>NW_027556180.1:72917681-73475181 GCF_003287225.1 Phascolarctos cinereus
TAATCCAAAGTATATACAACCCAAAATGAAAAGGAGCACAATTGGTCTAAGTAGACAACAGTTGACTAATTGCACTTAGTTGCATGCGAGAAATGTCATAAGATGCGTTGGGTTGGGTATGCATGACTTAAAAGGAACCTTGGACCTTAAATATGTGATGAGAAGTGGTAATAATATACGAAGACTCCAAATGTTACACCAGAATCCATGAAATACTAAAAGAACCAAAGAAAGGCCCTACACAATGTTTGTCAGTGTCTCTAGAAAGTATTTAAGGAAAGACAAAAACAAGAATCATAGAATGTGGGAAGGCATGGGAGAGTTTTTATTTGTATCAGTGGAGGGAGTGGAGATTCATTGAAATGTTGACGTCATTGTTCATTCTTGCCAACTTCTCCTAGTGAAAAATTAAATTTCTGTTTTGCCAAAGAATATATATTTAGTCATAGAAATTCATAATGAAGGTTGTTGTTCATTCTTGGCACTAATGTAGCTTTTTCTTGTACTCAGGAAAGTGACCAAATGAACCTACACCACACACACAGTTCATTGTTCCCTAGGGCAAAGATCACAGATGCCTTCAAATAGATCTAAAACTTTCTCCAGACTCTAATGTAGCCTGCATTGTCTCCTAACTCACTGTTAATTTACTACTTTTATCTTTGATTCTTAAAGCATCTCCACCCTGATGGTAATCCTCCACTACAGTATGCCTTTTACCGCTAAGGCTTTCAGGCTTTGATTTGGCTAAGTCTGTACTGACCTCTTTGGCAGCCATAGCAAAGCTCTTTACTAAGACTCTATAGAAGTGCCATCTATCCTCTAGTCCCAGACTTGTGGAGCTGCATATCAAGTTACCTCAGCCTTCTCCTAGAACAGTATGTGACTTACCATCAAGCTATACGATTACTGGCCACCCAAGACATTGGATTTGACTCCTGTAACAGTGATTCCATGAACCAGGACAACTGACATATGACTTATGTCTTTAGATTTCTCATAACATACTTCATAGATCATGCTATATTATTGATATTTTCAAAAAAATTCAATAAAGACAATGCTATCAAATATTTGTCTTCTAATTTTGCATTTTGAGATAGTAATAAAGGAAATATTTCAATTTTAACATGCTGAAATACACATTAGACTGCCATCTTTAAAGCAGCCATTTGATATAGTGGAGAGTAAGATGAATTTGGAGCAAGGGGACCTGGATTCAAATCTTGCCTCTAACAGTTACTGCTTGTATAACCTAGGACAAGTCACGTCAATCTCTATTGCCCTCACAGTTGCCTAATATATACAATGAGAGTTTGACCTAGATGACCTCTACAGTCTTCCAGCTTTAAAACTATCAAATCCTTCTCAATATATCCAAGGAATCTAGAGGGATCAATAAACAAGTTAGAATTGTATTTTTCATGGACATTCATCTAAAATTTACTCATCACTAAATAAATACACAACCATATCATTTTGTCTGATTATGTAGTGTTTAATTTCTATAGTAGGAAGTTAATATCTTTTATGCTTCTGAAGCAGTATTTTGAAGGCAAGCTTAAGTTCATGGAATTATTGGCTCACCCTTGTACAAGGTGAAATAGAAACTATCAAAGTATTTAAGACTCTCTACACCCCTCCCAAATCCTCACCATATAAATATTTGATCCAATAGGTGAGTACTCACCCTAGGGCACTAGGCCACTTTCTGGCCACCTCCAAACCATGACACCTGCATGCTGGCCTTCTTCTCCCTCCCCATAGAACTCAAACTCTAGCCCCTAGGATTCCAATCTCAGAAAGCTATGCTTTCACCTGATCATGCCTACAGCCAGACCAACAAGCCAATTTCCAGCCCTCTCCAAACCCTATAGATTTCCTTCCTCTTACTTCCTATCTCTAACACTCCCCTGTACGTGTTGTCTTCCCAAATTACATTTCAGCTTCTTGAGAAAAGGAAACTTGCTTGCTTGCCTGTTTCTGTCTGCTAGGATGCAGCACAGCATCTGACATAGCAAACTCAATAAGAGCTTTTTTCATTTGTTCATTCATTCAAACACATGCAGCAAATTAGGTGAGGAAAAAAGCAAATAAATGAGAACCTCTAAAACGAAGTCAAAGTAGCATTTAGATAATACTATTGTAGAAATCAGTTTAAATCAGTGTAAGTATTCAGGTGTAAAAAGCTTTATACACCATATTTTTGTGGGCTTGTTTTTGTATTAATGAAATGGCTAGAATTCTCACTAGCATCACATGCTATGTCATTTTGCCAACCATATTTGAAACTAGCTCATGTGACCATCTATGATAAGGAATGAGGAATTGGAGGAGAGATTTCAAAGTGATTTTCCAGCTCTTTATTCTACAAAAATGTAGCTCAAGTGACATGTCCTTTGCCTACAAAGAAAAGGGAGGGATAGATACCACAGTGCCATCGGGCTGGTAATTTTTGCCAAATTGCTGCATTCTTTGAATAGCTGCCGTCTAGACAAAACATGCTTTTACTTGCTACAACGTTCCAATACTGCTTGTCAAGCACTTGGAAACTCTGCTCAAATGCCACAAACTGTGCTGAGATGCCAAGAAATTCTGACAATCGATCACTTTCAAAGGTTCGGCAAAATAGGTTTGCTCAAAGTGAAACCTTTCTCATCACCTAAAGCAAAAGATGCATAGTTCCAAATGATTTTCCAGAATGGTTAGACCACTTCACTACCCTACCAACAATGCAATAGTGTTTTATTTTTTCAAATTTCATTCAGCATGTATCAATTTCCTTTTCTGTCATATTAGCCAATCTGAAAGGTGTGAGGTAGTATCTCAGAGTTGTTTTAATTTGCCATTTCTCCAAACAATAGTGACTTAGAGTGCTTTTTTTATGTGGCCATTGATAGTTTTGATTTCTTCTTCTAATAAAGTTTTGCTTAGATAGTGATACAAAGGGCTACAATTGCCTTTGAAGTCTGTACAGGTGACAACCACAGTGTGAGAAAATAAAAGCTTCCAAATTTCTCTTCCAGAAAACTTTCCAAAAAATAATGGAAATGGTCTTGACTTCTTTCTTTTTAAAAATTAAATTGCTATTTTTTCTGGCAATGAAGGCACTTAAATTTATTGTCTATTATGCGAGTAAATATATGATGAAATTCATCCACTTTTGTTTCATGAATTTTCTTTTTTTTCTTTTTTGTTTTTACACTTTAAAAAAAATTTTGAGTTCTAATTTCTCTCTCTCACTGCAGCCCCTCCTCCATCCGTTGAGAAGGCAAGCAATATATCAATTATACTTACAAAACTTATTTCCATATTAGCCATGTTGTAATATATATGCATATATATGTATATATGTGTGTGTGTGTACATATGTATATGTATATATGTGTGTGTATGTGTGTGTGTAACATTAAAAACATTAAAACATTAAAACATTAAAAATAAACATTCTTCAATTTGCACTCAGAGTTCACGTATTCTCCCTCTGGAGGTAGATAACATTTTTCATCATGGGTTGTTTGGAATTGTCATAATCAGAGTAGCTAAGCCTTTCACAGTTGATCGTTGTAATAGCATTAATACTGTGTATAATGTTCTCCTGGTGGTGCTCACTTCACTTTGCATCAGTTCACAGAAATCTTCCCAGTTTTTCTGAAACCACCCTGCTTGTAATTTCTTAGAGCAGAATAATATTACATCACAAACATATACCACAACTTGCTCAACCACTCCCCAGTTGATAGGAATCCCCTCAATTTCAAATTCTTTGCCACAACAAAGAGAGCTGCTATAAATGTTTCAGTGCAACTAGCTCCTTTTCTCTTTTCTTTTTTTCTTTTTATTATTAATTTATTTTGATTTATCAACAATCACTTCCATAAGCTTTTGAGTTTTAAGTTTTTTCCCACCTCCCTCCCCAAGATGGCATGCAATCTGATAAAGGCTATTACATATACATTCCTGTTAAGCATATTTTTACATTAGTGATGTTGTAAGGAAGAACTGGAACCAATAGAAGGAACCAAAAGAAAGAGAAAACAAAACAGAAGAAAAAAATAGTATCCTTCAATCTGCAGTCAAACTCCATAGTCCTTTCTTTAGATGTGGATAGCATTTTCCATCATCAGACCTTTGAAGATATCTTAGATCCTTGCATTGCTGAGAAGGGCTAAGTATATCAATATTAGTCATCACATAACGTGCTGTTACTGTGTACAATGTTCTCCTGGTTCTGCTCACTTCACTCAGCATCAGTCCATGCAAGTCTTTCCAAGTTTTTCTGAAGTCTGCCCACTCATCATTTCTTATAGGACAGTAGTATTCCATTACATTCATATACTACAACTTGTTCAACCATTCCCCAGTTGATGGGCATCTTCTCAATTTCCAATTCTCTGCCACCACAAAAACAGTTGCTATAAATATTTTTGTATATGTGGGTCCTTTTCCCATTTGTATGGTCTCTTTGGGATATAGCCCTAAAAGAGCTATTGCTGGGTCAAAGGGTCCTTTTCCCTTTTCTTTGATCTCTTTGGTATATAGACATGGCAGTGGTATTGCCAGGACAAAGGGTAAACACAAGTTTTATAGTCCTTTGGGCATAGTTCCAAATGATTTTCCACAATGGTTAGACCACTTCACTACCCTACCAACAATGCAATAGTGTTTCATTTTTTTCAATATTTCATTCAGCATTTATCAATTTCCTTTTCTGTCATATTAGCCAATCTGAAAGGTGTGAGGTAGTACCTCAGAGTTGTTTTAATTTGCATTTCTCCAAACAATAGTGACTTAAGAGTGCTTTTTTTCATGTGGCTATTGATAGTTTTGATTTCTTCTTCTAAAAAGTGCCTATTCATATCCTTTGACCATTTATCCATTGAGGGTATGTATGTATGTATATATCTGTACATACACATATACTATACATATGTATGTATATTTACATACACATATACTATATATACACACATAATATATATATATATATATATATATATATATATATATATATATATATATATATATATGTACACATATGTAAATTTGGCTCAATTCCTTATATATTTGAGAAATGAGACCCATGGTGTAAAATTTTTCCCCCATTTTCTTGCTTTCCTTTTAATTTTGGCTGCATTGATTTTGTTTGTGAAAAACCCTTTTAATTTCATGTAATCAAAATTATCAGTTTAACTTCCTGTGATCCTCTCTGTGTCTTGTTTGGTCATAAACTCTTCCCTTATCTATAGATGTGACAGTTACCTTTTTTTCCATACTCCAGTAATTTTCTTATGAAATCATCCTATAGGTCTAAATCATTTACCATTTTGACCAGTGCCTTTGATATTGTGTTTCTTAATGCTATACCAATCACACTATTAAAGGGATAATATATAGGAACAATACAAAATAACAAAATTCATTTGTAGTAACAAAAGATCTAGAATGTTGGTGGAAAATAGAAGTGGGAAGTACTATTTCTTTATCTCAAATTAAATTTATAAAGAAATTGTCATCAAACCTATTGTGAACTAGTTAAAAATAGTGATCTAGAGCAATGGAACAGACTGGACAGAGGAGAGATATAAATAATAGAACTCAATTAACCAATGCTCAATTAACCAGAAAATAAATTGATGAGAAAAGGACTCACTATTTTATAAGAGCAGATGAAGTAAAAGAAAAACAGAAAGCCATCTGGCAGAAATGAGGATTAAAATAACACCTTATCCCACAGTGCACAATTAATCCAAAATGTATATTTGACCTAAGTATTAAAGATTATTGCATAAAAAAATTTATAAGAGAAGCAGTACATATAATTTTCACAGCTATGGGAAGGATATATAAATGTAATTAAATAATGAGCAGAGGCAATTATAAAAGATGCAAAATAGATAATTTTTATTACAGTAATTTAAAAAAGCTTCTGGATAACAGTAATGCTGCCAAGATAAAAAAGGAAGTAGTCAAATGGGAGAAAAATCTTTGCATGAAATTTCTTGAATTAAAGATTTGATTTACAAGATATTTAGACAAACAACAGAGATAGATAAAACCAAAAGCCATTCCTCACTAATTAACCCAAGAATATAAACAGCTCTTAAAATAAAATTTCAAACTATTAGTAACCTTATGAAAAGATATACATCCTAATGAATTAATGATGTAACTGTGTATTGGTATAACCATTTTGGAAAACAATTTGGAATTACGCAAAGCAAGTGGATTATTAAATGTCTATTTTCTTTAACCAAGAGATTCCTTATACTTGGGAAGAAGAAAGGCTCCACAAATATGTATACATATACACACACACACACACACACATATGTATGTATATGTTAGCAGCACTTTCTATGACAGCTAAGAATTGAAAACAAAGTAGATGACCATCAATTGTGGAGTGTCTAAACAAATTATATTACATGAATATAATAAAATAGTATTATTCTTTAAAAAATAACAAGTATGATGAAGATAGAGAAATGAAGGGATGCAAAGTAAAGCAAGCAAAAGCAAGAAAACAATATACATAATGACTAAAAAATGGAAAGAAAAAACACCACAATAATAAAAAATTAATACTGCAAACTTACAAATAACAGGCTTGGCACCAACAAAAAGATATGAGAAGATACCTCCTCCTGCTATTTTGCAAAATCAGATAATCCTAGAGTATGGAGCAGTGCATATCAAAGTAATTTTTTTAGACAATGTTGATCAGTTTTATGAGGTTTTTTTTTTCTTTAAAAACATGTCATTATATGAGACTGCTTCTTGGGGGTAAAGAGACAGAAGAACTCAGGGGAAATATAAGCCACGTAGAAACTAAAAATAGAAATAAAATGCATTTTAATTTACAAAAGGAAATTGAGGTCCAGAGATTTTATATAACTTGTCAAAGTCACATAGGTTTGATGATGGCAACTCCAGGCTCCAAACATAGGATCTTTCTACTCTACTGCACTTCTATCTAATATAGCTGAGTTGTGAAGAGTGCTTACACATATGTATAAATCACACATATGTATCAATAAAACTTATCCTTTCACTCATAGTTTCTATATTTGCCACATTTCCTATGAGAATACAAATCCTTTCCTGCAATAAGAAACTTTGGTTTCCTTCAAGAATAATTGCAACTATCAAAGCATAAGAAAAACAGGGAATATTAATTTTTTCAGCCCAACTGCTAATAATTTTAGTTAGGTCTCATCCTTGCTTTTTTTTAGGTGACAAGAGTGTTTTTATATATAGATGTTGATGATTAATATAGGGGTGCGTGTAAGAGATAGAAAGCAAGAAAGTATATGCATGTATAAACAGGGATGGTATTAGTTCAATTTGTTAGGTGACAATTAGACTTATATAAAGGGTTAATATTTTCTCTACAGGGCTGTAACTGTGGGTGGTTTATGTTTTAAGCAAGGTGTTAATTGACTGGCACTGAGGGGGCTTTAGGGTCAGTTATGGCAGATGGAGACATGTGAATGTAGTTTTGTAATCCAAACTCCTAGTGCATTTCAGCTTTGTGCATCTGTGCTATATTTTCTGTCTACAGAGAAATAGGTGCTATAACATCTGCTACTTAATTAACACCTTTTCCAGACACTCACATAGCTATTTGATTCTTGGGGCTGCTATATAAGCCTTGCATATTAAACTTGAAGTTCAGCTTCTCTAGGAAATGTTTCATCCAAAACAAAGGAAACAAATCATATATGGAAACATGCAAAGTTTACTTCCTAATGGTACTGTGATAAGCATCTCCCTCCATGCTCAGGACAGATTCTTTTCCTCTTCTCTCTATATAATCTTTCTTGGTGATGTCATTAGTGCCTATGGTGTCAATTATTATCTCTATGCAGATGGCAGCCAGCTAGGTGATAAAGTGGACAGAGATTCATCTTCCTGAGTTCAAATCTGGCCTCCGACACTTACTAGCTGTGTAAGTCATTTGTAAGTGACTGGTAAGTGACCTGGGTAAGTTACTTAACTCAGTTTGCCTCAGTTCCTCATCTGTAAAATTAGATGAAAAACGAAATGGAAAACCACTCCAGAATCTCTGACAAGAAAAACCCAAATGGGGTCATGAAAAGTAGGATATAACTGAAAACAACTGAACAACAAAAATGCAGATGGCACCAAAGCCTACATATCTTGCCTTCTCTTTCTCTGGTACTGCATGTTCATCAAACTGCTGGACATTCTTACCTAGATATCTCACTGGAATCTTAAACTCAACAAGTAGAAAAATGGGCAGCTAGGTGGCACAGTGGATAGAGCTCTGGCCTTGGAGTTAGGAGGACCTGAGTTCAAATCCAGCCTTGGACACTTGACACTTACTAGCTGTGTGACCCTGGGCAAGTCACTTAACCCCTATTGCCTCATCAGGAAAAAAAATAGAAAATAGAATTCTATATCCCAGCCCTGTCTCCTAATATTTCTTTTTTTAGTTGAGAGTACCACGGAGAACCCAAGTTCTCCAAGTAGAAATCATCCCAAACTCTACATTCTCACTCATTCAGACAAATAGTTGCCAAGTCTTTTTACTTCCTTAACAGCTCAGGCAACTATCACCTCTCAACTAATAAAAAATGGCACATACATACATACATATACATACATATATATGATATATGTATTGTGTGTATGTGTGTATAGACACACATACATACACACACATACCCAGTACCTAACACATATGAGGCACTTAATGAATACATTGGTCATAGATACATAATAGAAATTAAAGTATATTGCCCCTGCCTTTTTGGATTCTACCTGTTTAAATAGCATAAGCACAAAGACAAATATCTGTATTTATCCAAACACAAGTAAATGAGAGACCATACTTAAATGTTCTGTGATCTCATCAATGCATTTCTCCTGGCACAAATGGTTACGCATTTCTACCTTCTCATCGTCTGCAATATTTGTCCATGTCTTTCCATAAATACTCTGTAAAACATAGAACAACTTAACTAGAGGGCTTCCTTTGGATACTTCTTTTAGTATCTTATCGATGCCAATTTTAGGGCTGGGTTGTTGGACTTCATCCCCACTAAAGGACTGGCAACCTCCTCTGATCAGCTTTCAGGATGGCTTTTATTGTTCTTTCTGTGGTTCTGCCACTCAGTTCAGGAATATACTACAGGCTCCTATAGCTAGTGTACATACTCGTGTTTCTCTTTGCCATTGTTGTCGCTGCTGTTTAGTCATGACCCTGAGGACCACAGCACACCAACACTTACTCCATGGGGTTTTCCTGGCAAAGATGCTGGAGTGCTTTGCCATTTCTTTCTCCATGGAGTAAGACAAACAGTAGTTAAGTGATCTGTCCAGGGTCACATAGTTAATAAGAAGCCAAGACCAGATTGAACTCAGGTCTTCCTGATTCCACACATGGCCCTCTATCTGCTGAGTCAGTTAATTGCCTATTTCTCTTAGAATCAATTGCAATTATAATTATCCCGGCACTGTGTTTTGCATTTATAAAGAAACTCTTGGGAATACTACTTTCCTTATATGAGTTTTTGCTACAAGTAACATTTTGATAATATTGAAAGCACTTAGTCCTATCCCAGGTGTGATCCAGTCCACTCTTTTTGTCTTTTCAGTTCTAGGTCCAAGTCATCTGTCTTTGCTGCCTGTTTAAGATACACACACACACACACACACACACACACACACACACACACACTATACTATACTATACTATACTATACTATACTATACTATACTATACTATACTATACTACAATACACTGATAGACTAACCCAATAAACTACCCATTCAACTACATGTCACATTCTCCTCAAAAAAAAAAAATCCTATTCAGAGGCAAAATTTTAGGATTTTGTAATTTTAAAAATTTTTGCATTTTCGAAGTTTTTAACAGTAAAACATGTTTCTACCATTCTAGAAAAGCCATAATTAAAGTTTTGGTGCTCTCCAAGTAGTGACCTTGTTATGTATGGAGAGTTCAGGACTCAATATTTGATTTGGCCATGGCCACTCATCAAGCAAAGAAAAACACAAAATGGTTTTTACTCCTACTAAAAGTGGACCCCTTCTATAAGGACAGTGACAGAATAATAGAAAAGGGGCAGAGCCCTTAAAGTCACATACTTTGGGAAACACACACATATATACACTTATATGTACATATACATATATATATATATATATACACATTTATGAGTGTTTGCATATATGTGTATACATGAATGCATCTGTATTACAGATATGCAAAAAATTGTATATACACATATACATTTATATTTTCAGGCACTCTAAAAGTAAGATTCCTCTCTCCAACAAGCATCAGTCAATAAATTATTAGGAGTTATTAACTAAGGAGTTATTAGGAGTAAATAATGAGAATTTTACATCAAATGAAACCAGAAGATGTTAAGAAGTTATAGCTTAATTAATGTCTCACTGACTCTTTGAATTAGAAAGCAATGAGTGTTGCATCATGTTCTGAAAGGCAACAAGAAACATCATTTCAAGGGATATTTGGTCAGATTCTGTTCTGAGACCTCTTCTCTTTTCTCTCTGTAACTTCTGACTTGGTAACCTTATCAACTTCCATGGTTTTAATTAACACTGTAATGTAGATGATTCTAAAGTCTTTATGTTGTTCAGTCTTTTCAGTTGTGCCTGACTTTTTGTGATCCCATTTGGGGTTTTCCTGGCAAAGAAACTGGAGTAGTTTGCCATTTCTTCATTCAGCTCATTTTACAGATGGAAAAACTGAGGCAAACAGGATTAAGTGACATACCCAGGGTCACATAACTAGCAAGTGCCTGAGCCCAGATATGAACTCAAGAAGATGAGTCTTCCTGACTCTGAGCCCAGAGCTCTGTGCACTATACCACTTAGCAATTTACCTTACCAACCTCACTATACATTACTTTCTTTGCCTCAGCCTATACTTTATGCTAAAAGGCATTCTTGCTGTTTTTCATACGTGGTGCTCCATCTTCTCCCTCCCCCACCATTCTTTCATGCTAGTAGTATTCCATATCTAAAATATTCTTTCTCCTTACATTTGCCTCATAGAATCTTTAATTCCTTTAAGAACCAGGTCAAGTATTACCTTTTGTTTTTGTTTTTGTTTTGGTGAGGCATTTGGGGTTAGTGACTTGCCCAGGGTCACACAGCTAATAAGTGTCAAGTGTTTGGTCTGAGGCCAGATTTGAACTTGGGTCCTCCTGACTCCACAGCTAGTGCTTTTATATGAAGTTTTTCTTGATAACCTTAATTGCTAATGTCTTTCCTCCCGAAGCTACCTTGTATTTATTCTATATCAATTTTATTTATCTATTTGTTGTCTCCCTGATAGAATATAAGCTCCGTACGAACAAACTTTCATTTTTGCATTGTGTGCCCAGGATCAAACATAGTACCTCACTAATTAAAGTAGGTGCTTAATAAATACTTGACAATAAGCTATCAGAAATCATTGAGTACAGCTCCAAACCTGAACAAGAATCTTTTCTAAAACAAATCTGCCAATTTGTCTCTAGACTTTGCCTAAAGACTTCTAGGGAAAGAGAAGCCCACTGCTTCCCAAGAGCTCTATTTCATTTCTAAAAAGCTCTCTATATGTTAGGAAATTTTACTTTACGTCAAACCAAAATTCCTAACTTCTACCCATTCTTCCTAATTCTACTCTCTGGGGACTAGCACAATAAATGTATTCCCTTTTCTATGTGACAACATTTTCAATATCTGAAGAAAGCTATCACACACCACACACACACTCCCCACCCTATCCCCTCAAGTCTTCTATTTTCAAAGCTAAACACTTCTAGTTCTTTAGTCTTTCTTTCTACGGGGCAATCATATTTTACTGGTGTCTCTTAATATCACAGTCATTTATAACAAAAGATATGCTTCCAGAATAAACCCTCCCCAATTTTGGGGGTAGAGCGAGGCAATTAGGGTTATGTGACTTGCCCAGGGTCACACAGCTGGTAAGTGTCAAGTGTTTGGTCTAAGACCAGATTTGAACTCAGGTCCTCCTGACTCCAAGGCTGGTGCTCTATCCACTGTGCCACCTAGCTGCCTCAACCCTCTCCTATTTTGAAAAAATATTTAATATTTTATTTTCCCCAATTACATGTAAAAACAATTTTAACATTTTTTTAAAGTTTGAGTTCAAAATTTTCTCCCTCCTTCCCTTTCTTTCCCCCTCTTTGAGAAGGCAAGCAATTTGATATAGCTTATATATGTGTGAAAGAAAACAGACAAAAAAAGAAAGTGTAAAAAAAAAAGTTTGGTAGACTTTCAGGAGCCAAGATGGCAGAGTAAGAAGTAAGTTGCTCTCACTCTCCTTCAACGACCTCTGAAAGCCCAGAAAATATTGCCCCAGGAAAAACCCTGGAAAAGCTGAGCTAGCAGAAAGATGGGGTGCAGTAGTCCTGTAGCCCAGGAAGCTTGGGGGATTAATGGGAAAGGCCCCTCTTGCTCTGGGGGAGGGGGAGCAGTACAGGATGGGAGGCATCTGAACAAGCCAGCAGCAAGCCCCACTTCTGCAAACCAGGGGGAGATCCTGAGCCCCAGGGTGGTGGAGCAGACAAGTGCTAACAACAGGACCCTCTCCCCCACCCCACCCTACCCCCAGCTCAGTGCCTCAGCACAAGCAGGGGAACCAGTAAACACCAGCTAAGAAAACTACTACATGCACCAGAGTTCTCCAGCAGACAAATCTTCAGCACAATGCCAGTCTGGAGCACATTCTACAGTGGCCAAACATTCAAGTGTTTTAAAGAAGCACGGGTGAGCAGGCATCCCCCAGGGGCCAGACTCTCTACCCCCATCCCAAGAGCTCCAGTACTACTGACACCAGCTCAGCACCAGGTAAGCTTCCAGACACCTATAGCTCCAGCTGCCAACACCTGAGGCCCCAGAACACAAAGCCAGTGACCAGGTCCCTGGCTCCCAGCACAAGAAGCTTGGGTCAGTGCTCCCTGCACTCCAGCAGGAGAACTCAATTTTAAAAGCCAGGAAATAGGCAAACACCACAATCAGAAAGTATAAATGGACAATGACCATAGATTCTTATTATGGGGACAGGAAGGATCAAGGCACAAATTCAGAAGAGGACAACATTGTTAATATACTCACATCTGAAACATCACAGGGCAATATGAACTGATCTCAAGCCCAAAAAGCCTTCTTGGAAGAGCTTAAGAAGGATTTTAAAAGTCAAATAAGAGAGATAGAAGAAAAACTGGGAAAGGAAATGAGATGCATGCTAAAGAGAGTTGACTATAGAAAACAAGGCCTTAAAAAATACAATTGGCCAAATGAGGAAAAAAATACATTGAAGAAATCAACCCCTTAAAACTTAGAACTGGCCAAAAGGAAAAGGAGGCACACAAAACCTCACTGAAGAGAACTCCTTAAAAAGTAAAATAGGCCAAATGCAAAAGTAGGTACAAAATCTAATAGAAGGAAACAACTCATTAAAAAATAGAATTGGGCAAGTGAAAGCTAATGACTCTATGAGATATCAAAATCCGTCAAACAAAACAAAAGAATGAAAAAATAGAAGAAAATGTAAAATACCTCATTGGTAAAATAACTAACCTGGAAAATAGATCCAGGAGAGACAATTTAAACATTATTGGTGTACTTGAAACCATGATGAACAAAAGAGTCTGTTCAACATCTTTCAGGAAATCATCAAGGAAAACTGCCCTGAGATCCTAGAACCAGAAGGTAAAATAGTCATCAATCACCTCCTGAAAGAGATCCCAAATTGAAAATGCCAAGGAATATCATAGCCAAATTCCAAAACTACCAGGTCAAAGAGAAAATACTGCAAGCAGTCAGAAAGAAACAATTTAAATATCATGGAATCACAGTCAGGATTACACAGGACCTTGAAGCTTCTACATTAAAAGATCAGAGAGCATGGAATATGATATTCCATAAGGCAAAGGAGCTTGGATTCCAACCAAGGATCAATTACCCAGCAAAATGTAGCATAATCTTTCAGGGGAGGAGATGAACATTCAGTGAAATAGAGGACTTCCAAACTTTCCTGATGAAAAGCCCAGAGCTCAACAGAAAATTTGATCTTCCAATACAAGACTCAAGAGAGGCATAAAAAAGGTAAACAGGAAAGGAAAAAAAACATGTTATTAATAAGGGCAAACTGTTTATATTCCTACAAGGGAAGATGAAACTTGTAACTCTTGAGAACTATATTGTTATTAAGATATTTAAAAGGGATTTACATAGACAGAGGGCTTGGGTATAAGCTGACTCTCATGTGATGATAAAAAATCTAATTACATGGTGAAAAGAGATTGTTGTGGGAGAAGAGGAAAGAAGGAGATAGACAAGGGTAAATTATATCACATGAAAAGGCACAAAAGCTTATTACAGTAGAGGGAAAGAAGGGAGGGAGATGAACATTGTTTGAACCTTATTCTCACCAGATTTGGCTCAAAGAGGGAATAACATAATCAGTTAGGTATAGGAATCTAACTTACCTTATAGGAAGTAGGAGGAGAAAGGGGGAAGAAAATGGAGAGGGCTGATAGAAGGGAGGGCAGACTGAGGGAGGCAGAGGTTGAAAGCAAAACTCTAGTGAAGAGGGAAAGGGAGAAAGGAGAAAGAAAAGCATAAATGAGGGGAGGGGGAAATAGGATGGAGAGAAAGGCACAGATAGTAATCATAACTGTGAATGTGAATGGGATGAATTCTCCCATAAAACAGAAGCAGACAGCAGAGTGGATTAAGAACCATAATTCTACAATATGTTGTTTAAAAACTTGGAAAGCCTTATACAAACTGATGCTAAGTGACATGAGCAGAACCAGGAGAACACTGTACACAATAACAGCCACATTGTGCAATAACTGACTTTGACAGACTTATCTCTTCTCAACAATGCAAAGATCTTAGAAAACTCCAAAAGACTCATAATGGAAAATGCTATCCACATCCAGAGAAAGAACTTTGGAGATGGAAGCATACTATTTGCTCTCCTTTTCTTTTGTTGTTTTGTTTTGTTTCTTTCTCATGGTTCCGCCCATTAGTTCTAATTCTTCTTTACATCATGACTAAGGTGAAAATATGTTTCATATGAATGTACAAGTAGAGCCTATATCAGATTGCACACCATTTTGGGGATGGGGAAGGGGGAGGGAAAGAAAATTTAAAACTTAAAATCATATGGAAGTGAACATTAAAAACTAAAAATAAATAATTATTAATAATTTTTAAAGTATGCAGATTTTTTTTAAGTATGAAGCAGACTTCATTAGTTCTTTCTCTGGAAATAGATAGCATTTTCATCATAAGTTCTTCAGACTTGTCTTAGATTGTTGCATTGATGAGAGTATCTAAGTCATTTACAGCTGATCATCATATAATGTTACTGTTACTGTGTCCATTGTTTTCCTGGTTCTCTTACCTCACTTTGCATCCGTTCATATAATTCTTTCCCATTTTTTTCTGAGAGCATCCTGTTCACCATTGCTTATAATACCACAATAGTATTCCATCACAATCATATACTTCAACTTGTTCACTCATTCCCCAATTGATAAGCACCCCCCCCAATTTCCAATTATTTCCCACCACAAAACAAGCTGTTACAAATATTTTTGTAGAATGGGTCTTTTTCCCTTTTCTTTTTTATCTGTTTGCCATATAGACCTAGTAGTGTAAAACCTCCTTTATAACAAAGTAAAGTTATTAAGCACAAATATCCAATATAATTACTATCTAATAATGTATCCAGCATTCTGTCCTAGTAATTCAAGCCTCTCTGCATGAAAAAGGAAGTGTTCTGTTCTCTGGGACCATTATTCATATAGCATAATCTTGAGGACACCTCAGTTCATTTTGAGCTTTAATAACTCCTGAAAACTGAATATAGAGGATCTTGTCACTTACTTGTTTTTGTTTTTAAGTCTTTCTGCCATATTTTTAAGGAACATTCCATACTCTCTGACTACTTAGAGATTTAAGAATTCTTTAAGTCTTTTTACTTTCTCTTTTAGGAGAAAGATTAGCCTTACCCTGAGGGAGAAAAAAAAGTTACTGCAATTTTTTAAAGTATGCTCAAACCCAGGTTTATTTTTTTATTTCCAATTTTATTTTATATGAATATCGATTCTTATTTTAAAACCTGAGCCATTCATTGATTCGTTCATAATCTATTCACTCATTCATAGTCTATTCATTCAACTTTTGACATGCCTTTGCCTTTGCAGTGGAGTGAATATCTATTGACAAAAATTTAGACAATTACTTCTTTGTATATCAATTCTTATTCATATGGCTTGCAAGTGTAAATGCCACTTCCAAAAGAATCTAAAATTCTCCTAGGGAATTCTTTATTCGTTTGGAGGACCTGGACCATCAGTTATTAAAACTACTTTTCATCACTGAAGATAAAATGTATATATCCCAAAGATTAAAAAAAAAACAATTTTTTGAAGATTTAGTTTAATTGGTAGGTGGAAAATGCCTATATTTTTAGATTTAGTGCAAGTTAAAAAGAAAAAACATAAAATGTAATGGGACTATTCAGTTGAGTGAGAAAACTAATAAAGTCCTGAATGCTTGAGATAAGCCTAAAGGTGGAAGCTACATGAAAATTTTCCAGACTCTTCATTCCCAAGGTGCTTTCCTCATTTCCTTATTTCAGCTATCATGAGGGAAGTTCAGCATAGTTCAGACAAAATCATAAAATTTTACCTTCAATTTAGTTGCAACATATTGGAATAGCTAAACTTGTATATAGATGAAAATCTAGTAATTGTTGCTTTAAAAAAGGAAAAGTAAAGAAGAAAATTATTCATTCAATACCAGCAGCAATGAAAGTTCATTTACATGAGCCAATCAATCTATAAAGGGAATACAGTCTCAATATTGAGCTTCACCAATTATCCTACAAGTCACTTAGGCTCATCAATCACTTAGTAGAGTCCTCCAACGCTAACAATCAAGAACTAACAAGTGGAAGGCATGGGAATGCATCAATTATTCAAAAGTTAAGAATAAAGAAAGAAACCATAGAAGCCACTAATAAAAAGCTAGCATTTTTTATGTTTCTTTTGAAATATTCCATGCATGACTAATTCAGTTACACATATGCCCTTACATTATTGTGCATGAGGAGATGTAAAGAATCATGGAGCTACATTAATTACATTTTATTTTCTGAATGTAATTTTGCGTTTGTAATTCTAAAAAGCTACCTGAGAAGCACCCAAGAAAATCCACCTGTTAATTTTCATACATCATGAAATGCTTACTTTTATTACATGTAACAAAACTGTTATTTTATAAGATGCCTTGAATAAGAACATAACAAGAAATTAATTTTAATATAGCAGTATATACATGAATAAATTTTAGTAATTTTCATTAGATAGTAAAATCAGCAATCCTAGAATAAGGGAGTTTGAGAAGAAAGAGAAGTTCTAGGCTCAGTACTACTCTTGACTACTTCTGTGACCTTGGAGAAGCCATGTCATGCCTCTAAGCTTCAATCTCTTCATATGGATAGTAAAACTACTGGTCTAGATTCTCTTTAAGATCCTGTGAATTTTCCTTTCTCTTCTACTCTACATCTTGACATTTCCCTCCCTTTATCTTCTGATGAAGATGTGGCTCTTATCCTCATCTAGACCAATAACTTTTCACATGTACTTGATCTAATTCCTTATCATTTACCTTGGGAATGCCAACAAGTGAATCATTTCCTTTCCCTTTAATCTTCACTTTCGCAGAATCTACTGGCTCATTACCTGTTGTTTACAGGCAAACACAAGTCTATTCCCCTGCTGAAAGAAATCTCTTGTCCCCTCAGGTTAGTATCCTTTCACTCCTCACTTTCACAACCCGCCAGAAAACATTGTTTATGTTATATTCAGTCACAACACACGAACTATTTCTTCCACTTTAAGTTTCTTTTTTGTTATTGCATCCTCTGTGGACAGAACAAAAGCTTCAGAAATTTCTCAACTAGTAATGATAAATGGTAATTATTTATTTTTAACTGATACGATGTTTGATAATGGCCACAAGTTACCTCTCTTTTTTAATAATCATTTTTATTAATTTATTTTGCTTTATCAACAATCACTTCCATAAGCTTTGAGTTTTCAGTCTTTCTCCCCATCCCTCCCCAAGACAACATGCAATCTGACATAGGCTTTACACATACCTTCCTATTAAACATATTTTCATATTACTCATCTTGTAAGGAAGAATTAGAACCAATAGGAGAAACCACAAGAAAGAGGAAACAAAACAAAACAGAAGAAAAAAAAGAGTAAATAGTATGTTTTGATCTTGCATTCAAACTCCATATTCTTTCTGTGGATAAGGATAGTATTTTCCATGATGAGACCTTTGGGGATGTCTTAGACCCTCGCATTGCTGAGAAGGGCTAAGTCTATCAATGTTAGTCGTCGCATAACCTGGCTGTTACTGTGTACAACATTCTCCTGGTTCTGCTCACTACACTCAGCATCAGACCATACAAGTCTTTCCAGGTTTTTCTTCAGTCTGCCTGCTCATCATTTCTTATAGCACAATAGTACTCCACTACAGTCATACACTACAACAAGCTACCTTTCTTGACAGCAAATGATTTGGTACAAAAAAGACTGAAGTGGCAATGCAATTCCTACACTTCACAGAGCTGTTTTGAGAATGAAGTGAGGGAATGCAGGTGAAAATGCTTGTTAAACTGTTAAGTACTACACATACACAGTTATCATCATCACTGCAAACTAACTTGTGATAGTTACTGGAATCTTTTGAATTGAGATTTTTCAGTAAAAGTCATTCATTAGTTTGCATGAAGAGAGCAAAATGGGTTTGCAGCCAAGCCTTATGTATTGTTTAAGTTTGTCTTACAACCAGCTCTGAGTTACAAGGCATCTTACTTGAATAATGGTGGCTACCAAGGGTCAATAGGTAAAGAAGAAAGTTGTAACCATATTAAAAATATAAGGTCACTGAAATGCCCTCAGTCTGAGACACTTAAAATGGCCTTTTAAAAAATATGGCACCTAGCAAATGTTTTGTATATAGTCTTTCCTTGATAAATGTTTGTTGAATGGAATTGACCTTTATGGGATCAAGTTTATTGAAGGAAGGGGCCAAGAAGTCTGTGCTCAAAAAGTATGAACAAATACAGGAAGAACACTTAATTTTGAGCCATAGGACCTGGCTGCAAACTTTAATACTTCTACTTACTAACTGTGTGATTTTGGGCAATGCAATTCACTCCAGTGGGACTTCAATTTTCTTATTTGTAAAATGATGGGGTTAGACTAGCAAAGCAATAATTTCTATCCCAGCTCTAAATCCTATAGATCTCTGGTCATTCTCAAAATCATTATGCCTATGGATCTTTTTTTTTTCCTATTATGACTGCTGGCTGCAGATTTAAAATTGCAGTGTATATCTAGGCAAGCCTGAGTTTGATTAACTTGCTCAATAAAGTCACACTACGCCATATAAAATGATAAGATATCCTGATACCTCAGTGGGGTGAGGACAAGTATCAAGCAAGCAAACAAGCAAGCATAGGCTTTTGACTAAATATGTAAATTGGAAATAAGATACAAAGAGCACCAATAGACTTTGAGTAAAACATCACCAATTTGAAACAAACCCATGTAGATCTCTTGAATTTGTTAAAGGTTACTCACGCTATTGAAAAATAGGTTCATATACACTCTCTCCACCCTAACTGCTTCTCTCTCAAGTAACTAGTTCAGGCAAAAACTGCCAAACAAGTTTGTCATGCTGTTGTCAAGTTGAATTCTGCCCATTCTTCAAAGCTGAGGTTAAGCCCCACCTTCTCCACAAAGTCATTCCTGACCACTCAAGCCTATACTGATTTTTATCTCCTTTGAACTCATAATACTGCATATACCATTCGCTTAAAATTAAATAAGATACTTTTATAAGAATTTTTAAATTGTTGTTTTATATTATATTCATATTTAACCCTTTATTTATCCAATTAAAATGACACCTCCTTGAGGGCAAGAATTGTGTTATATTTTCTCTCCCCAGAGTATCAGCATAGTTGGATATTTATAACTATATGTGTTGAATGAATGCTTATAAGTGCTATAGCAGGTATTAATATACATGTGAACAGGAACCATTTTGGTCATAAAGTTAAGGCTATCCACCTAAATATTTTTTTCATCAACTCATTTTTTTCCACACCTTAGAGATTCACTCAAAAATACACATCAAAAGCAGTAAAATTGAAAGCATGTGTACCAAGTAGATATGGTTAACATAATAACATGTGTTGAGTTTTACTACAGATAGACAAAAAAAAAAATTGAAAAGAAAAGAGGGTCCTGCAAACTTGTAGGCCTGCTAAACATAATTGCTTTTATTTGGGAAGTATTTTCTTCTTTTCAATAATAAAGGACAGCATAAAGCAGCATTTCATTGGGTCATTAATGTCCTAGTCAGGATGAAGACAGCTGACATAATATTGTGCATTGTTATCTGAGATAAGTTGTAATCATCTGTAAACACCTTGTTTATTGAGTTATATTTCTTAATTGGGTGCTTTTGTATAAATATTGGTTGCTTTCCAATAACCAGAGCTCTTAGAACAAATTTCCTCCTAATCCCATACCTACTCATTGATGTGTCACAAATCTATTGCAAGAATCCCAAATGTTATATAAACTCTGAAATAAATTTCAGAAAACCAAAACCCAAACTGACATAGATCTCTACCTGTTGAATAACTGTGATCATGGCTATCTTGGTGAAAAGTGGCACATGAAGGCACTTTGATTAATTTTTGGCTCTAGCTAACTCAACTACATTATTTTATAGGAACTTTAAAAAATTAAAAACAGACTTCAGACTATGTCCCTCAATATATTTTTGTTTTAAATCAAATTAGATTTGGATAAGGTTAGTACAAGGAATGAATAAATGTAATAACATTGACTTTACCTATTTTAATTTCTTAGAAAAGTTTTTCTCCTGCAAAACAATAACTACAATGAAGAGACCAAAGGAGTCCAGTACACACTTCAACTAGCAGGCACTTAAGCTTCTTTCTAAGCAGCCAAAGTCAACATTGGCTTATAGTACAAACGCATTAGAATGACAAAATTAATGACAATAATAGCATCTCTATACCATTTTAAAGTTTGAAAAGACCATCAAAAAATCTTATTTAATTCTCACAACCCCAAGAAATATGGGCAATTATTATATTCATTTTACAGATACGTAAGCTGAGGCAAATGAGGAAGAAATTCCTTACTAAGAGCCTGATGCTGGATTTGAATTTAGGTTTTCTACACTTCAGGTCCAGGGCTGTATCCACTGTACCATGAGCTGCCTTGAGAAAGTATTATGCAGGAAGATGGCAGAAGACTATGAGCAGAATTGTCTCACGAAACAGCCAAAAGGAACTGGGAAGAAAACGAACCCCAAAAAATAATTTGCTAAGAATACTTAATCCAGACTATTCTGAAAGCGTGGAGATGAAGCTATAAGGATAGATAACAAATAAATATGAAAGGGAATACATCTCATAGCATTCTTTGTCATCAGCAGAACCACTACATTGAAAGTCTACTACTTCAGTATTGGATGTACTCTGTGAAGAAGTATGAATGAACCACTGAGGTGAAGTTAGGGAGGACAGGTGGATCTGACCAAGTACATATAAATGGGGAAATGGGTGCTAGAGGTAACCAAATATAAAGGCACTTAGATATCAGTCTTTAAGATATCACAAGATGAAGATTTCAAAAAAATCAAAAAGTTCATAACAATTACTATTATAAAAATAATGAGTTGAACCCCTCATTTGTACTGTATCATACCTAAAAATATTTATGAAATACATAAATCAACAAAACAGGAAAAAACAAAACTTTCACAGATAACAATTTAAAGCAGACCACACCTTTACAGCCACACAACTGCCTGACAGGCATGGAGAATATAAGATTCAACTATGTCTATATGCCAATTTTTAAAAAGCTTTTGGCTAAGAAGAAAACGAGTTATAAGAACTCTTCCTAAAATTCACTTCTGTTTGATACACATTTATCAAGCAACTACAACAAATGCTGTGCCAGGCACTAGAGAAGCAAAGACAAAAGTGAATCATCCTTGCCTCTAGGAGCTTACCTTGTACTAGGTGGATACAACATGTACACAATAAACATCCTCTGAAGAAAGGATCAGAGGTGGCCATCTCTCCCTGTATGAATATGTACAAGTGCATACAGGTATGCATATATTATGTGATGTACTCTACATATAAATGCATATATGTACAATGTTATTAAGTAATGTCATCATGTGACATGTGTATGTTAACAGACTAATGGCTGGTTCAATAAACTACCTATCATAATCTGGGCAGTATGTGTTATTGTCCATTTGTATCTCCAGCGTGGGTGGCTAAAACATTTTCTTCTAAATGATGATAGCAATAAAACAAGAAAGAGAAAATTAAGAGAAAAGCTTAGGCAAAGAAGAAAAAAGTTCACTTTCTGAAAATGATACGATGAGTATACTTTGAGAACTTTAGAGAGTCAACTAAAAATATAGTTGAAACAATTAAAAATGCCTGCAAAATTACTGGATGTAAAATAAATCCATATAAAGCACCAGCATTTCTGCATATTAACAATAAAATCCACCAGGAAGATCTAGAAAGAAAAATTCTATTGAAAATATGTAAAATAATTGGGAGTTTGCCCACCAAGATACACAGAAACATAACTACAACAAAAATACTGTTTATGGAAATAAAAACATTTAAATAATTGGAGAAATGATAATTTATCATGTGTAGATAGGGCCAAGATGATAAAAATAAAAATGCTACATAGTTCAATTTACTTATGCAATGCCATACCAAAAAACTATCAAACTATTCCGCTATAGAACTAAAAAAAAAATAAAAAACCCACATGGAAGGGAATAAGTTCAAGAGTATCAAAGGAAAAATGAAAAAAAAAAGGGGGGAAGGGAGGGGAACTAACAGCACCAGATCTCAAACTATACTGCAAAGCAGCAATCATTAAAATGATTTGATAATGTTTAAAAATTAGAGTCAATCAATGGAATCGATTAGGTTAAAAAAAAAAAGATGTTTCCTACTGGGGTAATATGCACTATGTGACAAAAACTTCTGGGAAAACTTTAGAGCAGTGGAGTAGAATTAGATTTAGACAAGAATGTGATGGTAAATGCCTAACAATGACTCTGGGAGAAAATGTATGCACAATACGCTTTTAAGTTTAATTTGCATTATTATTTTCTCCATCATTTTCATAAGTCTGGACAGTTAACAATACAATAAATCAAGCCTTGATTTGTGGCATTTGCCAATTTCCAAGACAAATGGGAAATGCTAAAACTGAAAATTTAACAATTGGCTCTCCAGATGGGTAGGAGCTGGCTTAAGCTCTCACATATTAAGAAAATTTCTAAATGGATATACTAGCCAGATACAAAAGGTCATATCATAAGCAAATTATAAAACAATGAAGAAATTACCTTTCTTATTTATTATAAGGGAAGAATTTATGACCAAACAAGGAATAAAGAGAATCACTGAAAATAAAATGAATACTTTCAATTACATAAAATGTAAGAGTTTTTCCATAAAGAAGCAAATACAATGCAGATAAGAGTAGAAGAGAAACCATTAACTGGAGGGAAAATTTTGCAACAAGTTTCTTTGATGCAGGTCTCATTTCCAAGATATATAAGGAATTGATTAAAGAAAAGGAGCCATTTGTCAATTAATACATGGCCTAAGACTATGAACAGGCTGTTCTCAAAAGAAGAAATCCTAGCTATCCACAGCCATACAAATATGCTCCAAATCACTAATAATTAGAGAAATATAAATTAAAGTAACTCTGAGGTTCCACCTGCCACTGATCATATTGGAAAACTAGACAGAAAAGGACAATGACTAATGTAGAAAGGAGTGTGGGGGGAAACAGGTGCATTATCACCATCTTGTTGGAGGTGTGAAATAGTACAGGCATTCTGAAAAGCAATTTAGAATTACCCAAAAGTTACTAAACTGTCGATACACATGTTAATACTAGTAGGCCTACAACCCAAAGAGTTTGAAGGAAGAAGAAAAGGTCCTATATGTAAAAATGTATTTATAGCATCTCTTTTTGTGGTAGCAAAGAATTAAGAGGCTGCCTATCAATTGGAGAATGGCTAAACAAATTGCGGCACATGAATATAATTGAAAACTACTGTGCAGTTAAAAAAAGAAAAAAAGAGTGACAGTTTCAGAGGAGTCTGGAGAGATCTGTATCAAATGATGCAGAGTAAAGTAAACAGAGGGATTCTATATCCAGTTTCGCTGATGTAATCACTGTTGATGTATTCACACGCAACATTTTACTGTGTAAACAAGATAGGTCTCCTCCTCATCTCAGAATATAGACCAGCAAGATTTTTAAAAATCCTTTAAAAGCTATTTTTAAAATTATTTTTTTTCCATTTATTGAGCTTTTTTCCCTCCCCTTTCTCACACCTGCTCCTGTACTGGAAAATAAAAATAAAAAAACAAAACTCTTGTAACAAATAAGCATAGTCAAACAAAACACATTCCCTGTTGGCTACATCAACATATGTGTATCACATTCAGCACATTAGTCTATCACCACTTTGTCAGGTTGTGGATAGCCCTTTTCATTGTCAGTGCTGTGAATCAGTTGATCATTGAGTTGATCAAAGTCCTTAAGATTTTCAAAATTGCTTTCATAATGTTGTTATATTAATAATTGTTCTCTTTCTTTACTGGCCCCAAATAACCCTTTCAGGTGTCGAGGTCCAATTGAAGCCTTCCTTTAGGATGTTCAATGTAACAACTATGGTTTAAACAAAGCCAGACTGCTAAGAACTGCTTTTTAATTTGCATTACTATGCCTCTCAGAATTTTTCCTGGTCCTCCACTCCATACTGGAATTTGTTTCACTTGAGATGAACTGGAGAAACTACCAAAGTTTTGTTCCCTTATGTAGTATTGGTTTCTGTATTTATATAAACAAGTAATTGTGTTTCTGTTTAAAAACCTCCCACTGAGTACCCAGGAGTAGAAAAGTAAAAGTAAAAAAAAAAAAAAAGAATAGTGAATTGTATTGGCAAAGTACTTCATACCTATTCTGCTTAATTACGAATAAAATTAGAAAGTAAGATTTGCTGAGGGTAATCCAGCTGTTCCTGATCAGAAGCTTCCACTCTGTTTTCTATCACCTACAATCTAGCTCTGTCCTACTTGTGCTCAGATTTCTAGTGTCAGCTGTTTGTCTGATGCATGAATTACTACTTCACGAGATAAGTGGTAGGAGGCAGTTTGAATGAAAAGGAATAATTTATAAATCAATGAGATAAGTTATTAGTTATTATTTTGTGTCGCTGATTATAGTATAGTGAGATACAGACCATTTCTATATTACAGTAAGATGAATAGGCCATTTCTCTATTGGAAAATAAAGGTGTTTTTTTAAAAGAATTTCACTGATTTAAAATGATTTTGACATTAATGCAGCAGGAAAATCTGGTGGTTCAGAATACAATGGAGCCTGTCTATAACACTACTCACCAAAGCAGTAAGTAGAGTGTAAGTGAGTCCAGTTTAAATCCCATCCACAGGGTCATCTCCTGTCAGGACAACTATAAAATAAATGCACAGACCTGTGAGAAGAGTATCAGGAAAAATAAAGCCTGGGATGAACTGGAACTTTTGAAAATCTGACTGTCCCATTCTCCACAGTGGCTCTTCCAAACCTTCTCATCCCTCCTCAAGCCTCCCAGGGCACACTGAGGGGTGCCTCAGTCTCTCAGCTGAGAACTTTGCCTCATATTTTATTTTTAAAATGGAGGCCATTCATTGTGAGCTCCCTCTTCTCCCTGCTTTCCAATCTCTCATTACTCAGGGTGCCCTCTGCCACTATCTCCTCCATCCTTGTCTTACGTGATAAGATGGCCTTACTCCTTACCAAGTCTAACCCTTTCACCAACTCAGGTGGTCCTAGTTCATCCCATCTCCTCCAACAGACTGCCCCCTCTGACACTCTCACTCTTTGGTTTCTTTTCAGTCTCTCCTTGTTGACTGGCTCACACCTACTGACTACAGACATGCTCATGTCTCCCATGTCCTGAGAAAATAGTCACTTGAACCTTCCTTCTATCATCCCAAATTTCTTCTGCTTTTTGTGGATAAACTCCTCAGAAAAGGCCATCCACCACAGGTGCCTCCACTTTCTCTCCTATTACTCTCTTCTTAACTTCTGACAATCTGGCATCCAACCTTATCATTCCAATGAAACTGCTCTCTCCAAAGTCATCAATGATTTCTTAATTGCCAAATCCAATGGTCTTTTCTCAGTCCTCATTCTCCTTGACCTCTCTGCAGCCTTTGACACTCGCTACTCATCACCTCCTGTCTTCTGATATTGCCACAATCCTGATACAGACCCTCATCTCCTCATACCTGGATTATTGCAATGGCCTGCTGATTAGCTTACCTGACACAAATATCTACCTATCCATCTTCAATTCAACTTCCAAAAGTGATTTTGCAATGTCACCTCATACTTAATGAATTCCAGTAGCTCCCTATCACCTCCAAAATCAATTACAAAATTCTGTTTTGGCATTCCAAACCCTTCAACCTCCATACCCCTCAGTCTTCTTACACCTTATGTCCCCCTCACCCTTTCACTAGTGACATTGGCCTTCCTGCTGTTCTACAGACAAGACCCTATATCTCTCAATTCCAAGAACTTTGTCTAGCTGTCTCTCGTGCCTGGAATGTTCTCCCTCCTCATCTCTACCTCCTTCAAGTTCCAGCTAAAATCTCACTTTCTACAGGAAGCTTTTCCCCCACCCTTCTAGCTCATTTGCACATTTTTTTGCTTGTTGTTTCTTCCATTAGTTTATGAGCTCTTTGACACCTGTCTTTTGCCATTTTTTATATTACCAGTGCTTACCACTTAATAAATGCTTATTTATTATGACTGATGAGTTCCTAGGATTAGATGAATTACATTGTTATGGCCTGACAAGTTGTGGTCACTAGACTACCAATTGGTTATTTTTGATGATTTGTGGAAAGAAAAAGTTCTAGAAGTCTTAGGACACAATAAAGCTATCCTGATTCTTGGAAAAGAGAAGGAAGTCTGTTGCACAGGCTCAAGTAGTTAATCTTTTTTTTTCTGGCTAGGCAATGGGGTTAAGTGACTTGCCTAGGGTCACACCTTCTAAGTGGTTTTATGTGTCTGAGGCCAGTGCTCTATCCACTGCGCCACCTAGCTGCCCCTCAAGTAGTTAATCTTAAACCAAGCTCACAGAACCTTGGAATTAGAACAAACCTCAGAGGCTGTTTGGTTAACCCACATGTGAACAGAAGCCCAAGTGGTTGAGAAGCATTTCCTCACACACAGATGAAGCCGCTTTCCTAAAGCAGTCCATTCCATTTTTATATGGCTCTAAACTATTACAAAGTTATTAGCTATTGGCTGTTACTGTGTACAACATTCTCCTGGTTCTGCCCACTTCACTCAGCATCAGTCCATGCAAGTCTTTCCAGGTTTTTCCACTTGCTCATCATTTCTTATAGCACAATAGTATTCCATTACATTCATATACCACAACTTGTTCAGCAATTCCCTAACTGACTGGCATCCCCTCAATTTCCAATTCTTGGCCCCACACAAAGAGCTACTATAAATATTTTTGTACATGTGGTTCCTGTTCCCATTGTTATGATCTCTTTGGGATACAGCCCTAGAAGAGGTATGGCTGGGTCAAAGAGTATACACACAAAATGGATTCTTAAATAGATAATTGGTGATCAGTGATCATTAGGCACCAACATAGGTTCACTACAAAAGCAAAAACAAAAAAAACAGAAAAAAGAAACTCATTTCCTCTTTTAACAATCTATTAGAAACAAGGGGATTTTGTAGACATATTATATCTAGATTGCTATAATTATTTAATAAAGTCATTTATGGTATCCTGGTGGAAAAGACAAAAAAAACCTATTGATTGATAAATACACTTAGGTAGATTTAGAAATTAAAAAAAAAATTAACACCAAAGTGTGTTTTAACCAAAGACCCATGGAGTAACTCAAAGCTTTAATCTTGGGCCTGTTTTGCTCATTTTTTAAATAATTCATATGAAGACATACTTGGCATGCTTAACCAATTGGCAAATGAGATAAAGTTGGGAGGAAATACGTTAAATGAACCTGAACTACCAGATGGGCTTAGTCATTCCTGGACTGCTACAAATGGATTTGTGAGATAATGAGTTCTCTGTGTTCAAGTGAAGCCTGGATGACCACTAAGTAATTTCATAATTCATACAAGTTGAACTAAATACCACTAAGATCCCTCTCAAGTGTAATATTCTCTAATGCTGTAATTCTACAGAATAACATTTTTATCACTAACATAGTTCCAGAAAATGAACTCCAAAGGCAATATTATAGTATTTTTTTAAGAAAGACTAGGCCTGCCTGTTTTGCCCAGGCTAGAAGTACAGGGGCTACTCTTGGGCCCAGTCTCACTGCTGATTAGGATAAGAGCTTTAGGTTGCTCCATTTCTGACCTGTACCATTCAGCTCTTTTTTAGGCAACCTGTTTCTTCCCCGCCCCCCTATCCCAGGGCCTCACCTTATTGATACCAAGCAGTACAGATATCCAATCAGCAGAGCCCAATGAAGTTCAGAACTCCAAAGTTCAAGGGATCTGCCAGCTTCAACTTCCTGGGTAGCAAAGACTACAACTGTGTATCACTGTCTAGTGCAATACGTAATATAAATTATTTCAAGAGACCTATCATCTATCTGTAACCAAAATATAATAGATACTGATTTACTCATTCTGAGTGAATTTACTGTTTCAGTAGTAGACCTACTTTGTTTCAGCAGAAGTAGCCTAAGTAATTTCAATCAGGGGCTGATTTGGTTGATTTTAAATATTCTCTAACCTTTCCTGAAATCTCAGCATAAAGAATACTAGAGAAACACAACATACAACATCTTTGTTGTTATCCATTATTATGCTGTTTTTATAATGTCTACATTGTAGATGATTGGAAATATTCCATAATTTTTAATTTAATTTTAAAAGCATTGTAGTAAAACTAATTTTAAGACAAACTATTATTCACTTAATTTTTAAGAACCTGTCAAGATCTGAAACAAATAGAAAATATCTCTTTAAATTTTTGAAAGGGAAGCAAGTGTTTCTTTGCTTGCATTGCATATACATATACATATATATATATACATATATATATATATATGTAGTTACATTTCATTACACAATGTAATGTTAAGTTGTGTTTAAATAACCAAAAATAAAATCTTCCCTAGTGAAAATTTAAATTTCTTCTGTGAAATACACTACTAGTTTACATAGCAAACCTCCCTTTTTTAAATGATGAGACAGTTAATGAGGTAACTATCTGTGAAGTATGGGAAATAAGAAATAGGTTTCAGATACAATCCAAAGTATGATTAAATAAATAATCCATTTAAATCAAAACAAAACTATAAAAGATGCACTGAAATAAACTTTTCAACAACTCCCTTCCACCATCTCCAGCACAGCATATCAAAGTGACTTTTGTTTTTTTCACTATGTAGCCCAGTACATTTTCTTTCAAAATATACAATATTTTCTAGATTCTCAGAAATAAAATATTTAGCAATAAGTATATTCTTTTGGAGGTGTACTGCTTCTACCTCTATTTCAATGTTATTGGACGCATTACAGTAATAAAAAAATAAAAGAATAAAGATATAATAAATTAGAATAATAAAATATGAGGAAAGCTAGTGCATTCTGGGTTGCACGGAACATGTACAGATATTGTCTGCCTGTTTCTGGTCCACCATGCACAGGTCAGAAGCTTGAAGTGGGAGATGGCAAAGTGCCCCTTATTTAACTGCTAAAGAAGAAAAGCTGATGATTCAGAGGATGTACAGAATGAGCTCCCAGACTTTGCTCTTCCTCTCCAAATATGAAGCACAAAGACTGAGAAGGGTTAATTGCCATCTCAACTCAACCTCCATAGGATGGGAGCACACAGCTGCCTCTGACTCTTATGTATTTGTTTTTTTCCTGATATTTGTTATTTTCCTTAGGCAAATCACCATCCCACGGTGGACATGTCCAGAATCCCTTTTCTCTGTCCTCCTGAAGCAAAAAAGACCAGTTACTTTTCATCTACCTTTGACTATATGAAAGACTGAACTACATAACTAACATCTAACCTTCTATCCAACACAGTGGCCAGACTGTGAACAGACTGTGCTGGAGAATAGTCTGTGATTCTATAGGTTGTTGAATTATAGTACCATAGATTGTTATGGAATGAATATCTCATTCAAACTCATCATTTTACAGATAATTAAAGTGAGGCCCAGGGTGATTAGGAAAGTTGGCCAAGTCACACAAATAGTAAGCCTCAAAGGCAAAATTTAAACCTACAGGTAGGAACTTCTTCCTTTTTCTTTCTTTCCTTTCTTTTTTTCTTTCTTTCTTTCTTTCTTTCTTTCTTTCTTTCTTTCTTTCTTTCTTTCTTTCTTTCTTTCTTTCTTTCTCTCTTTCTTTCTTTCTTTCTTTCTCTCTTTCTTTCTCTTTTTTCTTCCTTTCTTTCTACATTTGTTTATTATTTAGAAGACAAATTTCAGCAAGTTACCTGAGTCTCAAAGGGATTAAGTGACTTACCCATGATTGTAGCTATCTTAAAGGCTAGATTTAAACCCAGGTATTTCTGATACCAAGTGCAGCACTCTGTTTACTATACCTTGCTATCTCTATTGTAGATGTATACACAATGGAATTTCCACATAAAACCAGCAGCCAAATGTAAAAGGAAGACTTGACAAGTGGATAATTCAGAACAAAAGTATAACATCAGAATTAAAACCACAGAAAAGCTTTTGGTGGCTTTAGTGATCCAGATTGACTAGGTCCACTGCCACACTCATCAAAAGATTGTTCAATCACCAAAAAAAAAGATTGTTCAATCACTTGGTACATATGAGCTATGAGGGTCTGGCCTCCTTGGGATCTGCATAAGAATATTGTACATAGCTGACATCAATCTTTTTTTAAAATTTTAACATTTAGTCAAAAATTATCATGACCTAATTAATTTTTCCCCTCATGACCTCATTTAACAAGACACAAAATGGGTAGAAAAGAAAAAAGTTTAATCTTTTTCATTATTTTTTTCTGTGACTAACCTTTACATACAAATGGCTAGTTGAATAAAGATTCATGTAAACTTAACTAGCTGTATGATCCTAGGCAAGTCACTTAACCCTGTCTGCCTCAGTTTCCTCATCTATAAAATGAGCTAGAGAAAGAAATGGCAAACCACTCCAGTATCTCTGCCAAGAAAACCCCAAATGGTTTCATGAAGAGTTGGACACAACTGAAAATGACTGAAAAACAACAATAACAACAAAATCATGTTGATGTTAATGACAATATATTTGGAATGCCATTAAAAAGATTTCTACTTGCTCAAATGTACAACATAGTCACTAAAACTGGTGAAGAGAAAGAGGAGGTATTTCTCAAACTGCATTCTATATATCCTACATGTCCCTTAATATTGTACAATAGATCTGTCAAGCTCTGCTATTTACCAGTTGTTAACTCCACCCCAAAAGATGTTTATTGACTGTTTAGCACAAATCATATTTGTTTTGTAAACCTTTTAGGCCTTCTTTGGTTCATATGTCTTATGGCATTCTATGAGAAAGTACAACTTCTACCAATATTTTCCCTCTACTATATGATAAATGAAAATATAAGAAATGGTTATCACAACACATTGGATAAGAAGCTGGTCTCTGTCTCTGCCCAGATCCCACCGCTGACACAGGCCTACTTGTGCAAGTTAATTAACCTCTGGGTATCTTGGGGAAATTTCTAAGACTATAAACTGAAGAAAAATTGCTGATCTGCATTGGTAAGTGCATTGGTAAGTAGAGTTCTTGCACCAAAAATCATGGATCCAGATAAAAGAATAAATAAAAAAAATTTAACTGTGTCCATAGCAAAAGAAGAGGAAAAGAAGTTGTCCCTTGCCCCATATGAGATTTCTCTTTGGGGCTTAGGCAGGCCTTAACCCACAGGTATTGACTACCATCAGAAAAGCATCAGGCCCATTCTGAAGACCAGTCTTGCTCTGTTTGAAGCAGGGGCAATAACTCAAGGACTAGTTAACAGCTGGTATCACTCAGGTTCTCTGATGTCCTTCCTTCTTACTTATTCCTTTTCAACTCCACCATCCTACAAGTTTCCTTAGGCTGTACCAATTTTATTACACTTAAAATATTTTAGTTATTTTTAAAGTTTACTTTCCTTTACTCCCATACCCATTAATTACCTGATATTTCTTCCAATTATTTTTCTACGACTTCTTGCTTTTCCAGGATAATCTCGGTTTCTGTCTCTGATTTCATTCTTACTGACCTTTTGATTTCTCTAGTTCTGACCCTGTCAGTCAGTCAATAAGCATTAAATACCTACTATGTGCCAGTTACTGGGCTAAATGATAAGGATACAAAAAAAGGCAAAAGAGTTTCTAATATCAAGAAGCTCACAGTCTTAACAGGAGAGATGATATAAAAATATCTATGTACCAACACGATATATACAGAAATGTTGGCAATAATCAACAGAGGAAAGAGAACAACTTTAAGAGGTATCAGGAATCTCACTACATGTAGGGTTTTTGCTGGAATGTAAAGAAAGTCAGGAAATCCAGAGGAAGAGACAAAGAGGGAGAGAATTCCAAGCATGGGGTATAGTCAGTGAAAATGTCTGGAGTCAAGAGATGGAGTATCTTGTGCAAGGAATAGTGAGGAGGCCACTGATAATGGATCTCAGAGTATGTGAGGGATGGGTGTGCAGGTGACAGAGAGGATGGTAGGGGAGAATAAGGTTTAAGAAGACGAGAGAGGTAGCAGGGGTCTAGGCTGCAAAGGCTTTGAATGCAAAAAACAAGTTTTTATACTTGATCTGGGGGTGATAAGCAAGGTGATCCTTGCCTGGTGATCATAAATCTGCCTATCTATAAAAGGAGGCTGGTATCCAAGTGTATATGCTGTGATGCCCTCTCCCCACTACACTGTACATTCTTCAATGTCAAAGCCATGTATTTATTTCTTTTGTATCCCTCAGGCTTCTTTTCTCAAAGCACCTATTGTTTTTCTCAAAGGTGTGTAATTACCAAGTATTGGCTAACTACAAATAAAGAGAAGGTTAGCCTTGGCAATGATCAACTGCAAGTATTTTTTTTTAATTTTCTTCTAACTGCTAATGGAAACAGAATATCACCTGGTTAACTTATAAGAAATCATAACACCACTAGCGGCTTGTCACTGAACTGATTGATAAATATACCATTAACACTAAAAAGGAATTGTTACGTAACACAAGCTGAAGCTTAAATACTTTGTCCACATAATGAGAAGATAGGACACAATGGAAAAGATCCTGATGTTGGGAAAGACTGAAGGCAAAAGGAGAAGGGGATGGCAGAGGATGAGATGGAGAGATAGTGTCACAGAAACAACAAAGATGAACTTGAACAGACTTCAAGAGAGAGTGGAGAATAGAAGGTCCTGGCATGCTAGGGTCCATGGGCTCACAAAGATTGAACGTGACTGAACAACTGAACAAAGACGAAACAAGTTTTATCAAGACCAAAAAGCAAATAAAGAACAACATAAGACACTGAATCATATCTACAGGCTACAGATGCACTGCAGTCAGATATCTACTAAGAAAATGGTTCTCAAAATATTTCAAAGAGAATGTAGTTATTTTTCAAATCTAGCTTTAACACAATATTCATTTCATTACTCCGACTCCTGGATATTGGGCATTCCTTCTGCATATCTCTTGCCTGCTGGTTCCTCAGAGAAAGAGACAGAGAGACAGAGAGACAGAGAGAGAGAGAGAGAGAGAGAGAGAGAGAGAGAGGGACAGAGAGAGACAGAGACAGAGACAGAGAGAAGGAGAAAGAGGAGGAGGAGGAGGAAGAACAAGAACAAGAAGAACAAGAGGAAGAGGAGGAGGAGGAAGAAAGGGAAATTAGGAGGATGAGTCTTGAGTCTCCAGGCCCAGCATTCTGTCTGTCTCTATCAACAAAGACATATATATGATATTATATAATTAATGTATCATATATACAAAAATATATACAGAGCTAAACATATAAAACATACATTGAGCTATATAATATATATTTTTAAGTGAAAAGGTTTGTTACTGTATCAATAACAATGAAGCATGGTTCTTGCTTTGTTCCTTTTTTCTAAAAACAGAGGTATTAAACCTTTTCTTTTATTTAGCCATATATTACTAGTTTCAGGTAATGTTTACTTCCTGTATCTGTAAGAATTTTTTTTAAAAAAATCTAATAATCAATTCTTATTAATTATATATCATACAAATATAATTATACATCCATACTATATACAAATATGATATATAGTTACAAAATATATAACGATTATATTGCAATATATACACATACATGCACACAGATATATGTATATACATATCATGGGGCAGCTAAGTGGCATAGGGGGTGAAGCACCAGGCCTGGAGATAGGACAACTCATCTTCCTGAGTTCAACTTACTAGCTCTATGACCCTAAGTAAGTCACTTAAACCTCCTTGTCTCAGGTGCCTCATCTGTAAAATGAGCTGGAGAAGGAAATGGCAAACCATTCCAATATCTTTGCCAAGAAAATCCCAAATGGGATCACAAAGAGTCAGACAAAACTGAACAACAATAATAACAATACAGATAGACAGACACATATGTAGATATATAGTATAAAGAACTATATATGTGACATATACATTGTATGTATTTTTTAAGTGAAAAAATTTGTTACTGGATCAATGACAGTAAGGCATAGTTCTTGATTTTTTCCTTAAAAAGACAGCTATTAAACCTCTTTAATTTAGCCATATACTTCTGGTTTCAAATAGTGTTTACTTCCTAATTCTATAAGTTTTTTTTAATCTTATAATCTCTTCTTATTGATACGAATGTGATATGAATTCTATCAATATGAATAATGAAAATATATGTAAGTAAATGTATAATAAAGCTCCCTACATAAAGAGAAAGCAACATTTAAAAGTCCAAAACAAACATGAACAGAACAAAAAAGTATAATCAGAAAAATATACCGTCAAAATACGTTTATCAGTGGAAAAAATTCTAGGCAGAAGCTTTCCTAGTCTCCTAGGATAAAATCAGGTTCTTTGATGACAGACACTAATTGCCATGTGATGCAGCATAATTAATGTTCTAAACTATATTACATATTTGTAAGGCAGAGGAATTATCATTTCAAATAGTGCACATTTTTATTTCAGCAGTTTTAATGTGATCAACTTTTAATTATTTTCATTAAAAGAGAAGTACATAGGAAAAAAAAAAACACAGATCTCCAAATCAGGTGGGGTCAACGCACCATGATATATCCCAAAGGAGAAGAATAGCTCATAGAGATAATAAAATCTATTAAAAAGAATATAAAAAGAATATTCCTAGAAATTCACAATATCAATAACAATAAAGTCACACTGCAAGACGACACAAGAAGTTAGAAATCTGCCCATTTCTCAATCTGTTCTCTGCTCAACTACCTTGAAATGTAATCATCGTCATTCATTGATCCAAAAATCACATATTAAGGATAAAGAAACTATATTCAAGTCATTGTGCAAGGAGTTGTAGGAGAATAAGATGTGGAAAAGGTTAAAGCTCAGCTGCTGCATCTCTCTTCTGGTTCTAAGCATAGCCCTAAGGGGTTGGGATAGAGTTTTTTAATATCTGTAACTCACAAGCCCCCACCAGTGGACTTCCTCCCTCCATGTTTATGAATTTTTAACAGACAGCCAAGCTTGATTAGTTTCTAGAAACAGATATTTATGGCAGTGGTAGAGTGGGTATGAAACATCCCCCATTCCCCCTTTCTTTGAATATATAACATCTTCTTGCATCAGAATATATTGATACTCACGTTTAGCAAACACAAATGACAAATGGGCAACTCACAGCTCACAGCTCCTAGTAGTCCTTTTAATGGAGTCCTCAAGATGTTCCCCTTAGGTATAGTGTAGCTTGTCTGCTGGGTTTCTTGCAGAACCACAAATCTGCCTGTCTTCTTTTCATCCAATCTGTCTTAGGTTCCTGACAAAGATACAGCCATCAACTGTTCTGGGGATTCTGGTGTAGGATGCCAACTAAAAGTTCAAATCCTTAGGCCTTGCAAAGTTCACAGAGTCCTCCTGTAGCCAAGGTGGGGTGTGGTCACCAAGACAATTCTGAGACAGGAATCCTCCTGCCCTCCCTTCATCAAAGCAATTCCTTCTTAAAAGTTCCCTCCTCTCTACTACCAGATGCCTGAATCTCTGAGTTCTAAATTGGTCTGCAAATTAAATAAAACCTATAGGGAATTGCCAATTATCTTCAATTCATCTAAATATAAATCCTATGTACCAAGATTCTAGCTCATACAATGGCTTTCAAAACCTGATAAGCTGATCAAGGACATTTTCCAATTATTTCAAATCTTACGTTCGATTGATTGTTCTTACCTGAAGATACATTAGGGAGAAGCATCTTGTCACCTACTTTAAATTGGGTGGAATAACTGCTTGATTGACTTAATATATCTCCTTAAACATATACGCACATATAAGAAATTCACACTGAGTTAGGTCCTCCGAGAGGGCAACTCCTAACTAGGGTTCTAAAAGCTCTGGGTGTCCAGGTTTCTACTGCTATAGCTCATAAGGTTCCATCAGTGTGTATTTCCTTAACAGTCAACCACAGTACAGAAGGGACTCAAAGAAAAGGCATTTACTAAAACAGCATAGCATAAATAGCAGGTATAAAACATTACCCCTTAAAAACATGAGGTGTATTCCCTTCCAAATCCATCCAGCGTCCATGGGAAAAGTAGGTACAAACTCAGACTAGAATAACAGTGAGAAATAAACACAGGGGACATGTGGTCAAAGCTACCCAGTCCTTGTACTGCTAAGACCAAGAGTCCTTTCTCTTGTATTGAATCTTCATTAAGTTTTCCCTGGGAAGAACATTTCTTCTGGGCAAATTGCTCCCTTGGCTTCCCAGGTTCTGAGGCTCACTACCACTTGATTCCCCATCCCCATGACCATCTCTCTCTTGAGTCCACAGCTGGCTTTCCTCTTGGCTAGAAGAGTCATCTTTTATGAAGTTATTTGGGCCCTGAGTGGTTGCTTCTCTCTATCCATTTCTGTCTGATGAATGTGTCTCTGATTAACTATTGGCTCCTGGCTCTATCTTCCCAAATCAACGTTTAGCACAGAGCAGGCACTTAATAAATGATTAATTATTGACGGACTGAACTCCTGAACTGCTGGATAACATATGCCCTTTGGAGGATGGATAAATGGGAGGGAAGAAGAGAGAGAAATTCCCTCCTGTCCCATAAGTGATGAAAAGCTGAGTTCTTATCCCCAACTGCTGGCTCCTGCCTCAGCTGTTTTCAGAGTTTAACTATTTAAAACCCTGCAAGGACATAGTTGATTATTTCTTTTTAATGGCATCGTTCCCTTCTGACTTGATCAGAGATAGAGGGGGTGAAACAAAACTATCACTCTTTGCAGGCAGTATGATGGTATACTTGGAGAATCCTAGAGCATCAACTAAATGACTAGTTGAAATAATTAACAACTTCAGCAAAGTTACATGATATAAAATAAACTCACATGAATCATCAATACTTCTATATATTATCAACAGAGTCCAGCAGCAAGTGATAGAAAGAGAAATTCCATTTAAAATAACTGCAGACAATATGAACTACTTGGGAACCTACTCACCAAGACAACCCAGGAACTATATGAACACAGTTACAAAACACTTTTTACACACATAAAGTCAGAAAAATATTAATTGCTCATGGGTAGGCCAAGCCGATATAATAAAAATGACAATTCTGTCTAAATCAAACTACTTTTTCACTGTTATATCAAACTACAAAAAAAAATTTATAGAGCTGGTAAAAAAAAACAAAATTCATGTGGAAGAATAAAAGGTCAAGAATATCAAGGAAATCATTAAAAAAAAAAACCATGAAGGAAGGTATCCTAGTTGCACCAGACCTCAAACTGTATTACAAAGTGGTGATCATCGAAACAATCTGGTAGTGGCTAAGGAATGGAATGGTGGAGTAGTGGAATAGACTGGATACGCGATACACAGTAGTAAATGACTACAGTAATCTAGTGTTTATTAAACACAAAAAGGCAAGCTACTGGGGCAAGAACTCACTATTTGGCAAAAATTGCTGAGAAAACTGGAAAGCAATTTGGCAAAAACTAGGCATAAACTAATACTTCACACAGTATACCAAGATAAGTGCAAAATGTATACACAATTTAGACATAAAGGGTGATACCATAAGCAAATTAGGGGAGCATGGAATATTTTTTCTATCAGATCTATAGATAAGGAAAGAAATTATGACAAAATGAAAAGTAAAATGGATAATTTTAATTACAATAAATTAAAAAGGGTTTACATAAGCAAAACCAAAGCAGTCAAGACTAGAAGGGAACACTGTGTGTATGAGGGGGGGAATAATTTTAAGCAAGTTTCCCTAATAAAGGTGTCATTTCTTAAATACATAGAGGACTGAGTCAACTCTATAAGAACATGAGTCATTCCCCAACTGATAAATAGTGAAAGGATATGAACAGGCAGTTTTCAAGAGAATCAAAGCTATCTATAGTCATATAAAAAAATACTTTAAATCAGTATTGATTAGAGAAATGTGAATTAAAATAACACTGAACTATCACTTCACATATATCAGAATGGCTACTATGACAGAAAAGGAAAATGAAAAATGTTAGAGAGTCTATGGAAAAAATTGGAACACTAAGATACTGTCTGTAGAGTTGTGAATTGATCTAATCATTCTAGAGGGCAATTTAGAACCACACCCAAAGGGCTATAAAATTGTACATACCTTTTGACCCAGCAATACCACTACTAGGTTTATATCCCAAAGGGATCAAAGAAAAGAGAAAGGATCTATTCATACAAAAATATTTTCTAGTAGCTCTTTTTGTGTTAGCAAAGAATTAGACATTGAGGAGATGCTTATCAAATGGGAAATGGCTGACCAAGTTATGGTATATGATTGTGATGGAGTACGCACGATATGCGGTATAAGAAAAGATGAGATGGGTATTTTCAGAAAAAGCTGGAAATACTTACATGAACTAATGTAAAGTGAAGTGAGCAGAACCAGAACATTGTTCACAGTGATATCACCACTGTATGATGATTAACTGTGAATGACTTAACTATTTTCAGCAATACAATGATCCCTGATAACTATGAAGAACTTATAATGAAAATGCTATCTACCTCCAGAGAAAGAATTGAAGTCTAAGTGCAGATTGAGGCTTAGTTGCTTTTTTAACTGTCTTTTTCTTTCTTTCTTTTTTTTTTTTTGGATGGAGGGGCTGTGTTTTCTTTTGCAACATGGCTAATATGGAAATATGTTTTACATGACTGCATATGCATAATCTATACCAAATTGCTTATCTTCCCAAGGAGGGGTGAAGAGAAAGAGGGAGACAGAGAATTTGGAACTTAAAAATTTTTAAAATGAATATTAAAATTTGTTTTTATATTAATTGAAAAAAAAATGATTTAAAAAGAAAAGAAACAGAGGCGGTAGAGGGTTCATATTCCATCAAGGAACAACGGGTATTAACACTTCAATACATCAACAACATCATTATCAACTGATCTGGGGGAGGGGTCAAATCTCTGTTTCCCTATATACACATATGCATATGCATACATACATACATATACACACACACACACACACACACACATATATGTATACTTACACACACATACATATATACACACACATATATTCCTATTTGTGTGTACTATAAATATGTGTGTGTGTTTCTTAGGAAGTGAAAAAGGGTTGCTTTTTGGATCCAAGATTACCATCCTTTAAAATAAGTAAGAGAGAATGGTGCTAGAGAAATTAAAAGACAGACAAGCTATTCAGGCAGGGCTGGCAAGAGTTTCAATACTAGTTACAGAATATAGATATAAATATAAATAAGAATTTAGCATCTATATATAGAACGTCAGTAATAAGTACTTTTTTACTTGTATGTGCCATAATAAGAGTATATAACCATAGTTCAGAAAATAATTTATTTCTTATTCTAGAAATTATGCATCTTGAAAGACAAATAATGGCATTAAGCTTTGTTCTTTGACTTAGAGATAAATCTAATCTTTGTTCTCATTGCTAGTTCAGAGTTTGACATTTTTACCAGATTTTTTTTTACACAGCAATTACTTTTTTATACTTAGCTTAGATTTGGGTTCTTTAGGTTTGAATGGGGTAAAGACCATTTGTATTTTTATTTATAAATAAAATTATGCTATTGTTCCAAAGCAAAAAGAGAAAAATCACTGAGTTCTAAGTCTCTTCTATAGTTGTTATTTAAAAGGTTCATGTGGATAGTGAAACAATTTAGTCCTTGTTTAGAGCAACCTCTAGAAATACTTTCATAAGAATAACCATTCTTCTTTTTAATCATCATGTTTTTTTAACTATTAAAAACATCACAACTCTAGGAAGAATTTTCTGGGTTTCTGGGAACTAAACCCTTAGTAAAGCATTCTATTTGTGAGGATGTTCTTGTTAATAAAAGTATAATAAATAAACAATAATAAGCATTTGATAAAATAATAGAATGACATTGCAAAGACATAACCTTTACTGATACACATTTGTTCAATTTAGATGACATAAAGCTAATACGTTGTAAAGGTCAACCTTCTGAGTCAAATATTTCACATTCAAAACCACCTGGTAAAGTATGTAATCTTTAAAGATCACTTTCCTAACAAAGTTTATGTTAGTTAGATGATGACTTCTCCCTAAGCCAAAATGTTTCTCTTTTACTCCCAGGCTGAATTAAGGAAATGTGGCAGTAAATAATAATATAGACTTCCATTTTGAATTATCTGTATTAAACACTTAGTTCCATCATTGTAATTTTTTTTTGGACAAGCAATAAAGAAGGAACAAACGAGAAACATTTATGCCAATCATGTGTCTAATTCAGGTCATTCTTCTAAACTTCATCCTTGCCATTCAGTTCAGATGGGTTCACAATTCTCAATTATTTGGCATTCCTCCCAGTATGCATCAATACCAAGCATTCACTATTTTATACTTCCATGAGATTGACATCTGGCAATCTCTTTTGTTTCTCATTTAATCCCTTACAACTTGACACATTACTAATAAAGATTAATTTTATTACTACTAAACATATCTGAAAACCAGTCGTATGTAAAAATAAAATGTTGTTATGTTATTATTCTGCTCTTTTAAAAATATTTGATGGATAATATTTGCATGATATTGAACAAAAAATGTTCTTATGTTTGTTGTGAAAAAAGCAATTATACTTGCCATGGTTTCACTAAAACAAGGCATCGTGGATTATAATTATTGTGTTTTATTCAGCCAAAACTGGGTTGAGGGAAAACAACGAATATGGCAAAAACACAAAGAAATGTCAAAGCATAAACATTCAAGAATAAAATGACCATAAATGCTGCTTTTCTTGAAAATTAATTTCAAATTTTTAACAGAAGTAGAATTTATACCTACTGACCATAGAATGCTGGAATATTAAATACTTACGTATAATCAGAATGAACTTGAATCTCCAATTCCGAAAGGGAAACAAAGCCAAATTACCAAATGAAGTAGACTATGAGATGATGGTCTGTGCTGGGCAGTCCGTTCCTCATTTTCCAGTCAGTCACTAGTCCATTAGCATTTATTGAGTGCCTACTATGTGCCAGCAACTTCCTAAATCCTCAGAGTATAAAGAAAGGCAAGAAAAAAAAAGTCCCCACTGTTCAAGACCTCACAATGTAATGGTGTTTCTTTTAGGAAAGGCAGCCTCACTAATAATATGCTGCCTTGATGATGGGCCTACTCACAAAGGCTAAGTCCAGCAGGTCTAATCTGCAATACCATGCCATTCCTTCAAATGGGATGTAGTGAGATCGCTAGAATTCCCAGGCCCCTGTGCCATGTGGGGTTTTCCAGGCAGCTAGAGTAGAGATTCTGGTCCTCAACACACTGCCGTAGAAAGGAGTAGGGAAATGATCTGCAAAAACTATAGCAGTTGCTGAACACATATTGCCACTTTTTTTCTGTGCGTGGCCACTCCCTAAATGAATTGTAAACACCCTTTATAACAATGGATGATTGATCAACAAGCCTTTATTCACACATACGACATGTGTCTGGTGTTACGGATTTCAATTCAAAAGTGAGACTGTCATAGCACAGTCATAGACAGGATAGGCATGGAGCCTATTAGAAACACACATCTATCAACAATCCACCATGTGCTCAGTCCTTTCTAAGTAGTATATTTAAAACCTAACTATAAAACCAGTGGAAGGTGAACTCTGGAGAGATCAGACCTTGAGGGCCCGAAATCCCCCAGCAAATCTCCAGGAAAGCGTTAACCAATGCACTGGAAGGAACAACAGCAAAGAAACCTAAGAGGAACAGCACAATGCAAAAAGCAGTACAACTATCCATCACCTGACTGGGGATTGTCAAGGTCACAGCAAGGGATAGAGTGAAGTCCAGGTTCAGGACTGGACAAAGAGAAACTTTGAAATGAAAATATGGGAGTCAAAAACAACAAAACAAAACAAAGAAAGGGAAATATATTTGATCTACTGGAGGAATAAAAGTTAAGAATCTCAAGAGAAAGAATAGAAAAAATGGAAAGAAGGGGACTTAGTAGTACCAGATCTCAAAACAAACTACAAAGCAGTAAACATGAAAGTAGTTTGGTACTGGTTAAAAAATTAAGATGTGGGTCAATGGAAAGGTGAAGGACACAACATACAGAAGCAAACAGAGAAGCATTATGTTGGATAAACCCAAAGACCTCATTCCCGGGGGGAAGATTCAGTATTAGACAAAAACTGCTAGCAGAACAAGAAAACTCTAGTGGAAGGCGAATAGAGATCAGCATCTCAAATCACATACTGAGGTAAGTTCCAAACTTATTATATCTATTATATCTATGATTTAGCTACAAAAAGTCACTTCATCATAAGCCAGTTAGAGGGAGAAGGAAAAAAAAATACATTTTACAATAATCGTAGGGGAAGAGTTCATGACCAAATAAGAAATACAGAGGATCACATTCTTTGTAATAGGTGCTTAATAAATATTTTTTGATTAATTGACTGATTGATCAAACACGGGGAAAAAATGAACTTGTACTGATGTTGCTGGCTGTAATCATTGGAAAATTTTAACCTCCACCCCCAACTTTCTACCTGATGACAGCATATGTTCCTACAGGAAGGGCAGAAGCATTTATATAGCCCCTATTATGTGCCAGGAACTGTGCTAGTACTTTTCCAAGTATTATCTCATCCTCACAACAACCCTGCATGATAAACACTATCATCAGCTCCAATCTCCAGTTGAGAAAACCAAAGCAAATAGAGGTTAAGTGAGAAAGAAGGATTTATATGTAAATGTGCATCTATATATACATGTGATATATGTGTGTGTGTGTGTGTGTGTGCGCGTGCGCATGCACGTGGGTGTATTTCTAGCAGCTTTTTGTTATCTCAAAAACTGGAAATTAAGGGGTGTACATAAACTGGGGAATGGCTAAACAAATTATGATATAGGAATGTTATCATACATCATTGCTCTTTGAGAGGAGACAAAAGAGTTTATTTTGAAGAAACTTATTAAGACTTTATGAACTGATACGTCTTGAAAAGAGCAGAACGAGTAGAATAACCTGGTTGGGTTTTTTTTATTGTAAAGACAAATAACTTTGAAAGACTTAAGAACTCTGATCAATACATTGAGCACCATAGATTCTAGCACTTAGCCCAGTGACTGGTTTAGTAGGTACTTAACAAATTGTTGATTGATTGATGAAGTATGCTTGTGGCCTCCTAACACAAAGGTGATGTATTCAAGTTGTAACATGAAATATGTATTTTCTCACAGTCAGTATAGAAATTTATTTTGCTTTAACTATGCATGTTTATTAGAAGTCTTGTTTTTGTTTTCCATTTGGGATAGGATTGACAAGGAAAAAAATGGAAAAAAAAGAGGATCATAGATGCATTGTTTAAAAATTGCACAAAAGAGGCCAGAAGGAATCACAGACAGATATGACAGCTTTGAAAAATTACATGTTAAATTTATTTTTGTTGTTCAGTTGTTTCAATTGTGACTGACTCTTCGTGACCCTGTTTGGGATTTTCTTAGCAAAGATACTGCAGCGGTTTGCCATTTCCTTCTTTAGCTCATTTTACAGATGAGGAATTGAGGCAAGCATGGTTAGTGACTTATCCAGGGTCACATAGCTAGGAAGTGTCTGAGGCCAGATTTGAACTCAGGAAGAGGAGTCTTCTTGACTGCAGGCCAGGCACCACTTCGGTGTCCCATAAACTTATTATGTATTTCATTTTTAAAAGTAAGTTATAAAAAAGATATAGTTTCACGTACAATCCTCTTTTTCTGCCCAACTTATATGAAAGTGCCTGTTTTGGTTGTTTATTGTTACCATAAAAGTGACAAAAGCAAAAATAAAGTCAAAATAAGGAAGATAAAATTAGACTATGTATGCTTTTCATGTTCTTTAATATTTTAAACTTTTTTAAATTTTAAAATATTAATTTTTTTTAATTTTTAACTTGAAATCTGAAAAAAATATTTTTTAATTTTAAAAGCTAGCTCTTCCTTGAGGTATCTCTATTTTTCTCTATATTATATTATACCATATTATGTTATAATTTGTATCAAATTTATATGAATGGTTGATCACAATATGAAGATGGAAAGCCCCCTGGGAGTAGGCATCATATTCTCCTTTTACCTTAGAATTAGCAACACCTAGCACAGTACTTTGATCACAATAGGTTCCTAAGTAAATGTTTGTTGAATTGATTTAGTAGTTAATTTCAATCTTTTTGCTTTGATCAGAGGTGTTACATCATGGTAATAAAATGTGTTTGAGTTTTTCTTCCTGATATCAGATACAAGGACTTTGCATGTCAACTATTCAAATGATATGCAAATGCCTGTATTTTATTAAGAACCTAGACCAAAAACAAAAGCCCTTTCAAAACAAAAATGTTTTGAGAAGTACAAGAAGAAATACAACAAAAAATCTGCTAATGTCCTTCCCTAAACCAACATTCAGGCTTAATTTATGAATAATTCAGTGTATGAAAAACAAATATTCACGTAGTAATATACTTATTAAAGAATATACTCCACACATTTAATTCTCGACTGTCCCCTTGGCTTTCCTTAATCACTATCCAACTTGGCCTCAAGCACCCTCTAAGCATTTACTAACAATATATCCAATTACCAATTACTTGTGACAGTGGAGGCAAGGCTATTATGAATAAATGAAATCTGGGGATCACATCCAACCCTTATGTAAATCATAAGTCATTAACTTATTCTGAACTTGTTTAGTCATTTCAGTTGCGTTTGACTCTTTGTGACCCCCATCTCGGATTTTCTTAGCAGAGACACTAAGTGGTTTGCCATTTCCTTTTCCAGGTCATTTTATAAATGAGGTACTAAGGCAAACAGGGTTAAATGACTTGCCTAGGGTGACACAGCTAATAATGTCTGAGGCCAGATTTGAACTCAGGAAGAAGAGTACAGACTCGGCATTCTATCCACTAGTGGTACCATCTAGCTGCCCTGTATCCTGAAACCTGAGGTACCATTTAGTTAACTGAACTCTATTCTATGAAGCAATCAATTAATCTATAAACATTTATTAAGCACTTACTATGTGCTAGGCATCCTCCTGAGCATTGGCAATATAAAGAAAGGTAAGAGACTGCCCTTGCCTTCAAGTAGCTCACAATCTAACAGTGCAGACAGTATGGAAATAATCATGCACAAACAAGCTTTACGCAGGATAAATTAGAAAAAAACAGTCGAGGGAAGGTACTAAAATTAAGAGGGATAAGGCAAATACTTCCTATAAAAGGTGATGTTTTAGCTGGGGTTTGAAGAAATACAGGAAAGCTGGGAAGTGGAGATTAGGAGGAAGAGTAGTCCATGTATGAAAGACAGGCAGTAAAGATACCTGGAGCTGTGAGATGGAATATCTTATCTGAGGAATGGCAAGAAAGTTAGTGGTACCAGATGTCAGAATAATGGTGGTGTATAGAGTACAACAAGACTGCCAAAGTGTTGGTGGGGAGAAGCCAGGCCAAACTGAGGATTTTTTATCTTTTAAGGAGCCACTGGGTGTTAAGTGGAGGTGGGGGTGGGGGTAGGGGAGAGGGGTGTTACGTGGTTAGACCTTAATTTTAGGAAGCTCACCTTGACAACTGAGTAGAGAATGGACTGGATGGGGAAAGATTTGTGGCAGACAGACCAACCAGCTGGCTACTGCAATAAACCAGCAGTAATATGATAAGGACCTACACCAAAAGGGTGGCAGTATCCCAGGGAAGAAGAGGCCTTACAGGAGAGATGTTAGTACTAAGGTACTAAATGGTATGTTGGTGGCACGAATGAGTTCATAGAACTTTGAGTTATCACTAATTTAATATAGAGGTAAGGAAGTAAAAGGTTTATACTGAGGAAAATTGGCTCATATTCTGAAAAATGGATCCCTGAAGCATTTGTTCTGTTATATAGGACAGAAAAATACTCCCCTATTTTGTTTGCTTGAGGTCTTTCAACACCTACAGATTTTCAGATTTTAAAATGTGCAAATGACCACTAAATAAAGATCACAAAAAGGGGATTATAAATATAAATCAAGTTATATAGGGAAGATCAATCTTATTCAGTTCCCCAGAACCAACAATTTATGAAAGATCACCACCTTGCACCAAAGCCAAATACTTTTCTTCTGCTTTTAACACATACTTTGTTTAATTCTAAATGTAGGCAGGCTTCTTGCCTGTTGCTAATGCAATTAAAATATATCATTCTATTACTCTAATGTGCTACATCTTGATATATAAATTTGCTCTAATAAAACAATTAAACAAGAAACAATCCAGGCAATTTATAATCATTTTGTGAGTTGGCAATTAATAGTAAAATGATCTATCTTATAGAGATTGACACTTGATGAACATTAACTTTCAGTCAAATACTAATTAATGAAGCACAAAAAAAATTGATAAACCACACAAACGTAATCAGTGTACATTTTAATATGGCATTGAATAATGAAGGTAATAACTTGCAGGAAAAAAACATAGAATTTTTGGATAAAATGCCATATAATTTACACAAGAATAAGTGATTCCTTCTATTTACTAGCCTTATGATAAATGTCAGAATTGCATGATTAATACTACTAAGGTCTCAAGTAAAATAAAACTCAGCATGTTTAATTGCTCCCATACACTCCAAGACCCCTTGTTAACTGAATCAGAATTAAAAGCCCAACAAGAGTAATTTAAAGAAGGAAAAAAAAAGAACTCACATTCTGTCTAATAAATTAATACATATTTTCAGTTCTAGTCATCCTGAACTTTAAGGATGTTCAAGACACTTAAATAATAAGAAAGAAATCCCAGAACCATTAACTTTTACAACTATTGTCCTCAAGAATCACGTTTTTAAAAACATTGTTAGTCAAACTCCTGACAACCTCCACATACAAAGTTCCTTAAGCAATCCTAGAAAGCGCATAAAATGTCAACTTTGATGTATTTGAAAAGAAAGCCTACATTTCTTCTTCAGTTAATTGACAGTAAACAGACTTGCCTGTCTATCTATCTTTGTCTAACTTTTTCCAGCTGGATAAACCCAATTGCTATTAAACTTGACAAAAGACAATGATATTATTAATGAAAGCAGCTACATGATAGACTTTTCACTGCAGGATCACCATGAGTTTCCATTAATCACATGGTAGTTATGCTAAAGATAAGAGAAAATGTTCAATGGAGTAAATGGTTCTTTAATTTCAACAAATGGACTGAGAGCTCAGCCGGACTGCAGAGCTAGAGAACCAGGATTTTCTCACCCTCCATCTTACCACTGTTCAATCACCACTAGGCACTGGATGCCCCTTCTCATTAGACTGCTGAACTCCGGGCTCACCCATATGACAGGTTATACAAGTCCCAGCTCCACTCTGATCTTTGGGCTCATTATCACTTTCCCAATAGTTGTAGGGTAGGGACATGGCCAATCACACCACACAGACAAAAAAGGAGTCATCAACCACAATCCTTTCAGTAAGATGGTAGATATGCTTTACTATCTACCCTATGCTTCCAAAAGTCCACTGGACCTTCCATTTGCACTGATACACACTCTGAGCACTGCCATCTGACCTCAATCTTGCAATGTGACCTGCTCTAGGAATACCCCAAGGACACCTGGGCCTTTTCATCTGCTTTGTTGCTAAACTCTCCTATGTTCCACTGATTGGCATGTGAGTTCCTTGAGATCTGGGATTGTCTCTCTCTTTTTTTTTTTAATAATCCCAGTGCTTGCCACAGAGCTTGATACATAGCAAAATAAATGATTTTTCATTCATTCATTTTCTGAGTTTGTTTTTCTTATTTTTAATAAGGTATTCAAACCATCTACTTGAAAAAATTAAGTCATATTTCTACAATTTTATGTAAAATATGATTAAGTATATTTTTCTTAGAAATATTTTCCACCTTTTTCCTGACAGCAGACAACAAGGTGGAAGTGTAGCAGAAGAAGAAGCGAACCCTCCGGAAGTTCACCTACCACGGTGTGGACCTGGATCAGCTGCTGGACATGTCCTGTGAACAGCTCATGAAGTTGTACAGTGCTCGACAACGGCAGCAACTCAACAGGGGTCTGCAGCGCAAAAAAGCATCCCCTCCTGAAGCACCTGAAGAAGGCCAAGAAGGAGCACCTCCCATGGAAAAGCCCGAGGTGGTGAAGACATACCTTCAGGACATGATCATCCTGACAGAGATGGAGAGAAGTGTGGTGTGCATCTATAATGGCAAGACCTTCAATCAGGTAGAAATTAAGCTCGAGATGATTGGACACTAACTACCTGGGCAAATTCTCTAGGTAACAGAAGCCTGTGAAACACCACCAGTCAGGTATTGGAGCCACCCACCCCTCTAGTTTCATCACTCTCAAGTAACCCAGATCCTCACAAAAAAAATAAGAAGCTTCTTTGTGAAAAAATAAAGAAATATTTTCCACTATATTTACTTAAAGCCACAGTACATTATAAATACTGATAATGCTAATGACGTGTGCTAAATAATAATCATTTTAATGATACAGAGAGACCTAAGCCAAATATAAACATGAGGAATACCTTGTTTGCCAATACTATATAATAGTTATAATGTACACTCCAAATAGTTCATCTAAACTGTTTAGAGAGAGAGACAGAGAAAGAGAGGCAAGGTAATTCTAAAAGCACATCCTAGGGTATCATTAGGTTTTATTTACTAAAGTACTATGAAACAAAATATTGGAATGACTACAGGAAACATGGTAACTTCTACATAGGTACTCTGGATAACTGGTAAAAACACTAGCATTTCCTTAGGAGGTTTTGAAAATCATTCCCAGTTTATGCACATATATACATATACATATACATACATTATATATGTGTGTGTATACACATACACATATATGTATATGTATATGTATATATGTATATATTCTTTACATAACCACATGTTCCATTCTATAATGGGAGAAATAGGCTAAGAAAAGTATATATTTGGCTTTAAAACAGTTAATATAGGAGATGTATTGTAACACAAATAACCTAAAATGTAGAGGAAGAAAGAAGAGGAAGGAAATTACTACAGATGAATATAGCTATATTATTTATTCAATGATTTTTGATAGTGTAAACATGTATTCTGGTTATATGTCAATTTGAATACATAGACCAAGTCCAATGCTATTTTCCTCCTGGGCAAACTAGTTTGAGATAACATGAACTTTCTACTCAGTTATGATGAACAATTTACAAAAGTCCTATAAACCCAGTCAACCAGTCAGTAAGCATTTATAAAGCACCTACTAAGTGATATGCCCTGTGCTAATCCTTGGGGATACAAAGAGAGACAAAAGCCAGCCCTGCCCTCAAGGAGCTCACAATCTAAATGAGGGGATAACACAGCAACTAGTGTGAACAAAGAAGCTATACAAAATAAATAGGAAATAATCAACAGAGAGAAGGCTTTAGAATTTAGAGGAATCTGGAAAGGCTTCTAGCAGAATGTAGGATTTTAGCTGAGATCTGAAGGAAGCCAGGGAGGACAGGATGTAGAAATGAGGAAAGAAAGGATTCCCAGCATGGGAACAGCCAGAGACACTGTCCACAGTACTGAGTCTGAGTGACTTGTTTGAGGAGGATTAAAGAGGCCAAGCAGTTCACATCTAGCTTTTGTGATAGAAAGCTTATTACAAGTTTATTTTTCTACATCAGAGTGCTCTATCAGTGATAAAGCAATAATAGCTAAGTCTCTATGTACACATATCTGTGTCCATATCTACAGCTACATCAATACCTCTATCTACAACTACATCTATCATTTGAGAGAGCTATCCACTTTGTCTTTTGTAATTTATTTCATATGTGAGATGGGGCTTTTCTCTAATCTTATATATGACTTTTAAAATGTTACCTAAACAATCTTATTTTTATTATTCTTATCTTTCTTTCTCTATCTCTGCAGGATATAGAGGTTATTTCTCTTGGGCTTTACAATATAGCATGGCATTATCTTAATCATATCGGCAAAACGTTAGAGATTACCTTTCACATATACATATATACATGCATACACTCATACACACATACAGACAGATATATGGACATGCATACATACAAAATGATTCTGGATTGGTCCTATGACCTCATCAGTGTAGGGAACTCTAATAATGGAAAATTATTTTACCACTTTAGATAGGCACCTCTTCTGCAGTTGTAGTCTGAGACGGTTGTCAGGGAAACTGACAAGTTCCTAACTTTCCAAAAGTCACACAATCAATGACCTGGAGGTGCATGTTCTATGTATGCACTCTACCTTGTTGCCTCTCCAATGTAGGTATACAGAAACATTCAAACTGAAGCAAGCACAAAGTTCGGAATATGATCATCTTAAGGAGAATAGTGTAAACAGCTACACTATCATGATCAATACAAAGAAATCACTGTAGCTAGCCAATCAAAAGTATTCAGCAATTAGAATTTTATAGATATACATATACATATATATATACATATATACATATACATATATATACATATATATGTACATATATACATATCTATATATATATATATGGAGAGAGAGAGAGAGAGAGAGAGAGAGAGAGAGAGAGAGAGAGAGAGAGAGAGATAAATGTACTTTCTGTAAAGGTCCTTTCTACCAGAAGATCAGCTATGAAGCTTATTTTAGCTAAACAAAAAATATATTATTAGGCATAGCAAAGTAAAGAAATTTTATTTTTGTTTGTCCATCTAAGTGTTATTTATTTTTATTTTGATTTATTTCTGTCTAATCAATTTCAAGTTACCTGAAATGCGTTATCAAAGAAAAATAGTAAACTAATGGTTATTAACTATCAGACAACACATCTGATAATATTGATTGCTAATTTATTATTACATTATCCCAGTGAGCTTTTCTAAGTTCTCTCCTCAAATTTTTTCCCCTCACTCCAAGAAGGTGATCCTGCCTTTTACTTTCCTGAAAAAATTAAAGACATAAACTTTGAGTTCCCTCAGTTGTGCACTTCTAACTTTCTCTTCACCTTGTCTCCTCCCTTCTTCATATCTCATTTCCTTACTGAGCCCAACTCTGCAATCTTGGCACAGAGTGGGGATGAAGTTCCACTTAATTCATCATTTCATTCCCTTTCTGACCTTGTGCAGCTTCCTCTGTCCCTCTACTAGACCTTCACTATAAACATCCTCAGCATCACTCACCCACCCCAATTCTAACAAGACCCTTCTTCATTTCTGCTGTCTTCCCTCTCTAGCTCCCACCACAAGGTCTTTCTCTCTACTATCACCAACTTCTTCAAAGAGGGGTCTACATATGCTGTCTTCACTTCTCTAATCCCTTGACATCACTCAACCTCTTGCAGTATGACCTCTAATTCCACTACTGAAATGCCTCTTACAAAGGGTACTAAATGACATCCTAATCACAAAATCTAACATTTTCTTATTCATCATCCTTGTCACCTCTTTATTATTTGAACTTGCCGACTCTTTGTTCTATTTCTTTCTGTGACTTCCATAACAACATACTGTCCAGATTCTTCTACCTTTCTGATTCCCCATCTCTTTTTACCAGCCCCTCCTTTCCTCCTCTCAACCTCTAAGTATAAGCATTGCCCACAATTATTTATTTCATTGTTTTCTTCTCTTCTTCCTCCAAGTTCTCTCCCCCATGATCATGTTTCATTTCATTAATTCATCATCTATGTAGCCTAAGTGTAGACTTACAAATCTGTAACTCAAGCTACAGACCTAGCCCCCATTGTGTATTTCTAGCTGTAAAGTTCATTTGTATGTCCTGCTGGCACCTCAAAATTAGCATAGCCAAATCATCTCCACCCTTACTCCCAAAGCTGCTGTTCCTAAGATTCCTACTTCTGTTTAGGTAGCACACTTGCAATCCTGGTTGCCCTCTTATAGATGCTGTCTAGCTTACCAATGCCCTTCTTAAAATGTGGCACTGCTTACTAAAATGCCACAAATCCAGTGTCCTTCAGTTTTATAAAAGTACATAATTTGGTGGCTAAAGCATTTTCTCAAAAATAAAATATTTCTTCACATTATATGGCTAATCAGATCCTTTCTATTTTTACCCAATTTTTTTAGATCAGTAAGATTCTCTTGTTCTAGGGGCATTGAGTATGATCAGGGATTCTGCATCCTTTGCATTCAAATTGTACTTCCCAAGACAAACAGGAAATTTTAGTGCGCCAGCATTGTGTTCTTTGCAACTGGAATACAGAGAAATATCATAAAGGTAGGGGCAGCTAGATGGCGCAGTGGATAGAGCACCGGCCCTGAATTCAGAAGGACCTGAATTCAAATCCAGCCTCAGACATATAACACTTACTAGCTGTGTGACCCTGGGCAAGTCACTTAACCTCACTGCCTAGCCAAAAAACTAAAAAAAAAATCATAAAGGTAAGTTGAGGGCAGTGAATTGTTGCCAAAGAAATACGTTAATAGTTTTCGAACTATTGAAATCACAGTGTTAATAAAATTAAAGTAGGCTTTAATTTTTATAGTCCACTTTCAATTTCCTGCTAAAATAAGCATATAGTTTATAGAGAAGTCTTCTTGAATGGAAGTAATGGATGTCACATGAAAGCTCTAATAGATGATTTTAAAAAGGGAAATGAACTAGCTGAAAGAATTTTAAGTCATAGCATTGCCTTTTAATACATTTAATATACCACTTATTTCAAAACATTTTCTTTTATCTTGCACTTGGATCAGATTTTTAAAAGTCTCAGGAAACGAATATATCTTCTTTTGCTAGCTTTTTTTAAAATAATAGAAAAGTGTAATAACGAAAAGGAGAAATCTAAGATTATGATATTAATACCTTTAAAATAATTACTTTTAATGGAGTAACTTTGCCAACACAATTTTCAGTTTCTTCCAAAACAGAACCTTCTATGCACTTTTCTTTTAAAAAAAAAACTTTTTTGAGAAAGAAATAGCCTAGGAACAACAGAGACAGGTAAAGTTCTCAAATATCTTTGTCATTTATGTCATTCACCAATAGTTAACTACTTATCTCAAATACATGGACACAGAAGAGAGAGAGCTAGCTTTGATCAGTTTCAAAGGAAGTATCAGCCCAGAAGAGGTATTTATGTACTTTCATAAAAGAAATGCAAACTAGCATAAGATAGTCACAGAAGAATAGAGCTGGGAAGAACCTTGAGAGATTACCAATTCCAAGTTCTCTCTTACAGATATTTAAATTCCTAAACAATTTGGTGGAAAGTGCTCAATTCTCTGAACAGTCCTCTTCCAAAAATGCAGACCCTTCAAATTCCCCTAGCACCCCATTAGAGTTTTTCCTGGTTCTGATAGTCAAGAAGTATGGAAAATTACTCCACCAAATGCGTATAAAAATATTTCTTTGTGCCAGAGGTGTGATTTGAAAACAAGCTAAAGGTGGCACTTAATGCACTATTGCGTTCTGTAGACACATGTACATTTAACAATGCTATGTCATGTTATCTTAATTAGGACATCAAAATGTCACAAAAACATGACTTTGTCGGAAACAGAACCATCAAGCTATGTCCTATTAGCACAAGGCCTTGAGGTTGCTTCTGTCACTGTTGCGTCCATTCGTTTGATTCTATGTAACAGAGATTAGATATGGCTATGACCTCATGAACTTCAAAAGGTAAAGAGAATGAGCCACAAGAGGGTCCAGAAGTGAATTCCATACCTAGTTTTATAGAGGTCTCAAGAAGGAAAAGTGACCTTCAGGATCCAGCCCAGTGGTAGCTGAGGTATAGACTCATCGAGGGGCTGTGCCAAATTAGGAAGGGAACTTTTGGGGGCCAATGCTATATAGAAACTATGTTTATTTTCAGCTCACTAACCCCAAGGACTAAAATATGGGGATGCCTGTGGCCCCTATATGTTGAGGGGAAGGCGTTTTTATTTCTGTTTTTGCGATGTCTTCAAAGTAAACACCCATTGTAAAAATAACAAACATTACCTGTTTAAGAGGAATGAAGGTAATAAATGGTACCTGTTTAAGAGGAATGAAGGGCCCTAATTATGTGAAGCTAATGGGGAGGGGGTGGGGAAGGCAGCTAGGTAGCTCAGTGAATAGAGTTCAGGGCCTGGTGTCAAGAAGACACATCTTCCTAAATTCAAGACTTTACTAGCTATATGACCCTGGGCAAGTCACTTAACCCTATTTGCCTCAGTTCCCTCATCTCTAAAATGAGCTGGAGAAGTAAATGGCAAACCACTATAATATCTTGGCCAAGGAAACCCCAAATGGGATCATGAAGAGTTGGGCAGGACTTAAACAACTGCACAACAACAAAAACAATAGGGAAAGGGGAATGACACTGAAATGGGAGGCTTGAGCTGAAAGCATTGGAGAAAAATACCCTCAACTCCTCGGGGCAACCCTAGGACCCCTAGAGAGGAAGGAAAACATGGCCAACCTTGTTCTCTTCGAGAGGTGCCTGGGACACTAAGAGCTTATTACTCAGCCAGGGTCAAAAAGCTAATATGCGTTAGAGATATGACAAAACCAAGTCTTCCTGACTCAAAGGTGGCACTTTATCCACTACTCTAGAGCCAATCATTACATAATTACATAAAATATAAGACTAGGTAGAATAATATCTTGATTAGCAAGAATGGAAATGGAATGTTACCCAAGGGTTAATCAGAAAACCCTTTTGGCTTCAACCTGTGTCATTGAAAACCTTCCTAAAATGCATTGGTTCACTTTCCGGTCTAATTACGTGCAAAATGCTGAACGTAATTTAATCTTTATTGACTGATGATCTTGTTGTGGCTCAGGGTCAGTCATCATTCTGAAGATTAAAATCTACAGTTTTGTGTTACCCTTGCTATTATGCTTGTCAGAAGCAAAGCAGGTACATAGGAAACCTTCCTAATTTTCACAATGATGACTCACAATTTTGAATATTCCATGTTTCCTAGTACTTTCCAGTCTCCCCCACCATCTTTAGCCCAAGGTGGCTGCTGCAGCTGAGGATGCTTAGAGCTGCCATGAGCATAAAACTCATTAAGTTGTGCAAAGCAGGTGTTAATGAGACCAACAGGAACTAATACATGCTTTCTGGTTGATGTATCTGAAAAACTGAAGGAACGTGAAATAAGAATAGCAGCCTAAGTTGGTGGAGCTTTGTTTCTATTGGATACAAATACTCCTAGATAAGTTTGTGTTCACAAATATCTAGAATGTATAGCTTGTGAATGGGAAAAGGCACTCTATTCAGTTGTTAGTATCTGTACCTTTCCCTTAAACATGACATGGGCAGGGTCCTGGGGTGAAAGAGGTAGAGGTAGAAGTCAACGCCTTCAATAAGTTACATTTTGGTTAATGAAGTTTTTCTTTGTGGAGTGAAACATCCTTTTAGCCCTTGATACCCCACTAATGCGGTGAAATCACTATGTCACTATCCATGACAATTTGTTAAATAAGGGTGACAATGTTTGCCTAAGCATGGTGAATCTATGAGGATAAAGAAGGGCAAATTTAAATGAAAGGGACGCTGAAGAAGCTCAAGAGCAGAAAATTCACCTGAAAAGTCACAATACGGATTGAGTAATAATAGCTTCCAATGATAGAGGGTTATCAAGGTAGCCCAGTGGATAGAGCACTGGGTCTCAAGTCAGGAAGACCTTGGACATTCCCTAGCTGTGTGACACTGGGCAAGTCACTTCACCTCCAATCGCCTAGCTAAAGGAACCACTGGAGAAGGAAATGGCAAACCACTCTAGTATCTTTGCCAAAAAACCCCACGGATAGTTCACAAGGTTATGAAGAATCAGACACAATTGATCAAATGAACAACAAGATAAAGTGGCCTAGTAGGCAGCTAGGTGGCTCAGTGGATAGAGTGCTGAGCCAGGAGTCAGGAAGACCTGAGTTCAGATCTGGTCTAAGGCACTTACTAGCTATGTGTCCTTGGGCAAGTCACTTAACTGACGCTGAAGAAGGAAATGGTAAACCACTTCAGTATCTTTGCCAAGAAAACCCCACGGACAGTATTGGAGTGTTGTGACCCAAAGGGTGATGAAGAGTCAGATACAACTGAACAACAACAAAAGTTACAAAGTTATTCACACATACTAGATCACTTGCATCCAAAATCATATGAGGTAGATAGGACAAGTGCTAATGTAATATTGTAAAGATGGGGGATTGAGGCTTCAAAAAGTAAAGAATCTTGCTTAAGATTAAACCTCTAGTAAAGTGACAGAGTCTGGACTCAAAGCCAGTTCTTCTGACTCCAGCTTAAAGGTTCTACATATCTGCATCATTATCATCTGCATAGCAAAGTGTGATACAAATTGGGATTGAGTAATTAATTGATATTATTTTATTAAACTAAAACTTTATTTTTCATGTGCCACATTTTATTACCATTCACCTTCAAAGTTCTTCTTTAATCATATTTTGCAACCTGGTTTCACCCATCATATGCTCTTTTACTAGCTGTATATCCCTGGGCAAGTCATTAACCTCTACCAACTTCAGTTTATGTAAAATAGGCATGATTATAGTAACTATATCATAGTGTTGCTATGAAAATCAAATGGGATCAAATAAGCCAATATAATTTCCTCAGGATGGCTGGCCATGTGGTTATGGCAAAGGATAACAGGTGTGTGGAAGGAATACCCTCTTGGTATTTTCCCAATCCAGGAGAAAGCAAGAAGGCCTCCTAACACATTAGATGGACATCTCCCTTGTGCCGGTAGCTTACATATGTAGGACACAGATAAGGGTTGCACAGGGTAGGCAGGCAGGAATGGGTTGGAATCCAAATCAGTAGATGGTAATTCCAGATGCATGAGATATCAGTGCCAGTTAAGTATTTCTGTTGAATATTTAATAAATGTACCAGATCTAGACAGTTACTATCTTTTTCTTTAAGGGCTCAGGATCCTTGGGAGAGTAGGCAGCCCTGGATCCTGGTACAGGAAAGTGTACGTACTTAGGATATCCTAAAGCTACTCAATACCGAGAAAAGATGCTCTGAGAGATTTTAAATGGGGAATGTTGGGCTATATTGTACACCTGACATGGTACTGTAGATATTGTACATACCTCTGTCTGAAGCATCCATCTACCACATGGCGTCAGGCTTGTGGCGTTCTATAAGAAGGAGGAAGCTATGGGAAGTATCAGAAAGCAGCAGTAAGAAGGTCTGATAAGCTGAATACTAAAGAAGACAGTGGAAAATTTCATCTTACTATGGTCTTACGTATGTTTGGACCAAGAGTTCATGGCCTGGAAAGGCCTGACAGGTGAGGACTTGGTCAGCAAAAGTGTCCCAATTAAAAGGGAACCTCCCATACAACATGGGTACAGGGACAGGCACTAGATCTGCGATATTATTGGTGTAAGGGCTTCCTCTACCAAAGCAAATCCATACCTTCTCCATGACTTAGAGTCTCAAGGAAGTGTCTGGAGCACCAGGAAATATGTGACTTTCCTCGGATCATAGAGCTAGGATGTCATAACTGATTTCTTTTCCTAGCCTAGTCACTATAGCCGTGGGATATTAAGGGAGAAACCACAAGTTAAGAATGGATAGGCCAAGGAGTCCTCATTTCTTCCTGGCTGTGAGGCCTTCAGTGGGGTTTCAGGCCTCAGGCCTTTTACTCCCTATCACACCAGCTCAGTCTTTAAGTCAAGGCCATACTGTTGCTTCTCTCTCTGAAGTGTCTATTCTTTTCTACTTTTAGATTGTAAATGCCTATGGCCTCCTGATATAAGCCAGAGAAACAAGGCATTAGAAGTCATGACAAGATTTTCCAGAAACCAGACACTGAGGAGCAAAAAGACCTGAGGAACCTTGCCAAGCATTAGCAGAGTTGCCTACTCACCCATCCCTCAACCATACCATATTTGCAAGTGAATCTGGTGAGACAATTGCTATATAGAAACTGCATAAATTCTGAGCCCTCTCTTCACAGGAACCAAGATGGCACCAATCAGGGAGAGTATGCCCCAAGCGTTGTGGGGAAGAAGGAGGATGCTTAAAAATTTCTATTTTTGCTCCTTTTTGAAGTACTCCCTATAAATGCTTTTTTAAAAATAGGCCACAGTGGGGCGGGGGGATTGGGGGTAGCCAAGATGGTGGAGTAAAAGCAGTGACTTCCTTCAGCTCTCCCTTAAACCCCTCCAAATAGCTGTAAAAAATGGCTCTAAACAAATTCTAGAGCAGCAGAACCCACAAAAAGACAGATGAAACAAATTTCCAGCCCAAGACAACCTGGATAGTTGATTGGAAAGGTCTATCACACTGGGCTGGGAGAGAAAGCATGGGTACAGAGGAAAAACAGGCCTCAGCAAACCTGGAACAGGCCGAGGGGACTGAATCAAGGGTAGCTAGGGTGGTTTCCAGACTTCTCAACCCACAAACGCCAAAGACAACTTAGGTCAGTAGAAAAAGTCTGACCACAGTGAGAGAGAAACTCTGTTCCAGCCCCAGTCCCTGCACGGCCCCAGGGGCTGCTTCCAGAGTTTCTGGCCCATAGACTGAGGGGGAATCGAGTGCCTGATCAGAGGGGGATGACAAGGATTTCTTTGCTGGTGCTGAGGCAGAAATCTCTTCCTTTGCCCACACTTGGATCTGGGTCACAATTCTGGATGGCGATCCTAGGGCCAGGAGAATTGCTGGCTTGTTGGAGCTTGTAGTGGTGGTGAAGAGAGAAGCCTCCTCACAGTTCCAAGCAGAAAGAGTGCTTGTGGTCACTCACAGACCAGAGCACAGGCCAGGCAAGGAGTAAACACCTTGCCCTTGATTGTGCCACCTTGGAAGAACTGAAAATTAACAGGTCCCTAGAAGTATCTCTGAAAAGAGCTGCACAAAACTCCAGAAGCTTGGAACAGTACATTCTCCACACAGGAAGCATACCCCTACCTTAACAAAAATTTTATAACTCAAGTAATTGGCTGGGATCAAAAGTCAGACCATAGAATCTTTCTTTGGTGACAAAGAAGATTAAAACACACAACCAGAAGAAGACAACAAAGTCAAAGCTCCTACATCCAAAGCCTCCAAGAAAGATAAGAATCGGTCCCAGGCCATAGAAGAGCTCAAAAAGAATTTTGAAAAGCAAGTAAGAGAAGTAGAGAAAAAACCTGGAAGAGAAATGAGAGTGATGCAAGAAAATCATGAAAAACAAGTCAACAGCTTGCTTAATTGAGACCCAAAAAAATACTGAAGAAAATAACACCTTAAAAAATAGCCTAACCCAAATGGCAAAGGAGGTCCAAAAAGCCAATAAGGAGAAAAATGCCTTCAAAAGTAGAAATGGCCAAATGGAAAAAGAAGTCCAAAAGCTCACTGAAGAAAATACTTCCTTAACAATTAGAATGGAGCAACAGGAAGTTAGTGACTTCACGAGAAATCAGGACATTGTAAAACAAAACCAAAAGAATGAAAATAGAAGACAATGTGAAATATCTCATTGGAAAAACAACTAACCTGGAAAACAGATCCAGGAGAAAGAATTTAAAAATTATTGGACTATCTGAAAGCCATGATCATGAGACCTTTGTCAGTATCAGGGTAATTGGAGGGAAAAAAATTGTATGTATAGATATATTGATAGATAGAGGGCACAGGGTGAGTTGAAGATGAATGAGTGATATCTGGAGAAAAAAATTAAGGGGTGAGAGAGGATTGTGCTTGGAAAAGGAGAAAGGGAGTGGTAGAATTGGGCAAATTATCTCACATAAAACAGACAAGAAAAGGCTTTTACAGTGCAGGGGAAGTGGGGGAAGGTGAGAGGAAATGAGTGAATCTTATTCTCATCAGATTTGGTTTAAGGAAGGAATAACATACACACTCAACTGGGTATGGAAATCTATCTTACCCTACTGGCAAATGGGGGGGAGGGGATGAGAAAGGAGAGGGCAGATTGCAAGAGGAGGTAATCAGAAGCAAACACTACTGAGGAAAGACAGGGTCAAATGAGAGAATAGAATACATGGGGGGCGGGATAGTTGAAGGGAAATATACTTAGTTTTTCACAACATGACTACTATGGAAATGTTTTGCATGACTACACAAGTATAACCTGTATTGAGTTGCTTGCCTTCTCAATGAGGATGGGTCAGGGAGGGATGAAGGGAGAAAATTTGGAACCCAAAGTTTTAAAAACAAATGTTAAAAATTGTTTTCACAGGGGCTGCTAGGTGGTGTAGTGGATAGAGCAATGGCCCTGGATTCAAGAGAACCTGAGTTCAAATCTGGCCTCAGACACATAACACTTACTAGCTGTGTGACCCTGGGCAAGTCACTTAACCCCACTGCCTAGCAAAAAAAAAAATTGTTTTCACATGCCACTGGGAAATAAGATATACAGGCAATGGGATTCAGAAATCTACCTTGCCCTACAGGAAAATAGAAGAGGAAGGGGATAAGAGAAAGGCAGGGGAGGTAGAAGGGAGGGCAGATTAGAGGAAAGGATATTCAGAATGCATGCCATCTTGGGGTAGAGGCAGGGTCGAGATGGGGAGAAAATTTGGAACTCAAAATCTTGTGGAAGTGAATGTGGAAAACTAAAAATAAATAAATGAATGAATCTTTTTTAAAAAATTGGCCACATATATCTGGGGAAAGCAAACAATTAGAAAGGCTTTGTGAAGTATCTGCTATGTTCTGGACATTGAAGATACAAAGAAAAAGACAAAAACAAACAATCCATGTCTTCAAGGACAATATATACTTTTGGAGGAGACAACATGTACACATATATGTGCAATAAGTACGTGATGGGGAGGCAGGAAGCATCAACAGCCAAGTCAAAGAAGGCCTCCTGTACAAAGTGTCACTTAAAAAGCAGACTGTGTGTTGTTGAGGTTACTACTGCTTGGACAGGGGGAGGGAGACCCCTGATGCTGCTGTCACCACTTCCTTGAAAGCCAAGAAATAAGACGAACGAAGCACTTGTTCTTAAGCCCACTGTTGGCTGTTGGCGATGATGTTTCTTAGCATCTTTCTAGACCCAGCTCATGAGTTATCCCCGTACAAAGCCTTTTGTGGTCATTGAAATTGTTACTGTTCTTTACTTCATCAAGTAATCTTGCTTTTACTGACCTGTTTACCTATTGTAGCTCTTAGTAGAATCTAAGCTCCTTGGTGGCAGGCATCATTTCAGTTTGGTCCCTGTATCCATACTGCCTTGCAAACAATAAGGGCTTAAAAAATAATATTTTTTAACCTGGATGCAGAGGTGCTGCACTTGAAGAATATCCAATATTTCTTAAACTAGTATATTTAATTGAGAAGACTATATTATTTGGGCATCTGGATTTAGTGGGTGTCTCTTAATGATCCAGATGATGAGTCACACTTAAATGGAAAACTGAGAAAAAGGCATACAGAATAGCAGACCAAATGCAGACACTCCCAGTATTATTACTTCATACGCCTGCTGCGGGCATGATCCAAGAAAGTCTTCTCAGCATTACTGTGCTGGGTCTTCATGTTAGCAATTCATTCTGAGACTATTGGGAAAATTTTCTAGGGCATAAACTCTACCCAATCTGATAACAGAAAGAATGGTGGCTTAGCTCTGGTGTGTTTAATGGGTGGCAGTGGACACAATTTGTGGGTATGTATTTGGCAAGGCAGCAGTAACCCAGTCTCAACCTACGCAGGGCTGAGGCTAAAGACAGAACCATCAGGGGCTTATGGACAAGAAATTATTTTGTGGGGTTTTTTTTTCCAAAAGAGGAAATATGATTGAGTGGGGGGGGATGTACTAGACTTTGAATAAGGGGATTTTTTGCAAGAAAATTTCAAGTATACTATTATCTATAGCATTGACTTAATCTTCAAATTTATTAGCTCCATCAAAAGAGGAAGTTTGAATCCACCTCAAATCCTTAACTGCTATGAGACAAAGCCAGTCACTTAATGCCTCTGAGACTATTTTCTCAACTATAAAATAGGGATAATAATACTATAGTAACAACCTCAAAGGTTTGTTATTATAATCAAATAGCTTATAAATCTTAAAGTGATATATCTACATATATGCATGCATGTATATATGTAAATATGCATATCTACATATACACATGCATATATGTATATGTGTGTTATATGTATGTATGTATGCCAGCTAAAACAATTATAACTGAACTATTCTGGGTATCTTTGGGGCTGATGCTAAGTTATGATTATATGGAGTTTTATTATAATAATAAAAATAGCTAGCATTTATAGAGAGCCTACTTTGTGCCAGGGAACTATGCTAAGTGCCTTACAAATATTATCTCATTCAGTCCTGACAACAACCCTGGAAGGCAGGTGCTGTTATTATCCCCATTTTACAGCTGACAAAACTGAGCCAAACATAGGTTAAGTGACCTTGCCCAACATCATACAACTAATAAGCATCTGAGACTGGATTTGAACTCACGTCTTACTGACTCCAAGCACAGCACTCTATATACTGCATCACCTGTATACCTGTAGTAGTCATAATACTTACCAGTCTTACAGGAATAAAATATATCAATGAATATTATCTTCAGATACTTTAAAAAGAGGAATCCAAGGTTATTCTTAGTAGTGTGATTGACACTTTGTGACAAGGTTGTTCACAACAACATAATCTCCAACTCACAGGTCATATAAATAAGAATGATCATCACACTTGGCTTTATAATACATCCTTTACCTTACGGGAGATAGAACAAGATCAGAAAAAAAACTGATGATTAGAATAATGATATGAGCTTAGTTTATAGCATGAGTTTTACTTGAAACACTTTGATGGAACTAGCATTTATTCATTATTTAAAATAACATACATATATATTTATATGTGTGTATATATGTATGTATGTGTATATACACGTTATACATACACACATATCTATTGCTCCTATTTCATGTAATGCACTGGATAATTTCCCTTAATTTTATATATGTTATTATATATTATATTTATGTAATATATATTTTCCTTAATTTTATATATTTAAGTGACCTAAATTCTGCTCAGTCTTTTAGCTTCATTAAAGTAGCTCATGGTAGAGTTAATAGAGCATTAGGTCTGGAGTCAGGAAGACTCATCTTTCTTAGTTCAAATCTGTCCTCAGACACTTACTAGCTGTGTGACCCCAGGCAAGTCACTTAACTCTGATTGCCTCAGTTTCCTTTCCTACAAAATGAGATGGAGAAGGAAACGGCGAACCACTCCACTATCTCTTCCAGGGAATGAGGTAACAAAGAGTCGGACACCACTGAAACAACTGAACAACAACACAACAACAAGGATCTAAATGGTGATTTTTAAATATTTTTTTCCAGTCTATAAAACATCTTTCTGAACTAACTTCTTCATTCTTTCAACCAGTTTTTCAAGCTACAGAGCTTTAGTTAATACATATTTCTCAACTAAGCTCTAAAATGATAAACAGGATCAAATGGTGTACTTCAGCACATCATCATTCATATGTATGCATGTACTATGAAGATGATTAGATAAACTGCTTATACTTGCACAAACATAAGGGAATAAATTTGCCAGAAGCATTCCCTTTTCATCTTATTTGCCACTAGTTCCTTGTCATGGACAACAGTCATAATTCAAACATGTTCTGACAATTCTGCCACTTTGCAAGATGATTTGTTGAAGTTAAACTTATGCAAACATAAATATTTACAAATTAATTTATTGCTTTGACAGAGACCTTAATTCTCTCAGAACAGAGACTTGGCAATTTTCATTTGGAAGAAATTAAAAGAAAAATATACCATGAGATGCATGAACATAATTAATAGTTTTCACCAAGAATTTTTTAGCTATGTTGTATGCAAGGGAAATACCAAAGAAAGCACAGAAGTAATACTCAAGGTGATTGGACCAATGATAACAGACAACAGAAAGAAGCAAGATCACTTCTCTATTATTTTGTTTCTATTTTGTCTCTCAAGGATGATCTTTACAATGGACAACGTAAAAACAAAAAGACAACCAAGATTACACAGGAATTGAAACTGAAGATAAGTGAAAAGATGCTGACAGTATTTAGTTGCATTCCATCAACTAAAATCACAACGCTGGACAAAATACAGCCTATGATACTAAAGAGAAAAAAAGAAAACTTGATTGTGACTCCTGGCAAAATTCTAGAAAGCCTTGAAATCAAAGGCAATGATTTATGAGTCCTTAGAAAAGGAAGGGCTTATAATTCTGATAATTAAAAGACAACATGGGAGAGAGAGGGACAGAGAGGCAGAGAAATATAAGTGTATACAAATATGTACACGCATGTATATAGACACATATGTGATTACATATGCATACACTTCCAGGTGTATGTATGTTGCCTGCATCTACATTTGTGTGTTTATACATGGAAGCATACCTATACATGTGCATTTTTGCATATATGTACACACATGTGTCGAGTTCTTTTACAAAGTCTCTCACGCCATTCAGGTTTCATACATTTGGATTTTGGAGAGAAGGTGACTAGCCAGGAAAATTTGTGTGAAGAAGACATGTGAGTTTCATCAGACTGTAAATTCAATATAACTTGATAGGGTTACATATTGAGGCAGGTTACAGTTCTATTATACTCTGCTTTAATCAGACCACATCTCAAGTGTTCATTTTTAGATGCCACACTTGAAGAACATTAGAGACCATCCAGTAGATGATAACTGTGCCCAAGCATTTGAAAGGAAATCCTAGAGATGATAAATTAGACATGTTATGATTCTATTGCATGAGCAGAACAAGGAAGCAGATTTTAAATCATTTAAGGCAAGAGTCTTAACAATTAGAGCTGCCCAAAAGTGGAATGGAATTGGGAAATAATGATATAATAATAATCCACCAAGGATGATCTAAAAGGCTAGGAGAATTTTGTCATAGAGGAATGTCACAGAGGAGATTCCTGCTAAGTAGAGGTGGATTAGATCAGGCCACGTGGACTGTGGCCTGCTACAATGAGATTAAAATGTAATAACAAAATATTTAGCAAAGTAAATAAAAATACAATAGAAGATAGACAATGTCAATATGTGGTTTGCTAAGTCAATATACAGCCTGCAGGGATCCTTATGTATGTTAGTGGCCCCTTTTTTTATTTGAGTTCGACAACCCTGCTCTGATGACCTCTGCGGCCCCTTCCAACTCAGAAACCATATTGATACAATGGAAGAACACTGGTTCTGGAGTAGGATGACCTGGATTCATATCCTGCCTCTGGTACTTCCTACTTCTGTGACTTTGAACAAGTCACTTTCCTTGTTTCCTCATCTGTACCATGAAAGGGTTAACTTAGATGGCCTCTGTGGTCTTTTTCAACTCAACAACCTATGATCCTTAATAAATGTTTATTGACTGACTGATAGATCCTATGACCTTGTAATCTATAGTTCTAAATATGTAAGAATAATAGCCAATATTTGCATAACATTTTAATATGTAATAGAATTACAGGGTCTTAGCCTGGGAAGAGAACCTAAGTGGCCACCAAGTCCACATAGTACCTGAAAGGAGTCACTTCCTGTGTTTTGCTGATACAGTCAAGTATATAATACTTCTTCATATCCCCAGCACTTTGCACAGTACCTGGCACACAGCAGGTGCTTAGTAAATGCTTCTTAACTGGTTGCTCGGCCATTATGAAAACCACCAACAATAAGAAATCCACAATATCTGAAGACAGAACCTATTCTACTTTTCCCAAGGACAAGCTAAAGTTTTCATTGAAATTCCACTGCTCCTTGTTCTGTCCTCTGAGGCCAAACAGAGCAAATCTAATACTTCTTCCACATAACAGTCCTTCAGTTACTTGCAGATCACGATCAGGCACCCCTTTAATCTTCCTTTCTCTAGGCTGAACAGTTTTTGGCACAGAGCACAGGGCACTAGGTCTAGAATCAGGAAGACTCGAGTTCACATCCAGCCATGTGAGCCTTGGCCAGTCATTTAACCTCTGTTTGTCTCAGCATCTTCATCTGTAAAATGGGAATGATAATAGCACCTATCTCCCAGAATTGTTGTGAGGATCAAATGAGATGATAATTGTAAAGTGCTTACCTAGTCCAGTGCCTGGAACATAGTAAGTGCTATACAAATGTTTTATTATTATTATTATTATTATTATTATTATTATTATTATTATTATTATTAAACATTCTCAGTTTCTTAATGCTCATACACCACAGACACATGGTCTTTCACTATCTTGCATGCCCTCCTCTGGACCTTCTGCAGCTTATCAACATCTTTCTTAAACTATACAAGACAGAACAAAACAGAACCTTCTCAATGTGTTCTGACCAAGGCAGAAGAGCAGTCTATTTGTTATTTCTGGAAGATCACATTAGCTTTTATGATTCCATACCACAGTGAAGACTGATACTGATTTAGCATTCAGTCCACCAAAACGCCCAGATCTTCTTCAGACTAACCATTACTCTCCCATCTGTAAAGCTGTTTTAACTTGAGTACAACTTATGATTATCCCCATCACGTTTCATTTGATTAGATTCAATACTCTCTCTCAATGTTCTTATTTGTCAAGATATTTTGGGATCCTGACTGTGTTATGTAGTGTATTAGCTATCCCTTCCAGCAAAGAGTCAATTGAGAATTTGATTGTTTTTAATCAAGTCATTTATAAAAGTGTTAAATATCTAAAGGCCAAATGTAGATCCTCAGCATACTTTACTGGCGAATCCTGACATAATGATATTGAATCAAAAAATGAGTGTTATTTGAGTCTAGTCTTACAACTAGTTCTGAATATATCAAATTATATCATGCCTTAATACACATCTCTCCATCTCTTCCATGAGAATAGATGATATTTTTATAAAGTGCTTTCCATACTATTAAAGTACGTAATAACCTTTCTTATATCAATTTGAATGAAGATATGTGTGTATTTATATATGAATGACTTGGGGAAAATTTCTTCATAAGACATTCTTTTAAAGGCTATTATTAATCGGCAGTGATATTGCAAAGTCATGGCAGAATGTTTTACCTATGTAATACGTATTGTGACAAGTCTCATCTTTTACTTACTAACATATGTTGAACCTATACTTTCATGATTCGTTACCACTGAACTCATTTCTTAGTTGCTGTGGCTATTGTCTGTCCTTCATTCTTGAAGAGCACCAATGACTAACAAATCCTTTAAAGATATTACTAAACAATGTTTATAACAGTCACTTTTCTCTCTCTGAATCTTTCTTGTCATAGTCTTCTCCACGTGTGCCCTATAAGACCTTCCTATGCATTTGCTTAGTTCATGTTCATACTTTCTCATTCTCTCGACATTTACTAAATCTACCAAGTAGTGAGCACAGAGTTTTGTCTTTTCCCTGACATTGTTTCATCGCACCTCTTTCCTGTTCAATCTGTGTGTAAGACATAGTCTACTTCCCAAACTGTCCAAGACGCTAGCTACGGATGCTAACCAAAGCAAATCTCCACTGGAAAATAAAGGTTAGGAGAATTAGGAGCACAGCACTAGACAGGCATTTAAGTCTCCAAAAAAAGGGCCCTAAAAGACCTTTTTTAAGAAGACATTTTGTATCGACAGAAAAGGAGTTAGGATTATGTGTGGATCTGGCTTGTAGCCACTGCCACCCTTAGCAAAGCAATTAAGTCTTGGAGATCGTCATCTCTGTTTGCTAACTAATGTCCAGGGTTCCACGGATACATTGGAACTTCCTAACTTTTCCACCTTCTGTTGTGTTAGTTATATTCTTGAAAATTAAAAAGAAATTACAGTTTCAAATGAATAAGAACAAGAAGCATGCTCCAATAAGTAAGTCGTTACGCAATGATAACAATTCTCAAAGGAATTGAAAAGCATCAACAACTATATGAAAAAACTGCTACAAGTCATTAAGATAACTACAACTTAAAGCAATTCTAAGATTTTACCTCAGACCTAGAAAAGAAGGTAAATGACAGAAATAGTACATGATAGAGGGGCTATAGGCATACAGACATACTAAAAACAGTATTAATTGAGCTGCAAATCAGGCTAATCATTCAGAAAAACAACTTGCAATTATCCAAGAACAGTCACTGAACTGTTTATATTCTTTCATGCATGAATCCCATTACTAGGAATATACCTTAAAAAGAGACAAAAGACAAAAAGGACCCCTGCAAACCCAAATTTTCATGGTAGCATGTTTTATGGTGGCCAAAAACAGGAAGCAAAGGAAGTGCACATCAATTGGAAAATGGATAAATAAATTAGGTTACATTGTTGTGATGGAATAGAATTGTGCCGTAGGAAATTATGAATATGAGGAATTCAGAAAACAGAAATTAATATGACCTCATTCTGAATGTTTTAAAGTATGCAGAATGACGGCAATAAGATAGAGAAAAACAGCACTACTCTACTGACTACTGTACTAATTTCCTCCTTGACTGCACCTTGTATAGAGGCAGTAAAGGCTGGGAAGATGGCTACGAATAAACATATAGAGAAATAGACTGGGGTAAGGAATAAGGAGGGAGTACACCCAACATAAGACATTATGGGGGGAAGGGAGCACAAAGGGGCTACGAAAACTTGTGTTTTAATGGAACAGAGAAAGAGATAAAATGAAAGTCAACACAGAGCTTCTCTCCCCCTCATTATCCAGGCATTTTCCTGGGTATGATCTTTCTTAAAAACCCACATGTGATATATATAATTGATATCAAATTGCTTGCCTTCGCAAGAGGTAGGGGAGGGAGAAGAGAGGGAGAGAATTTGGAACTCAATTTTCAAAAATGAAATTTTAAATTTTAGAAGATGTAATTGCTTGAAATAAATAAAATATATTTTTTAAAAATTCATATGTGACAGAGAGGTAGAGTTGGGTGTGGGACAACTAATGGCGGGAATGAGGAAGTGGTGTACAATGCTGCTTATGAGTGGCTATGATGATAATCTTTGGTAGTGTGGACCAGAGTATATATATACTGCCAAGCAAGTGCTCACCCTGGATGTTCTGTTCATGACCCAACACCGGAGGCACTCCTGGTTCTGCTCTCTTCACTCAGCATCAGACCATACAAATCTTTCCAAGTTTCTCTGAAGTCAGCCTGTTCATCATTTCTTATAGCACAAATAGTATTCCATTACATCCATATACCACAACTTGCTCAGCCATTCCCCAATTGACAGGCATCCTCTCAATTTCTAATTCTTTGCCACCACAAAAGGAGTTGCTATAAATATTTTTGTACATGTGAGTCTTTTTCCCATTTGTATGACCTCTCTGGCATATAGCCTTAACAAACATTTATTGATTGATTGGTTTATATAAAGAAAGAATATTTTTCAGTCGGTCTAAATATTTGAGAAGTTTGGGTTTTTTTTTCCCCTGGTAAAATTAAGAAGGAAAACAGTGGCCACACAAATTCCTTTTTCCTTTTTGATGGGCTTACTGGATTGAAAGATCAAGAGTAGACCAAATGAATACATTAGAGCAACATATTTGACAAAGTTACTCATGATATTCTTGTGAATAAGATGAAGAGATGTGCACTCGAAGAGAGCATGATTAGAAAGATAGCTTTGGGTTTGACTTAATGACCAAATCTAAACACTGATGATTAATTTACCAATGCTAGCTTTGAGTGTGGTCTCTATTGGGGGGCCTCAAGACTTCTTCCTGATTCCTGGATCATTATACTTTTTTTATAAATAACTTGGATGAAGATATAGACTACTATGTGATCCATACTGACTCTATCTTGTGATTCAGTTCTGAAGCTAGCTCAGTTCCCTTTTTATTCAATTATGGGTCTAATCCAATTACTGTCTTGTGAGAAAACTTTATGCAGTCTTGAGAACTGTGAGAAATTATTATTGCCTTGTTTGAACCTAGCCTTGCTTGGCTAGGAAGCTGGACTACCACTACCTGTTGCTTAGAGAAATTCAGGGCCTAGGTTATGCAGACCAGAAACCCAGTCAGATATGAAGACCGACACAAGGAGTTTTCTAACAAATATACATCTCAAGCAATACATATGTCTTATCTGAAAACTGGACCCATATTAGTCAATCAGTTACTATTTCCTTATTGTTTTGACTGCATACAGACCCTTGGAGGGAGAATGAGACACCTCTTTTTCTGATTTCAAGGAATTGCACCTGGTCCCTCTCCCCACTACCAATTCTCAAAACTCACTCATCCTCTTTCCAACTCAAAAAGCCCCTAATCTTTTCTCCAATTTAGAAATCAAATTAACTAATCTTGTATCCTGGTTTATATCCTATTAATTGTTTTCTTTTAATGCATAAAAATCTGTCTCCTCCTGAATTGGGGGTCCAGTGCCAAGCTTAGAAGGTCTGGTCCCAATTTGTTATGCAATTGGCATACATTGATTGCTTAATGGTAGGAGAGCTTGTCTCAGTTAACAATAATCAATACACTCCATTTTTTAAGCAGCTAAGGAAATAGCTGCATTAGCTTTTAATCATATTGATTTCCATATGGGAAGTCTATGAAGGAAGCTCCTACGATGAAATATCCCTTGAGACTCAAAATGAAAAACATATAACTTCAGAGGATTCATTTACTATATGACTTCTTAAAACTCAATTACCTTAAAGTCATAGTCACCCTCCTTAGACAGTTTCATTTTTTGCTATAAATCTAATTCATGACCTTTTATCTTTAAGCTCACAGGATCACAGGATTTAGAGCTAGAAAGAACTTTAGAGATCATTAGCTGCAACTCTTTCATTTAGAAGATGAGTCCTTAATTGCCACAATAAATTGTATCTATCAAACAGAATCACTAAATCAGGAAAGATATGTCAAATATTTCTATATCCTAAAATTTAGAAAGGAATATGTTTGTCAAGCCATTAATGCATCACTGGACACCATCACCAGGAAGACCATTTAATTTTGGTCCATCTGAGATTGTTATTCAGAGGTTACACAAACATAATTCTAAATTCTAATTGATTTTTAGTCCACAAAGTCGATAACAGATGTTCTACAGCAAGCTGAGGTCATTATTCTATTGTCAAAATATACTATAAAGAATAGCGATTTACTCTTTGTGGTAATAAATGAAGTTATGGCATTTCATTTAATATTATGAGCTATTTGGCTGAACTTTTTTTGCCATATGAACTTATTTCTTAGTTATAAATTGTCTTTTCTACCTAAATCAGTTACTTAGATTTAAAGAAGGAAATTACTAAAAAGAAATGCCACCATTGCACCACTACATACTTGTCCAAAAAGATGGGGCATTTTCTTTTTTCTGATTACAGAACAGGAAACCTATCATGAGCAACTCTGCCTTTAGAGCAATAATAAACTGTGTAAATTACCACTGACAGAGCCCTAAATAATGTAACTATAAGGTAGAACCAGAATTTCTAGCATAAAGACTTTAATTACTCATATGAATACATGAAACGTACAGAGGATTCCTCAGAGGAAAAAAAAAAAACTCCACAACCTTTAGCCAGTCATTTAATGCTCTCTGTAATCTGGCTACAATCTGCTTTCACCAAAGGAGTCCAAACTGGGCTACTAGCCATTTCCCAATGAGGTTATTTGGTCCCACCCACTCTGATTGGGGGAGGGTGTGAGGGGAGGAAGAGCACTGGAGGAGAGAAGGGAGGAGAAGATCAACTGATCAAATCCATCAAATCATCCCCATCCCACCTAAAGTGGTAATATATGCTTATGCCTGTGGCCCTTAAGCAAGTGAGACTGCTTCTAGATTGAATCAAATTCACCAAAGGCATTCCAACTAAGTGGGAAAGGCCTTGATCAGATAAGTCACTGGTAAACTGGATAGGACACTGTACCAGAAGAGTGTTTAGACAACCTAGGGAAATTTGGTCATGACTTACGTAGAGGTCAGTCATCTTTCAAATAGCAAGCCAGTTTGGAACCCAGAGTCAGTGAGCAACTGGTAGAGAGGAGAGAGAGAAGCCTTTGAGAAGACACTGCTTGAGAGAAAAAGTCCCTCAGGCTTCAGCCTCAGCCTTCCAGCCCCCACCACACCATACCTCTCCCTTGTAAACTTCAGAAGTCTAGAGGCCTTCCCATCTTCCTGTCAGCATCCTACCAGCATCTCTGGAAGAGCTGGCAGTAGTAGCCACATCAGGAGCCAAGGACAGACTGGACGTGGATTCACAGCCAAAAAAGTGGTCCAGCAGACCAGAAGCTCTCCTGTGCTGAAGGGGAGCTTCTTGAGCACCGCAAGGGGGAGAAATGGATCCAGCAATTAGGAGCTATGAGTAACCCCTTTGCCACAAAGACTCTAAGCTTAACACTTTCCCTTGGACTCTGTACGGATTTGTGAGAGAGATTTTTCTTTGGAGGGAGGGCTGTTGAAGCAGTTATTTTTACTAAATTTTTACTAAATGTTGAAGCAACTGTTTCTAACTTAGCATATATAAAAAAATGTGGGGGTAGGGGATGGCAGAAGAGAGCAGTCTTTTTCTTTTAAGGTCTTAACCTGATGGCAGAGACCTGATCTGAACTCTAGCTGTGTGGACTTCTGGGAAATTTAATCCACACTAAATCTTTCTGTACTAGGAGGGACAGAAACAACCCCAGCAGAGGTGAGATTCAAAAAGCTGGGAGTTAGGCAGCAGGACAGTAACGGACAGAGAAGTTCCAGTAGGTGTCGGGACTGGGTTGATACAGAGGTGTGCTGGAGCCAGCTCGAACCAGCTTGCCAGAATTGTTCACTGTGATTGATATATTGTTTTGTTGATTCTCCAGACTTAATAAAGTGTTGATGAAGGAGATTAAGCTTAAAAGTGCTTGCGCCTACATTTCCCATTGTTAAACATTTACTGGCACACTCCTGTATTGTTCTCTAAACTTCCTTGGAGCTCAGCAGAGATTCAGTAGAAGACTGGGGAATGAAGTCCACCAGACCCGGCCTGTTGACTGTAGGCTAACAACAACAACAACAACAACTGGCATTTATATATCAGTTTAAGGTTTGTCAAGGATTTTACATCTATTCTCTCATTTGAGTCTCACAATACTGCCGGATGCTGGGCTTCCCTGTGGTCTTCTCTGCCAACTGAGAAAGGTGTTGCCAGACTGACTGGAATCCAGTTCAGTGAAAAGTGGATTAAAATGCTCTAACACAGTACCTTCGCCTACAGTCAGCACCAGTCTACTTCAACACTGCTCTTTGTTCTTTAAAGTGTTCCTAATTCCTGATGTATAGCATCTTTAAAAGCTAGCTTACTGTTGATATAATTCTAGGACTAGTCGTAACTGCTTTGTGAGTTGAGCTTGTTCTCAATTACGACACAGCTGTATAGAAGGAATACTCCGGTTCTGATTTTAATAACTCATAGAAGCTCCTTGGTAGTAGAGGCGATGAACTATATGACTATGAGGCTGAGTAAAGAATAAAGAGCAAAGTGGTAGAAGCAAGACTTGTGGGGATTTTTGTTTTGTTTTGTTTCAGAGGCAAAGTAGCCTCAGGCAGAATTCCATTCCTCCTGGTTCCTTTTCTTATGAAACTAGTTTGTTCCAGGTAAAGGGCCCAGTGGAGATTTTCACTAAGAGAATCACCCAGGGCTACATAAAGGAGGAGTGGAACAAAAATAGTCTTGCAAAGTCCAGATTGGAGGACTGAAGGTCATGAACAGTGAGTGAGTACCCTTTCCTCTCTTTTATTCTTTCCACCTTAAATTATCATAAGCAACTCTGTATTTGGAGCAATAATAAATTGTGTAAATTACTTTAATATTCCTTGTTATGCATAAAGATGCCACTGAGAGAGCCCTAAATAATATAAGGCAAGACCAGGATTTCTAGCACAAAGACTTAATTACTCATATGAATGCACAAAACTTACAGAGGATTCCCTATTGCCTCAGAGAAGGGGGAAAAAAAAACCTTCTCAAGGAAGAAGCTAACAAATAGAAGAGACAATATCTTGACTGTGTCCCTATCCTCATCTTACTGCATCAGAGACTTTGGGAAATTTCCCCTTGAGTGAGATCTAAGACTCTTTCACTTAAGCTGGGCTATTTCATTCTAAACGAGAGAGTTCATTCACTCTGAATTGATCGATTATGTTCTCATATGTAAATACATGTATACACATATGTGTGTGTACATATACATATGTGCCTATATATAGATATAAGTATAGATATGTAGCTATAGACATCTCTTATTTCTCTTTTGCTGTTGATTTAGATAAATAGGTTTATTCACTCCTTACGTTCACCATGGAACTGATATTTGATGAGAAGGGAGTCAAGCCTTGGATGAATAGCTTGGGGGACACTTTCCCTCTTAAGGGATAGTAATCAGTAGCACACTTTGAACCTAAAATGTATTTCCCAGACTACCAACATTTAAGGCAATAGATAGATATAAATCTAGGGTGGTACCCTCTTATTCTGAGGAGAGTAAAGTGGTAGCTTCTGGCTCCAAACTCCTGCCTCCCCTCCTAGCAGGAATCAAAATTACCCTCAGGGAAAGTTGAGGGGAGGCAACTCTACAGATATTTCTTCTTGCCCTCCTATAAACCACATCTGGACTCTGAGCTCCTTTGAGGGCAGGGAGTGTCTCTTGACCTTCTATGTATTCCCAACCTTGATTGGAGGAAGCTGGTGGCACAGTGTATGGAGCCCTGGACCTGGAGTTAAGGAGACTCCAGTTCAAACAGGGCTTCAGGCACTTACTAGCTGTGTGCTTAAACTCAGTTTGCTTCAGCTTTGTCAACTGTAAAATAGGGATTAAAATAGCAGCTCCCTCACAGTGTTATTGTGAGGATCCAGTGAAACGATATTTGTTAAGTGTTTAGCAAGTGCCTGACACATAGTAGACACTTAAATGCTTTTTGACTGACATCTACACAGGTCCACATAGCCACACATTACCTACATGGCATACAACATACTGACCCCATCTTATGTATCTATTTCTATATTTCTATAGATGAATCACAATCTTTCTGTTTGTCATTTCAGCTTAATAATGCAGTTGCTGAATACCAAGCTCCTTCTGTAAATATGTTGACTTTTCACCTTTTGAAACTTTCAGATTTATCTTTTCTTCTGGCAACAATTACATTCAATAATTTGATATGTGATACTTAATTGTGTTCTTGTCTCTAATAATCTGAATTAAATTATATGACAATGGTATCATTAAAGCTGGAATGTTAGGAGCTTATTCACTTATTGAACTGACAAGTAGAGATAAGATGAAGTTGTGTCTGGGGTTTATTTGGAAATAATGTAGATTACAATTCAGAAATAATTTTCACAGAATAATCAATCGGACAAGAATCAATAAAACACCTACTTTGTATGCATTAGGCCCTGTTTAAGTGCAAAGATACAAATAAAGTGAGATAGTCCCCATCTTCAAGGAGTTTATAATATACTATGTAGTAGTTATTATTTCACAAAGAGAAAAACAAATATCAATGTTTTGTTATTTTTGAAGGAAAATGTTAATTGCATATTTTAAGGGTTTTAATCATGCCTTATGTGATTAAAAATAAATTCTATAGGATAACAAAATATCCCAGGAAACTTCTAATAACATACATGCATAAGACCTTGGCCTTTTAAATTTTTATGATAAAGACCACAACTTTCTTATTGAAAGTATAAAATTGCATATATGCCATTTCCTTGATTTAATGCAGGACTAATATCTTTTATTTCTTTCTACCTCCATAGAGTCTACTACAACTCTGTAAGCTGTATGTGCACAATAAATATTGTTTGAATGAAGGAGGAAAGAGTAGCCAACTTGTAGTCTGACAAAAGTCTTTTTCTCTAGAGAAAAAAAAAACGTTTTCAGCGTGTTCTTTCCCATATTCTAGTTTACTCAGGCAAATATTTTAAAATAATTTTTGTTAATTTTTTTTGTTTTTCCCACCCAAATTTTCCCCTCTATTCCTCTGTCCTCTACCCTCTGGTAGATAGTCAAATCATACTTTTTTAAAAATCATTTCTTATGAAAAGACATTAAAACAGTAAGGTGAGGATGGGAAGGAGGAGCTCTGTACTAACTACTCATTCATTAATAATGCTATTGTAGGGCATGGATTCTACTTTTAGTTTCTATTATATCGATTTCTTTTTTTTTTTTGATACTGGGTTTCTGCCATGACATTCTCAATGCTGCTCAACATGGATGCAACTTAAGCTGATCTGTTTTTTGAACCTAGGCAGTTCCACTCCTCTTCAGGCAGCCTGATGAGCTCCCCAAGGCTCACTATATTTGTGCCAGACTTTCTGTGGACATCCAAGTGGCTTTAGCTCTTCTGCAGGTCAGGAAACACAAATTCAAAATACCCACCAGCTTCACCCTCCCCAGCAGCAGGGCCTACCAGAATGTACTACCACACTCTGATTACTCAAGTGTTGCAGAAGATATTGGAAAAAAAAAAAAGAGAGAACCCAGTAATACTAAGAGGCATTAGGATCACCTAATAAAGTATTCAGATATTTGGTTATTTCCTCATCTATCATAACTAAGGATTATTTTCTAAAGAAAACTTAGATTTGAAACAAAAATAAAAATTTTAGAAGTCATTTGATAGAAAAAAAAGACATTAGAGTTAATAGTTGATCTCAATCTCCTGATTTGCTTTTAAGAGCATATGAAATATGCCAGAAAAAAACACAGTACTAGTATCAGGAAGAATATATACACTTAAGAAACTGACTTCAAAAGTTTTAGGTTAGGGGGGAAAATTAGTTTCATTTCTATAGTCTAAATGGGGGAGGGAACCTTCAACCTCGAGGCCATGCACTAGGTCCTCAACTGTGGCCCTCTGATTGACTCCAAATTTCACAGAACAAATCCCCTCAAATAAAAGAATTTGTCCTGTAAAACTTGGACTCAGTCAAAATGCCATACCCAAGGACCTAGAAGGTCACACGTGGCCTGGAGGTTGCAGGTTCCCCACCCCTGGCTTAAGTGGTAGACTTTTTTTGCATGTGGAATAAAAAAAAAATGTCCTACTATATCTGTCTACATGTGCTTAACTTTCTTTAGAATATAAACACATTCAAGACACACACTAAAATTAATTTGATTTCAACTTTTATTATGTTCCTATCTTTACCCTAATATCCTAATTCTCCACTTCCTATTTACATGGTAAGCTCCAGGAGCTATAAAGCTTTCAAAACAATCTACTGTACTTCTTAATAGTTCCTATTAGCTCCTGACATATAATTATATCCTAATCCATTAGGAAGCAAAATGCCATGTTTTTGAGAGGTTTACAACCTTGTAAACCTTTCAAAACCCTTATAAAAACATGACATCTATATAAATAGTCATGGATTGGAAGGCAGAAAAGAGGAAGCGATTCTTCACTGCTACCTTCTTCTTAGTTATTATTGGCCTTCTCTCCTAACTCTACTGGTGGCTTCTAACTGCAAGCAGAAGCTACTTAGGGCCAGAAAAACTTCATGTAAGAAATGTTTATTTGTACTGATGACTTGCATGGGTGCTAGTAAATAGTGCTTCAAAATATACTATATATTTTATTTCACTATAATTATATCCTGAGGAAATACTACCATAGAGGTCATAAATTTCTAAATCTTATGAGCAAATATTAGGCAATATAAATGAATGGTAAATTATTTGGGTATTTAAGGTGTGATCACTAAGAAATGAGAAATTGGATAGTCCCTGAAAAATAAATTAGATCTCCTAGGAAAAAATGAAGACTATTCTCTTAATGTGAACACTGATGGTTACATGTATGTATGTATACAGGTAGGTAACTAGGTAGGTATTTGTTTTTGCTGCATTTTCAATAGTGGAGGAGTTGATTATGGGAAAAGTAAGAAAGACAGCTGGCAACAGGCAATACTGAAACAGAGGTAAAGGCAGGAAATACAAGCGGTTTGAGAGAAGTGTTAGGGCAAATCTTTGGGAATACTAACAAGTAGAAGGAAAGCATATGGTACATAAAGAAGGAAAGACAGTGAGAAGTTAACTGTAACCATGAGTTTTGTTTTGTTTTGTTTTAAAGGACTTGTGAAATAGTGGAATCACAATTAGAAGAAATGGGGGTGTGGGGTAGGGGAGAAACTGTCTTTTAGTGTTAAGTTTGAGATATTTAATTTGGGAATTATACTGAGGGGTGGTGTTTCAGATACATCCAGATGGCAACAAAATTGACTCTAGGCATCTCTAGAATACAGATAAAGGTATGGGATAGTTTAATATTAATGTATTTAATATAAAATCACAGAATAATATATTATTATATTTTAATATGTAGAATATCATAATTTCATATATGACATATTCAATATTTTAAAAATAATTAAATGTTAATTTGAGAAAAGTTATGTCATTTAATTGCTATTTCAATATTTTATTATATAAGTAAATGAAACATGAATGAATGTTTAAATGAAATATTTAAATGAAAATTACTTATGTTTTGAGGGTTATCTTCAATATGTAGAATTGTGGGGGAAATCATGTCTCTAAGGGAGTCAGAATAGACAACTCTATCCTGTTTCCCTCACCCCTCTCCAAAGAACTCTTAAATTCCTGCCTAGAGAGGAAGCAGGAGGTTAGGTCTGGAAGCTTTTCTACTCTGGAGGCAATATGGTTTTCAGGTTCAAGCTAACTTCTTCTAATCACTGTTTCATTAATTGAAGGGCAACAAGACCTACAACTTTATGTCCAAGGCTTGACCCCTTTCCCACTAAGTACCAGTTCCACAATGAAAAAATACTTATCAATTATCAAAGAAACCCATTTATAAAATCACAACACAACAGAAATAGAGAAGGCCTACCTAGAGCAGTGTAGACCAGACAATATAGAGTGAGGGAGCTATCTCTTTGGGAGAGTCCTAGGTGTCACCCAAGAGGAAAGTCCAGATAGCCTTTAGTGCAGCAATCTGGAGATACAGACATGATGGAGACTGCCAGCTTTCCTTTCAGAAAAGATCACCTTCTTTCCAGAGTTTCTTCCTTCAGCAATCTGAAGTGGGGTTAGGCATCAGGAAAGGGGAATCGATCTGCACCAATAAAGACAGCATCTCATACTAACAGGCTATGGAATGGGGTTATATGCCTACACTTAAACAACATTGTTCTTTGTGAATGGCGTATTATTTTCTTTAAGTTGTACTGTCTCATTTTTTTAAAATAGATTCTTTCATTTTCTAAGTACCTCTTTTAATGTTTCATTGATTTCAGGGCTACTAAGGGTCACAAGGGGCTATATCCTCTTAGTCACTGAGGCTTGCAACCTATGTATCATTCTCAGCTCCTCACTCTCTTTTATCACCCTTGTCCAATCTGTTGCCAACTCCTATCCATTTTATCTTCTTAGTATCTCTAATATAGGCTTCCTTCTCTCTTCTGATGCTGCCACTGCCCTCATTACCCCATCCCTGGACCATTTCAGTTGCCTTCTGCTACGGCTCCTTCCCTCAAATCTCACCCCACTCCAGTTCATCCTCCACTCCGCTGTCAAATTACTCTTCATGAAGTGAAAATCTGACTATGCCATGCCCCTATTAAATAAACTCCAATGGTTCCCTCTTGCCTCCAGGATCAAATACTTAATAATTCCTCTCCTAGTGGAACAGGAGTTGCTTGAGGGCAGAAACTAGTTTTTCCCTTTCTATCCCCATATCCAAGCACAGAGACGACACTTAAATGTTTATTGAATGAATGAATAAATGCATGCTTGCATGCATGCATGCTTTTACCACAAGCTTGTTTCTACCACATAGTGGAGGTACCAGGCCTTGCCACCATCTTTCCATTAAAAAAAAAAAGTTGCATCCAGTAGGCATCCTTCTATGCTTCCTTCTTTTTTTTCCCCTTAACTTCCTTCTCTTTAAAGTTTTCAGGATTCATTGAAATCAGATGTTCAGAAGTAATCAAATGTCATCGGTCCTATAAATGATCAGTAAAAGGGACACCATGTCTCAGTTTCTTTTAAGAAAGAAAAAAAGGAATAAAGTTACAAGAACTAATAGGGTTACTTGAGTTTTATAGGCTGGGGAAGACAAAGAATTTTGTTGTTAAGTTATAAAGAACAAATTACCATACTGACTTTATCTTGTGTGTTGCTCTATTTGCAAATCAATGGCAACCGTTTATTAACTACCCATTATGAAGCAGGCATCATGCTAGGTCCTGGGGATACAAATCTAAACATACCTGCCCACAAGAAGCTCAGATTTCACTGGAGTGGTGCAACACATTAGCACAATGGTAACCAGGGAGAGATGTTTTGGTCAAAGATTGGAGAGAAGGGTGGTGACCCAAGAAGGGAAAGACACAGTGGCTTCCATCCTGGTGGCAGACAGATGGCAACATGCTCAAACTAAGGGCTAGTCTGCGGTGTCTAGGTGGACTTGGGTACTGATGGAAATGGTTCTGAGTATCTGAGTTCATCTAGGCATAGGGGGCTGAGGTCTGAACTGCCTTATTCTCCAGTCCAGGCCATGATGCCATCTGGGGATGGAGTGTCCAAACTCACTGAATTAAACACTCACTGAAGGTGGAGGTGGGCAGCAGCAGTAGTTAAAGTAGAAAAAAAAAAGATCTAGCCCTAAAACAAAGGGAAAGTTGCTTGAAGGCTATAGGAAGGAGTGGTAGTTAGGCTCCCATTTACTTTTAGCAAAGATAATTATAGAGTTAATACATTTTTTAACTTGGAAAGAGCAGAGTAAATAACATAATTCTATATAAAACATGAGGAAGATACAATAGGACATTATATGAGTTGATATTAATGAATTTAAATTGTTTTTACATGTTGAGGTTTAGAGTTGAGAGAGCTGGTTCAGGTGTGAAAGAATTGACTTAGACCTTCTCTGTGATTTATTGGGAGATTTATTACATGAAAGCTGCATGGGCCTAAGGTGAGCAAGGAGCTAAACAAAGGCCCCAACATAGAAAAGACCCAGGCTTATATAGACAGAAAGCTATACAGCCTTGTGGGATGATGATGTAGTTTTAGGGTTTCTTATAGGGGTTGGGGATTAGGGACACAGGGTGAAGAAGATGAATGACAGGATAGGGGACACATGATAAGGGAGACAAAGGCAATTCTTTTGGTACAAGTTGTATGGTGTTTCAGATAATGGGAAAAAGATTTGAAAAGCTCTCAAGTTCCAGGATCTCCAGATACAGGATGGGTTACAGAAGGAGCCTCAAACCCCTCAGGGGCCTGGGAAAGTAATCCTTAATATTATTTTTAATCCTAGGGCACCCTCTGTGCTCACATCATATATATGCCACAACAAAAGTCCCAACAGCTTTTAATAAGGCTGGCAGTGCATAGCATTCCAGAAAAGTCATTAGTGAATATAACAGAAGAAGTACAGAAAGACTTCCTTTCCAAGACACATACCCAATTCCCTCCAACATAATGATCATTTTGGGTTAAGTGACTGTTAGAAGTCAGTACAGATATCTTTCCTGATAGCATATTACAATTATCAATTGGAAATGCATTAATACGGATGACATGTCAGAACGCAAATCCTGATGGAATGGGACAGCAATCAAATATATATATTTTGGAAGTGAAAAAGTTCAGTGTAGTCCTAGGTACAGGATAAAAACAATAACAATAACAATAACAACATAGGCAGCATGGATGCCACAGATGTCTAAGCCGGGGGGGAACTAAAATGGGAGGCAAAGAATAAATAGTTACATACTATACAATTTTACATAGAGAGAGCTAAAAATACTCATTTAAAGTGGTACCCTCAGCAGAAATCAGATGATCAGGTCACTGTTACAGTACTATCATTCAATTCAATTCAAGGCCCTGGTGATTTTTCTCCATATTCTTGCCATGTCATACACATTACAGCTACTCTCCCCTCAGAGACCCTGGCCTAGAGGAGCTAAATGAAGACATTGCTGTGGAATTCACACTCAGAGCCATATGGTCTTGACTGGTGAGAGCTCCCTAGATCTAGCCACTTCCATATCTCCAGCCATATTTCACTCCATCATCTTTCTGCCATGTTGCTGCATTCATTTCTCCTCCTCTCTACCCACACTAGAAACTATAATCAAATAAGCACTACCTTTTTAGCTTCTGGATAAGGCATGACAATCAACTACACTATGCCTCCACTCACCATATCTGTCAGTTACAAGAAGACAATATACATCCCTAGTCATCATTCCCCTACACGTTTTCTCCTCTATTAGAATGTAAGTTCCATTAGGGTAGGGACTATCACTCTTTAGTATTTTTATCCAAGAGCTTATTGCACTTTGGCACATAATAAATGCTAAATAAATGTCTTTTCATTCATTCAACAAGCTAGGGATTAAAAGAAAATTTAAGAAAAAAACCCTAAGAACATTCCCTGCCTTCAGCTTGCTAATAGGGGTAACAAAAAATGAATAGGTACGTACAAGATACACAGGGCATCACCTTTTTTTCTAAGCTATTTATGCCCCATTTCCTTCAACTAAATCTAGTAAGTTATGGCTTTTAATCCTCCCACAGTCATCCTCCTTTGGACCCACTTTAATTTGTCAATGATTTCTCTAGGATATAGTACCCACAACCAAACACAATACAAGAGATATGGCTTAATCGGGGAAGGGATCAGTAGAACTAGCTCCTTGTTGTAAATACAAGTAATGTACTTCTAAGGCTATCCTTGTACAGTTGGAAAGTTTTCTGTTCTCCTCTCTTCAATTCCTCGTCCAGAAATATCACTGCTAAAATCAAGTGATTCCAAATTATTCTGGGGATATTCTCAGAAATGCAAAGTAACATATCCCAAAGATGTCCCAAATTTCTAAGGCTACCCTATTCACCATGAGGATTCTCCTTTATAAGAATTGTAAAAATTGTATAATCATTTATAATCTAAGTCAGCATAATTTAAAAGGAAATATATATAGAGAGAGCTATATGGAGATGCACATATATATATATATATATATATATTTACATATATATATATATATATATATATTTACATATATATATATATATATATATAATATATATAGTCTTCAATTTTCTGAATAAAATTCTGTTTGGGTGTAATATGTCCAACTGCAACATCCTTTGGTAATATTGTAACAAGCCAAAACAGTAATTTTATTAAAATTCTGTTCACAACAGTAATATAATCTATAACAGCTGTCACACTATATGGTTGACCTTGCTCTTTGTTGAATGTTCTGAAGCTATTTTACTACTGACATAGTCAATCATCTAACAGTAATGACTCTTAGACAGTTATTGATGATTAAAGCCCCTAATTCTAAGGCATATTTCGTTGAATGAGTACAACAGACCCTTGATTTTTTTTCCTTAAGCATTTCCATATTTGGTTGCTGCATTTACTATTTGGGTTTTAATATTGCTTTAGGACTTGGTGCATAATATTTTATTTAGGTGAGCAAAGCCTTCATGACTTAAACTAGGAATTAAAAGAAAATTTTAAAAAACATAAGAATATTCCCTTCAACATGCTAATAGGGGTTACAAAAATGAATAGGTACATACAAGATAACCATCAGTCATCTTTTTTCTAAGTTATTTATGCCTGGTTCCTTCAACTAAGAAACTTCAATTCAGAAACACAAACTTCATCCCCTAAATGACCTTAGTAGATGTGATATGGTTATTATTATTCTTCTAAATGCCTAAGCAAAAAACACCCTTTTACTTCTTTATCATTAACCTTTTGCAGAAGCCAAAGTTTTGGGTAATAATTTTAAATTCCGAAAAGAATTATTTTCATGGTAATCACAAATTATAGCCCATATTAATTTAATAAAGAAAGCCTTAAGAGGAGAAAGGAATTTTCAGAATCTGTAATATGCCTTTCCTTTTATGCTTACTATTCATTAATAAAATCATACATAGCTAATCTTAAATTTAACTTAGAAAAATTACTATACTCTTCTTTAATTTTAGGGAACATATCTACTTTTGCCTGTGTCCCCAATACTAAAAAAAAGTCGAATGCTTGCAGACTCAAAAATAGGTTAACAGAACCTTGCTTTTGTGCTTAGAAACAACTAATTCAAAATAACTATATTACATGCACCTTTTATATGCAACTTAACTCCATAAAAATTGCTTTTGTAGCTTAAGTGAAACAAGAGCATACTACTAAATAGACAAAGGGAAAAATAGCCTAAAACCTGAAATAACCAACTCACAATTAAATACTATAGACCTAAGGAACCAAGCTGTGTTATTTTCCCCTTTATATTTTATACAATTTACCCTCACAGTGTATATACCAAGATAAGGTCAAAATGGGTACATGATTTAGAGATAAAGAGTGATGCCACAAACAAAATTAGGGGAGAGTAGCATAGTTTACCTGTCAGATCTATGGATGAGGGAAGAACTGATTACCAAACAAGAGACAGGGAGACTCATGGGATATAAAATGGATAATTTAGATTACATTAAATCTAAAAGTTTTGTACAAACAAAACAAATGTAGCCAAAATTAGAAGGAAAGCAGAAAACTTGGGGAACTTTTTACAGCAAACATCTCTGATGAAGGCCTCCCCTCTCAAGTATATAGAGAATTGAGTCAAAGTTATATAATATAAATCATTCCCAACTGATAAATGGTGAAAGGATATGAACAGGTAGTTTTTAGGTGAAGAAAACAAAGCTACCTATAATCAAATAAAAAATGCTCTAGATCACTATTGGTTAGAGAAATGAAAGTTAAAACAACTCTGAGGTACCATCTCTCACACCTGTCAGATTGGATAATATGACAGAAAAGAAAAATGACACATATTGGAGGGGATGTGGAAAAAAAAGGACAAAAATGCATTGTTGATGGAGTTGTGAACTGATCCTACCATTCTGGAGAACAATTTGGAACTATGCCAAAAGGGCTATAAAACTTTGCATACTCTTTAATCCAGCAATATCAATACTAGGTCTGTATTCCAAAGAGATTAAAAAAAAATTAAAAAGGAAAAAGTCCTATTTGTACAAAAATATTTATAGCAGCTCTTTTTGGGGTACCAAACAATTAGAAATTGAGGGGATGTCCATCAATCGAGGAATGGCTGAACAAGTTGTGGTATATGCTTGTAGTGGAATACCATTACACAATAAGAAATGATGAGCAGAATGCTTTCAGAAAAACCTGGAAAAACTTACATAAAATGATACAGTGTAAAGTGAGCAGAACCAGGAGAACATGGCACATGGTAATAGCAATATTATACAGTGATCAACTGTGAATGACTTATCTATTCTCAGTAATACAATGATCCAAGATAATTCCAATGGACTTATGATGAAAAATGCTACCTCTAGAGAAAGAACTGATAGAATCTGAATGCAGATCAAAACATACTCTTTTTCACTTTCCTTATTTTTCCTTTTTTAAAAAATTTATTTTATTTCACACTAAGGAATATATGATTGTGATGGAATATTATTGTGCTATAAGAAATGACAAAGGGGATGGTTTCAGAAGAAACGTGGGAAGTATTATATGAATTGATGCAAAGTGAAATGAGCAGAACCAGAAGAACACTGCATACAGTAACAGCAATATTATGGTAGTGATCACTGTGAAAGACTTAGGTACTCTGATCAAGACAATGACACAAAACAATTACCAAGGTTCCATAATGCTATCTACCTCCAGAGAGAGAACTGAGTTCAGATTAAAACATATTTGTTTCACTTCTTTTTATTTTGGGTTTTTTGTGTATGTATTTTGTTTTGCAACATGGCTAATATAGAAATATGTTTTCATGACTTCACACATACAATAGATATCCTACTGCTTGCTTTCTCAAGGGGTGTGGAAGGGCAAGAGAGAAAAATTTTGAACTCAAAAAATTTTAAATGAATGTTAAAAAATTTTAATGTAAATATTTAATGAAACAAGTATATTTAAAAAACAGTGAATTACCTAATTGCCTAGTTCATATAAACTGATAATCATTGGAGAAAACACATTGTTGGAGGATTGTGAACCACATTACTGGTGAAAATTCTCTAAATCCTCAGAGTTTACCTATAGAGCACTTAGAGGTGATGAAGTAGCGGAGCTCTGAGAAGCCAAGCTGCCAGTTCAAAGAGAATTTAGGAGAGTGAGCCCCAGAGCTTCCACATACAAGCCTCTTGAGGGTAGGATTATTTCATTTTTTGTCTCCATATCCACAGTGTCTGGCACATAGTAGATGCCAAGTAAATTACTGCCAAATGAATGAATGAATGAATGACTCATATACTAATTAGGTAATATAGTGGATGGAGCACTGATCCTCAAGTCAGAACATTGTTGGTGTTTGCTGTTCAGTCGTTTTCCAACATCCAACTCTTCATGACCCTATTTGAGATTTTCTTGGCAAAGATACTGGAGTGGTTTGCCATTTTCTTCTCCAGCTCATTTTATAGCTGAGGAAACTGAGGCAAACAGGGTTAAGTGACTTGCCCAGGGTTGCATAACTATTAAGTGTCTAAGATCAGATTTGAACTCAGGAAGATGAGTCTTCCTGATTCCAGGTCCCATGCTCTATCCACCTAGCCGCCCTCAAATCAGAAAGACTTGAGTTCAAATCTGTCTTGGGACACTTAATCCATGTGTTATTATACAAATGGACTCTCTTTTCAGAAAATATAATGAAAGACAATTAAATAATTAACAATAGATGAATTAAGGATTGATTTTTTAATTTAAGAAATTTCTCCAAAATAAATATTCCATAGCACATTTAAATTTGTTTGCAGATCATTAACATGTTAACAAATTAACTAAAAGATGAAGTGTTAGGAGTCTACCAATTGAATATACAACAAAAATGATTATGATAAAGCCTAAAATAATACTACATTATAATGGTAAATACTATTTTATTTAATAAAAATAATTTATATACAAATTTGCAGGATGTATTATGCCAATTACATCATCTATATTAAAGAACCATTTCTGCATCTGTTACCAGGCACAGAAAGTACAGGCTTACTCAGTGAACTGTCTATTCATAAACAAGGTTCAGTTGAGTTGGAACCATAACATTTTCATGTAAAGTTTGCTTTAAAAAGATGCAATACGGGTTGCTTTGGGCTTCTGATTGCAACTCCATTAATAACCTCATCTCCTTCTGTTTTCAGAACACTGAACTATCATTGTGTTAATGGGAAAGCTCTATTTATCGCACTTCTTTTGTGTTTTTGTGCTGACTAATGTGATTATGAGAGACAGGAAATGTCAGTGAGTTAAAATAATGATAAGTAACGATGAAACATAAAAAGGCAAACTATCCCATAATTACTAATTCAACCTCTCTCTTTTGGCAAAGTGTGGAAGATTCACATAACATCTTTAATTTCAGAATATCACAGCAATAATCTAAAGATTTTTCACTAATGATTTACTTAATTATAATTTGCTTAATCAAGCTTTCAGGCAAATTACTATACTCAGAATGGATTTTGGCCAAGGATGCAAATATGCAATACATACTCTTTATCAGCTTACAACTCAATGACTTAAGAAATGATTCTTGCTTTGTGGAGCAAAGTTCTAAGGTCAAAACCAATTAAATCTCTAGTAGCACTTTGGGGCATAGCAAAGAACTGGAAACAAGGTAAGTTCCCATTTCATGTTGAACAGCTTACAAATTGATTTATCTGCTTTAAAACTGGTAAATACAACCATACTGTTCCTTTAGTCATAATATTTAAATTTTTAAACACATACACATTTCTATAATGCAAATTAGTGATGGTATAAATATATTTTCCCCAAAGATTATGAACTAATATAATCCCTGCTATGAAGTCTTCTAACCATTAAGGCTTATTTAATGGTAGCTGAAAATGATTTCAAAAGATAGTAAACACTACTTTCCTTAACTATGCTTTTGTTATGTTTATTTACATATGTGTGCATACTTACATTTGCAAATATATAAAGGACTTATTTAGCATTTATAAGTTTGCAACAGGCCTTACCTGTTATTTTTAAATTTTGATCTTCACAATCCTTTGATGTAGGTGCTATTATTATTTTCAGCTGAGAACACTGAGGCTCAGAAATAGGTTGATACAATTAGTCCAGTAATCATTTATGAAGCAGTTACTATGTGCAAGGTACTGAGTCTACAAAGGCATCCAAAGCCCCTTATAACCTAGCCCCCTCGAGGTTAACTACATTTTTCCTGTCTCTACCACTCGAATCAATATTTATTAAGTGTCAATTATGTGCCTGGCATAGTACTGGAGATACAAAAAGAAGCAACAGACAATCCCTGTCCTCAAGAAGCTTATAATCTAACCTGGAAAGAGAGGGAGAATGCACTGGAATTAAGAAGGATTGGCAAAGGCTTCCTGCAAAGGTAGGATTTTACTTGGGCCTAAAAGAAACCAGGGAGCTCAGTAGTCTGAGCAGAAGAGGGAGAGCATTCCAGAACTGAGGAACAGCCAGAGAAGATGCCTGGAACCAAGAGATGAGAACAACCAGTGTCACTGGATTAAGAGTACATGCTGGGGAGTAAGGTGTACAAAGACTGGAAAGGTACGAGGGGGCTAGGTTATAAGGGGCTTTGGATGCCTTTGTAGACTCAGTACCTTGCACATAGTAACTGCTTCATAAATGATTACTGGACTAATTGTGTCAACCTATTTCTGAGCCTCAGTGTTCTCAGCTGAAAATAATAATAGCACCTACATCAAAGGATTGTGAAGATCAAAATTTAAAAATAACAGGTAAGGCCTGTTGCAAACTTATAAATGCTAAATAAGTCCTTTATATATTTGCAAATGTAAGTATGCACACATATGTAAATAAACATAACAAAAGCATAGTTAAGGAAAGTAGTGTTTACTATCTTTTGAAATCATTTTCAGCTACCATTAAATAAGCCTTAATGGTTAGAAGACTTCATAGCAGGGATTATATTAGTTCATAATCTTTGGGGAAAATATATTTATACCATCACTGATTTGCATTATAGAAATGTGTATGTGTTTAAAAATTTAAATATTATGACTAAAGGAACAGTATGGTTGTATTTACCAGTTTTAAAGCAGATAAATCAATTGATTTTGTTCTTTACAATGCCAAATAAATGTCCTAATATTTTACTAATTGATTGAACTTAGTTATTTTTTTTCATGAAAATACATGAGTGATGAAATAGAGGACTGATGTTATAATCTAGGCCAAAATAATACTTTCATAATAAAGAGAAAATACTTTTAGCTTGGATAATTTGGATAATTGCCTAATTTCTTTTGTTTTTGTACACAGGTTAAGACTTCATATAGTAATCTACTGAAGAAAAAGAGTAAGTACACTTTACTGTATCAGTTTCCAGATTTAACAAGCATACATACAGTCCAAAGAAGACACATTTAATGCACTGTTTACAAGTAAATAACAAACTAGCCCCCAAACTGAATATTTTCCTTGTAAGAACCCTCTACATTGGATAGGATCTAAGGCTTGTTTGCACAAATTTCCCAGCAATATTATAGACACTCAAAGCTTGTCCCTTTGTTTTTCTTCACTACTGTTATGCAACAATCCAAATTCAGTCCCTGATGATACAAGGAAGCATTTAATCATAAAAAATATAGGGTTCTGTGCTACAATTTGAGGCAATAATAGTAAAAATTTCATTCAGACTGCTTCTTTCCTGTGGACTGAGTCAAGCAGGACAAGATGTTGACAATGGGCACATCCACAGAGTGAAATGTACCAACAAAGCTTTCATGAATGTTTACCTTTTTAAACAGCTGCTACAGTTTTGAAGACTTAGTCTTCAAGTAGAAGCATAACATCTCAAATAACAAAAGAGGAGGAATCATCTGTCAAATGATAATGTCATTTTTGTATTCAGGTTTTTAAAATTCTCAAGTGACTGACACACATTTTACTTTCTGAAATATTGTTTTATTCTTCTTTTAGAGGTGATCTTCCTTCAACATAAGTAAGAAAGCATCAGCCTTTTTCTGTTCAAATTCAGTAAACATTTTAGACATCTTTGAAAATAAGTATATGTTAAGGAATTCTGAAAAAATCTGAAAATTTGAATACTTTGTGAAGATTAATTAAATGTATATTCATGAGACAATTTGGTTTTAGAAGGTCACTATCTCCTTCTATATGTTCCATTACCTGCTCACTTTAAATTTTAATTTAAAAAAGTATTTAAAAGTTATAACTAAAGCACATTTGTCGGATTCAAGATTCAAAGCCCCAGGATCAATACAACTATACAATCAAATATACAACATAAATTCTAAATGACGTTTAAGTTTGGATTACTATGACTACTGGAAAATTTGGCAATAGTACACATAAGTACTATTTTGCAAAAGTAGTTGCTAGGTAATTCAAATTTAAGTATATTTCTTATTAATAATAGAATTAGGTGTATGCCAGCTAGCTGCTGAGTATTACACAAACTCATAATTTAATTCTAAGCCTGATATAATGTCAGCCTACACAATGGTATTATTCCTGTTCCCCAACACAATATTAGTGTTTTAAAATAAAATAAATGTTTCCCACTGTACTATAGTACACACGAAATATTTACATACAAAATTCATATTTTCCTATGTCCATATATTTCTCTCTTCCAAACAAAAGAACCCTTTGCTTAAATTGATGCTATTAATTAGATAAGATAGAGGAAATTGTCAAGAAAAGAGAAAACCATCATAAATTTTGTTAGTGTGAATGTCTAACAGAAAACATCCTGAGTTTTAGAATAATAAATTCATTTTACATTATGAATAAAGGGATATTCTCTCTATCAATTAAATTATAAGAAAAAAACTATCAATCAGTAATACTGTCAGGAAAGGGCATCTGAAAATCAATTTAAAACTCCATGCAAAATATATCCATTTCAAAGGATACTTAAGAAATTTACAAAGATCATATAAAATCTTTTCCTTCAAAAGAAAGATGATTTGCTAGTTATTGGTTCAAAAAAAATAGTATTTGGAGGCAGAGCCTCCTAGATGCAACTGGAAATTTTCATGAACTGGCCAAGCAGTACCATGGCCTGGGACACACAGCAAGAAATATACCCTCAAATATCAACTTTATAATTCATAATACAAAAATGATAGAAGTAAATTAAGAAAAACCCTGTTGAGCAAGAGGAAAAATTAGTTACTACAGTGGTTTCCACACTGCTGAAAGAATGCATCATTATATTTTTGCATGCTCTGAATTGGGATGCCCTGAGTATTGTTCCAGTCACCACTCTCTAATTCCAACTCTATTTGAAGTAGCGCTTCCTAGAACTACAGTTTACATAAGACATGTTGGCCATCAAACCAAAAGAAACGTTAAAATAAAGAGACTGGGAGTAAGAGACACTATGCATAATAAACTGCAAATAAAGGAAATTATATTAGGACTAGAAAAGTAAACAAAAATAATTTTTAAAAATTTAAGAGCATGAGTAGAGTAGTAACTTTTGTCCTCTGTATGCAGTTCATATTATTGCACAGCCAACCTGACAACATTCAACGAGTATTTTGTTGAGAGCCTCCTTTGTGTGCAGTATATTTCAAGATGAAAAAATATAAACTTGGGTTTGTATTTTGCTGTCATTTGAACCAGGATTTGCTTAGGTTTGTCCAATAGATTGGCAAAGCATAAAAGTTAAAACCTAAATTTGAAAACGAGAAGGAAAGTAATTCATTACATAGTATTTCTTCTTCAGAGTGAGATATCCAGGATTTCCCTGCAATTCTTAGACATAGTGGATGCTTAATGACTGCCAAAACAAAGGAAAATAGGAAGTAAACAACTTGTCTATCTAAATACATGCGGTCCAGGTATACCTTCTAGTGTTGCACCACAAAAATGAATTGTAATTTAAACGCTATTCAGTATGGGGATAATAGCTGTAACTATCTCTTTGTAATCCAAGTTTATATCTTGCTTACATAATATTATTTCCAGTGGCACTTTTCCAAATCTGCGGTTCTATTAAATAAATAGAAAGTATGCACTCGACTGTGGAGGTAAGAAAAAAGGATGAAAGCTATTAAGGCATGTCTGAAGTAAAAGAGTATTCATAATGTGACTTTAAAACACTAATTATTTAGCTAACAGAGTGGTTTTCAATTCAGCAAATTATATAATCCCCATCAATAGCTAATTAGTAAGTTTTTAAAAATCTCTTTGGTACAGTTACCCCTTCCAAAAATGAATAAACAAACAAATATTTCATTGTGTTTTTAAGAGAAATATTGTTTGTCTAGGCTATTTTATATTAAAGATGATTTCCAATTTACAAAATTCATGGATTGAACAATATTAGCCATAATTTGAATTTCTATTAGTATGTTACTTTTTGCATTGTTTGACTATATAATACAAGATAGATTCTTACTCAAAAATAACCCTCCAAGAGACTCTAGCAAAAAGGTATCATAGGAAACCAAAAGTATTATTATCCCTGTTTAAGAATCATAGCCCTATTATCGCCCATGTAGAATGACTGGAGAGGGTCCTGGGCAAAGCACTTTGAATTGCAAGGACCATATTAAAAATGCAAATCTACCAGTGCCTGGGATCAGGGATGTGCTGCAGCCAGGGGAATGCCTTCCTTAGAATGGATTGTTAAATTTTCAGGGCAAGCATATATACCTTGGAAATCTGCAAATGCTACAAATCTGGACTTGATTTATTATTTTGCTGTTTGTCTAGATTTAAGAAAGTAATGGAGAATATGTTAATAACAAATTAAACTTAAAAGTGTGTTGTATGAAGAAAAAAAAAGAATCATAGTCCTATCTAACAGCTTGTCTTTTGTGTATAGGATTTTAAAGATATGTCCTATGTACACTCCTTCCTTCATTATAGGATCCATAAGCTGTAGAGTGGAAAAGCAATTGAGAGACCTCAGCTATGCCCTTTTACAGATTAGGAAACTGAGACCCAGAGAGGGGAAGTGATTTACCTAGGTAACAATTTCCTTCTCCCATGAGAGATTCCCATACAAAGAATATTTCCTGAGACTACATGCATGACTTCTGGAATTTTGCTTGTCTCCTTTTATTTGGCCAGAATGTTTACTTCTAAGGGAGTGAAGCAATATATAGATTCATTACAGACATCTTCCTATCTGCACTGACACTTTCTCTCCCACCCTGTTTGCCTCCCCCAACACACACACACACACACACACACACAAACAACCTTACCTTCTAGACTTGGATTTGTTAAAGCTTTGGAACTCTGCCCTGAGCCTGAGTTTGACTGACAAGTAAGTGAGTACAAATTCACCTAACTGATTAAAGTTAGCTGGCCCATGCTCCACATTCATCCACCCATGACATCTTGAGATATCTTGGAAGAATCAATCAACCAGAATTACACATATACTATTTTCTATGCTAGATGTCTGGGATCACCAAAATGAAACAGTCCCTGCCCTCAAGAAGCTTAAGTTTTAATGGTTGAGAACACACACGTATATATTCATGAATATATACATATTTATGTGTATGCACATATATGTATATTTTGTGTATATATAATATATTCCTAACATATACACATGTGTGCATATATACTCATATATTTAGAAGTATGTGTTTACATGTATATGTGAATGAAAAGACAACGGCATAATATCTATATACACATACACAAACATATACATATATACATATAAATATGTGTATATATATATATTGATATACATATATGTGGAGCAGAAGGCATTAGCAACTGGAGAAACCAGGAAACACCACACGCAGAAGGTGACATTTGAGCTTACTCTTCAGGAAAAGAAAGGATTCCAACAGGTCGAGTTGAGGAAGGAGAGCATGCCAAGTATGATAGACAGCCAATGCAAAGAGAAAGAGATGGAGTATACCATGTAAGGAAAACCATGAAGTCAATATAACTGTGTTCCTAGTGAATAGAGGCAAATGGTTATGCCGTGCCTGGAAATCTATTTTGGGGACAGGTGGTGCAGAGTTTAAATGACCAACAGAGCAGTTCATATTTGATGTGGAGGTGATAAGGAATCACTAGCGTTTACTGAGGAGGGAGTAGGTGGTGTGACATAGTCATAGGCCTTAAGAAAATAATGCTGATGACCGTGTGGAGGACTAAGGAGAGGAGGAGCACATTTGAGGCATAGACATCAAGTAAAGAGCTATTGCAATAGTCCAGGTAAGAGGCAATAAGGATGGCTATGGGAGTGGGGAGAAAGGCACCTATGTGAGAAATGTCACGTAGCCAGAAATAACAAGTTTGTCATTGTCCACTGGATATGTGGGATAAGTGAGAGTGAGGAGCTGAAGATAATGCCTGAGTTGACTATCACTGCTGCTTTGTGTTCCTTCCCTCCACAAATCCCACTCTCGCCTTTCTCTGGAAATAGAAATCAAACCAGTCCTAGCAGTGCTTCTGGAAAGGATGGGATTGTCAACTAACTGTCCTGCAGATGCCTCATAATTCCCATCATTCTGGTACAAAATCTTCCTTCAGTGACTAGCACTCCAGTATACATGTTGTGCTCCCAACACCATCAGATTCTAAACTCCTTGAAAGCAAAAATTGTGTATCTGCGTATTTCTATCCTCAGTACCCAGGACAGTATGAGGTACATAAGAATTTCTTCATGTTTTTTTTTCATTTTTTCAATCATTCATTCATTACCTTATAGATACAACAGATTGTAATCTAAAAATTTCTTAAGTTCAGGGCAAGTAATGTAGAACAATATCGTTCTTAACATTTATTTATGTGATTTTTTCTTAGTTTGAAACACTTTAGAATTCAAGCCTAATTAAAATGAGATTCTAGATTGACTAAAGTTATATCTTTCCTTATATTTCTTAAAGAGTTACCTCCACACCAACAACAGAAAAATGTAAACCTTAAAGAAAATGAAAATGAGACCTTAAAAGTTTAAAACCTCATACTAGAATCTCACTTAAGAAATGAAGACAAAGTGGATCTGACTTGGACCCCATTCAAAGAGGTTTAACTACTCAAGTAAAAACAGCTCTGATAATGTCCTAATAAGGTGGCTTTCCAGTGGCATGGAACCCAAGAACAGCATATTTTACAAATGAAGCAATAAAGGTCTAGCTCCCAGATTACTGTTGCAGTTGTTCTGTCGTTTCAAGTCACGTCCAACTCTTTATGACCCAATTTGGGGCTTTCTTAGCAAAGATACTGGAGTGGGCTGCCATTTCCTTCTCCAGTTCACTTTACAGATGAGGAAACTGAGGCAAATGGGGTTAAATGACTTCACGAGGATCACATAGCTAGTAAGTGTCTGAGTCCAGATTTGAAGTCTGGGCTTCCTGACTCCACACCCAGAACTCTACCTACTGTGCCACCTACTGCCCTAGTTACCAAGTTGACAAAATGGCAAATGTACAAGAACATAGAAATCCTTTACATAATAAATGATTTCCTTAATGATCTCTTCCTATTCTTAACAATATAATGCTACTGGAATCTCCAGTTAATTTCAAAACTTAAAACTAAGGCAAAGCCAAACTCAAACTATCAGTCTATCATGAGACACATAAAAAACACACAATACACCTGAAAGGCATCGCTGAATTCCTCCTATCATTAAGGCTAATGGCAAGACAAAATGTCTGCAGATAAAGCCATCAAAGTTAAAATTCAAGAACGGGTGGGGGACTCATACCTTGAATAGAAGAGCAATGTGAACATTTTACTTTTACTTAATGGATGGGGGACATTCCAATTCCTAAGCATATCATTCAAATAGAGACATATTTTGAAATCCTGAATGATTGAAACTAGAACAAAACAAAATCTGCCCATAACTGATCAACCCTGACTGGAGACCATACATGTACTTGGGAACAACCTCACTAAGTGCCTGTAGAAGTCAGAGGCTCTTCATTCTCCACCTTCTTCCCATCCACCCTTTTCATTCAAGGGAGATACATAGTACATGCATAGAACATGCTCTGCTTCCACATATATGCATTCCTAAGATGAGGAGGTGGAGGTGTCAATCTGTATATGGGCCCTGGAGATAGACTGCATGTTGACTGACCCCCATCCATGGGTCTGCAGTACCAGAGACACAGCAAGAGGATGAGGCAGTCATGGGCAAGAGAGGGAGAAGCTTCTGCCTCTATTTCTGGGTGCTCTTCTTGTCACTCACACAGCCACCTCTCTGGTTTAGACTCCCATCTCCTCCTACTAGACTATCACAATGGCCTCCCACAACAGCACTGAGGCTAGAGAGAGTTCACACAGTATGGAAGCAGGTGCACAAAGCAGCTACAACCAGTAAGCCATGACACAGGACTAAAACCAAACTTGTGCCTCCAATGGAGTTCAATGGGGGGTGGGAAGGAGGTCAATGCCTCAGTCACCCTAAGTTTTCTCCTCATAAGAAACAAGGGAACCACTAAGAGTGGAAGGTTGACCAACTCCTAAGTAACACTTAGCTATGAAAATACTAGAGATCAATGAGCAAACATTAAATGCTTAATATGTGCCAGGCAGTAGGAATAAGAAGATCAAAACAAATCTCTAACTTGAAGAAATTTATATTCTACTGAGGGAACCACTGTATATACATATAAACATATGTAAAAGAGTTTATATATCCCTGTGTGAATAAGAGGATAAATTTATTGGTAGGCTGTGTTCTTAGGTTTGAGGGGGTTTTTTCTGTAATGTGTATGTGTGTGTGTGTGTGTGTGTGTGTGTGTGTGTGTGCACATGTGCACAAATGGAGGTCATCCCCAGTTGTCTTGATCTACATCTTGCCACTAGATCATGATGGCTCTGGAGGAGAGAGTGAAGCCGGTGACTTTGCACAGCCCTTGTCTCACTTAAATCCAATTCACTTGCAAATCAATGTCATGGTCCTGTTCAAGAAAGACAAACAACCACAGTGTGTGCAAATAATCATTCCTATATTTGATATCTTGTTAGCTTGAGTGCATGAAGGAAACTTTAAGTTCTCTTCAAGAAAGCAAAATGAACCAAATATTGATGTTACCAGGGTTTTCTTGGGGGAGGGGGTAGAAGAAGGACAGAAATTAAATAGATTTTGTGAAAGACCTCCCATTTTTTTTATACATACAGATATATATATATATGTATATATATATGTGTGTGTGTGTGTGTGTGTGTGTGTGTATATATATATATATATATATACACATATTTCTATCTGTTGTGTCAAGGGCTAGAGCCCAGCTGATACACTGGTCACATATCATATATTCAGATTATACTTTACATACTCTTTCTACCATGGATTCCAAATTATAATTTTCCTATAATAAAAAATAAACCTAAAATGGCTTCAAAATCTTGCAGTAGGTAGTATAAACTAACTCCCCCAAATCATATTGTGTGTGAGTTTTAACTTTTTGTTTCATTATTTTTAAAGAACTCCATAAGATTTAATTATTAAACATTTTATAGAAGAAATATTACCAAGAAAATGAGAAATAATTGAATGTACACTTGCTTATAACGACTGTATAAAGATCACATGCTTTTCTTTTATTACAGGAGTTATGTGGGAGAAATGTAATGCAAGAAGACTGTATGTTGCTAGGACTGATTGCTCCTAGAAGTGGATGTCAGGATGCTTAAGTGCGATTTTAATTATGGCCTGAGGTCAAAACATTTTTCTTCAGATCTCAGTCCTGAAATGATAATGGAAGTCAATGGGAAAACTTTTGGTTTTAATATACAATTTTAAGCTTTTATATATAACATTTTCAGGAGCAAAAAGAAATTTCATGTAGTATACGATTAATTTTGTTACATTGAAATTACTTGTTATGAATAACTGAGTAAAATGAATGCCCTTGACTCTTCCCACTCTGCCCTCTCATTACTCTGCCTCTGTTTATACCTACAAAAGAGTATTTAATTTTTTTTGAAAGAGGTAAACTACTAGATTCTGTTTCAAAATACAAGTCCAAGGGGAAAAAAAGCCAAGCTACTGGTTAGCTATGGTGTCAATTTCATTCCACAGCCATAGATATAAAAAAGAATAAATAGAGGTAGTTTTCATCAGAAGGAAAACATGTTTCTTTTTAAAAATAATAATTCAGAGTCAGACAGCAAAAGCAGAAAAGGACTACATAGGGCATATAATTGAACCTATACAAAATTAAGAATTCATTCTACAATGCCCCCAACAAATTAATTGCCCATTCACTGCTTAAATGTCTCCAGACCTGGGGAAACCACTACTTCTCAAGGCAGCCCATTCCATCTTTGGAGAACTTTTAATTGTGAAGAAAGTCTTCCTTATATCAAGTTAAAACTTGTCTCCCCACAAATTTAAACCATTACTTCCAGTTTTGCTTTTTTGGGTGAAGACAAATAAATCCAATTCTTCTTTTACATTTTCTTACTTAAAATTGGAAAATAACTATTATGATCTTGTCTTTTCTAAGCTAAATCAATATTCCCAGTTCCTTCAGAAGATCCTCATATGTCATATTCTCCAACTCTCTCACCTCCCAGGCACCTCTCTTCTGGAAAGATCCCAGGCTCTTCTTTGACTTTCCTAACATGCAGAGCCCAAAGCTAAATGTGGCCTGACCATGGAAGAGTCAGGAGCATATCAATTACTTCTCTTATTCTGGAAATGCAGCTTCTTTAAGGGGAGCTAGGGTAGCTTTAACTTTCTTAGATGCCAAAGTCATACTGAACTTGCATATTTCGAACTTGCAGTTAACAAAGATTCCTAGATCTTTTTTCATTAGATTTGACATGTCATCATGTTTTTCCATTCGGGGCTTCTGAGGGAGGCCTTGTGAATCTATGTCCCTGTTAATTTCATGATTCTTATTTGGCAAATAATTCTTTCAAGATAGTTTTGGATCTGGAATCTTTCATAATGTGTGTTAGCTTTCTCAAAGCTTCATGCAATATCACATTTCATAAGCATCTTATCTATACCTTCTTTGAAATAACAGATAAAAAAATCTTGATTCTGACAAAAATGAAAAGAACATATGGTAAAAGAAATTCACAGAACATGAGAATTGGAAGGCACCTCAGGGGTCATCTATTCCAACCCATACTCAAAAGGAATCCCTGAGACAACATAGCTATCAAATAGTCATCTATTTTCTGCTTGAAAACCTCCAAGCAGGGAAACACTACCAGCTCTTGAGGCACCCTTTCCCACTCTGGGACAACTCTAATTGATAGGAAGCTCTTCCTACCACCAAGACTAAACTGACTCCTTTGCACCTTTCACATATTGCTCCTGATCAATGTCTTTGGGGCACTTCCTCTACATGGCAGCCTTTCAGCTGTGGTTGTTGTTGTGGTTGTTGTGGTTGTTGTGGTTGTTGTTGCTGTTGTTGCTGTTGTTTGTCCTTCGTTCTCAAAGAGGACCATAACATCAGGGAGGTGATGCCGGGACACGCAGGTGAATTGGATTTAAGTGAGGGAGGGCTGTGCAAAGTCACCAGCCTCACTTCCTCCTCCAGAGCCATCTGGGTCCAGCGGCAAGATACAGATCAGGACAACTAGGGGTGGTTCTGGATGCAGCAGGAGACCTTGGCCTTTTTAAGCTCAGGTCTTTGCCAGGTCTCAGTTCGACTGAGGCAAAGCACTTTCCATGATTAAGGCTAAGAAATTAAGGTAAGAAATGAGGCAGAGAATGGCTTTTTTTTACCTAGTCATCTATGTACTCCCTGAATCTTATCTTCTCTGAGGTAAAAATGCCCTGTTCTTTCAATGGATCCTCCTAAGTTATGGACAAAAAAAGGTTCTTTACCATACTGGATGCAGTTCTTTGGAATCCCTCCAGCTTCTCAGTCCAGTTTCAGGTCATTATATGACAGACACATTACCTATTATTCACATAATGGGAATCTCTGAGGCCGTGGACTATATACTTCAATCTAAGTGAGTTATTACAGGACACTGCTAATTCACATTAAGCAATATATATACTGAAGAGAATTTGGATAGTCCCTTGAGGTTCCTTGTGACCGAATTCAACCTCTTGATTTTATAATTCTCCTTAAGCCTAACCATATTGGACTGTATAATCCAAATGATAAATACTGAAATACAATTTTACGCATTAGATTTTTTAATATAGATAGGATGAAAAGGATGTCTCATACAGCACATAGAAGAATCTATGTTATATTCTAACATACTATATCTACTTTTTTTTAATAAATTCTGAGGGCAGCAGATAGAATTAATCAGAATCAAGATTCATTTCCATGTTTGGAGTAAAAAGATGCAAGTTCCAATCTCACCATGTAACCTGTTGACCTCAGATGACTCCACTTTAAAATGTAGGAGAGATGTTACATGATTTTTTGATTCACTATTGCACTAAAATTTTATAATTCCATGATTATACTCCATTTTAGCACAAGACTGAAAGAATCAAAATAAATAAAAAAAAGAAAGAATATTCTTATTCTGCTTATCAACTTGCTTATTGCATTTGCCCAGTTCTCATTCTTTTCTATTCATGGGTCTTCATTGAAGAAAGACATAGGAAATTTAGAGATGGACAGAGGATATGCGTAAGAATTACATGGGATGAGAATCTATGTAGAAGCTGTCCACCAGGGGAAGGAGTATCCAGGTTAATGCAATCACAGATACATTAGGGAATCATAATATCCTGTGCTTATCACAATGCCTAGAACACAGTAAGCACTTAAAAATGTTTGTTGCATGCCTATCAAAATATCACAGGGAATAAGACAAAAATGTATTTTATTAATATTTAAAATATGTACCCTGAAACTTATTCAAAAGAACTACATTTTCCACATTACATAAATTTTACCAGTGCAAAATAAGAAAAGCACACTATTTTAATAAATAAAAATTTATATAACATTCATGACTATTTATAAATCAGCTCTTGCAACTAGCAAATAGGGCAACTTTGGAAATCCCAGTATTTTCTAGGGATTTTGGATAAGTCACTTGACTGCTACAAAGCTCAGTTTTCTCCTTTACAAAAAAGGTGTAACATTTGCACTATTCACAATGTTGTGAAGAAAACTCATAAATTACTATTAAGTACTACTATTATGGTCTATTAACTGGATAAAATCAATTTTAATCCTAGTGATAATGTTTAAACTAAATTATTAAGTGGGTTTCAAGCAAACCATTATGACTCAGTACATTAAAAACACCTGCATTACGGCATATTTGATTCATCTTGGAAAATGACTGGATTACTTTTACCCTTCAAAGTGATAAACATATATAATAGTAAAAATAAATCTAATGTGATGCCATTTGAGAATGGCAGAGTAATGAAATAACTGGGTTACTACAGCAATTATCATAGCTAATGTTGTTCCAGCACTTCTATATCAAAGGTAGTTCAGTTTTATAAATTGACTCATACTGTAGATTACTAGAAACTAAAACTGGAAGGCGGCAGTTTCTTTAATAGAAACTTCATTTCTGCAAACTCCTAGCTTATGTTGACTTTTTAATGATAAAAATGAGCCTGTGATTTCATTGGTAGAGGACACTTCAGGATATCCTTTTTTGAATTTTAATTAATTTATTTTGAATTATCAACAATCACTTCCATAAGCTCTTGAGTTTTAAATTTTTCTCCCTCTCCTTTCCCCCCCCACCCCAAGACGGCACACAATCTGATATAGACTGTACACATACATTCCTATTAAACATATTTTCACATTAGTGATGTTGCAAATAAGACTTAGAACTAATAGGAGGAACCACCAGAAAGAGGAATCAAAAAACAACAGAAAAAAAATAGAAAATAGTATTCTTCGATCTGCATTCAAACTCCATAGTTCTTTCTTCTTTGTGGATAGCATTTTCCATCATGAGGACTCTGGAGATGTCTTAGATCCTTGTATTGCTCGGAAGGATTGAGTCTATCAGTATTAGTCAGTATGTCTGTGTGTCTGTAACTATGTACAACACTGTCCTGGTTCTGCTCACTTCACTTAGCATCAGACCATACCAGTCTTTCCAGGTTTTTCTGAAGTCAGCCTGCTCATCATTTCGTATAGCATTCCATTACATTTATACACCACAACTTGTTCAGCCACTCCCCAGCATCCCCTCGATTTCCAATACTTTGCCACCACAAAAAGAGCAGCTATAAATATTTTTGCATGTGGGTCTTTTTCCCATTTGTATGATCTCTCTGGGATATAGCCCTAGACGTGGTCTTGCTGGGTCAAAAGGCGTGCACATTTTTATAGCTCTTTGGGCATAGTTCCAAATTGTTCTCCAAAATGGTTGGATCATTTCACAACTCCACCAACCATGCATTAGTGTTCCAATTTTCCTACATCTTCTCCAACATTTATCATTTTCCTGTTTGGCTAATCTGATAGGTGTGATGTGGTACCTCAGAGTTGTTTTGATTTTTGTTTCTCTAATCAACAATGATTTAGAGCATTTTTTTCATATGACTATAGATGGCTTTAATTTCTTCATCTGAGAACTGCCTGTTCATATCCTTTGATCATTTATTAATTGGGGAATCTCTTATAAATTTGACTTAATTCTCTATATTTTTAGAAATGAGGCCTTTATCAGAGATACTGGTTGTAAAAATTCTTTCCCAATTTTCTACTTTCCTTCTTATCTTGGTTGCATTGGCTTCTTTTGTGCAAAATCTTTTCAATTTAATGTAATCAAAGTTATCATTTTGCATTTCATAATGTTCTCTATCTCCTATTTGGTCATGAATTCTTGTTACCCATAAATCTCATAGGTAAACTGTTCCTTGCTCTCCCAATTTGCTTATAGTATCAGCCTTTATATCTAAATCATTAACCCATTTTAACTTTATTTTGGTATATGGTGTGAGATTTTGTTCTAAGCCTAGTTTCTGCCATACTCCTTTCCAGTTTTCCCAGCAGTTTTTGTCAAAGTATGAGTTTTTATCCCAGAAGCTGGGGTCTTTGGGTTAATCAAATAATAGATTACTACAGTCATGTCCTTTTTTTTAAATGAAGAATAAATTACTATACTATTTCAAAGTTTTCTTTTAATACATATTTTGATTTCCCTAATCCTCCCCACTTACAGCAGTGCTTTCCTTTAGGAAAGCATTATAATCATAATGTAATATAACATTACTAAGGTTATCTCTCATCAGAAGTTTTTAAGAGTCTGTATGACCATTTAAATCAGGCCTGAACAACCTGTGGCTTTTAGGCCTCTTACAGCCAGGCCATTTGCAGCAAGCCAAAGGATTTCAGGTGGATGGGGAAAATATAAAGGATATTTTCCTCTACATTTTTCGCCAGCCACTTGGAGTCCTTTGGCATGCCCACTATAACATGGGCCGCAAGTTGTACAGGCCTGATCTAAATCTATTATCTTCTGATCTTATCATTGGTATGTTTGTACTAAAGCTATCATTTCATTGGTATGGGAGAATCTAATAAGAAAATTCCTGTTAACAAAGCAAATCAGCACATGCTTTGAAATGTACCATCTTAAAGATTTCCCTTGATGCCAAGAGCTTATGCCACCTGCCTAGTCATACACCCAATACATGTCATAGGTAGGACTTAATCCTTTTCTTCCAAGCCAACTCTATCTACCATCCTCTGTTTTTTTTTTCTTACTGACACATAATCTCAAAATAAGGAAAAAAATACCTAGAAAATCAAAATGTTAATAGAGAAATTCATTATTAATTATAATTTGCTTACAAATATATGCTTCTAAGGATTGATTGTACTGTAGCTAAGCAGCAGAAATTATATATGTATTTTCTTCAAATTTTTATGATCTAATTGTTCAGTATTTTAAGGAGAAGATGAAAATTAAACACAGGTAAGATAATTACGAATTCTAGATAGCAAAGCATGTAATTAAGATAAATGTATAGAAAAATTCATATAAAATGATTACTTCTAATTTTGTCCATATTTATCGATTCAATGAGTCTAGATAAAAGATATGGGACTAAAGCACTCTTTAATTTAAATGAGCTGAAATGGTCCATCTAAATAAAACCTTTCCCTCTCTTATATAAACTGGTATTAATTAATTTTCTTCATAGTTCTCTATATAATTAATTAATCTTTATGGTTTACATGCTATTATGTTATTTTGATAAGACTCTTTGAGGTAAGTTTTCACTCATAGAATTCTTATTTCAGTTTTACATTTAAGATACATCTTTTAGACCGCTATGTAAAAAATATTGATTACTAATTTTAAAGTGGGTTAAGTTATTTGTTTAATAGAAAAGTAAAATTAAATCTTATAAGTTCACCTGTGCATGCAAAGACCTCTCATTTTAACAAACCAATAATATGTTGACATCTATTTGCTAGGTCTTAGAGAATGAAAGAAATGAAGGAGGAAAGGAAGGAATAAAAGAAGGAAGGAAGAGAAAGATGGAAAAGAGAGAGACATGCAAACAAATAAAGAGACAAAAAAAGGGGTGAGAGGGAAGAAATGAAGAAACTAGAAATGGACAGAGAGAGGGACGGAAGGGGAAAAGGAAGAAAAAAGGAGTAAGAGAGGAGAAAGGAAAAGAGAAGGAAGAAAAAAGAGGAAAGAATGAATGAAGAAATGTGGGAGGGACAGAGGAAGGGATAGAAGGAAGAATGGAAGAAAGAAAGAAAGAAAGAAAGAAAGAAAGAAAGAGAGAAAGAGAGAGAGAGAGAGAGAGAGAGAGAGAGAGAAAGAAAGAAAGAAAGAAAGAAAGAAAGAAAGAAAGAAAGAAAGAAAGAAAGAAAGAAAGAAAGAAAGAAAGAGGAAGGAAAGAACGAAGGTTTAGAATTGCCATCCTATTGGCTTTGATAACATATGCAAATGATATGGGATGACTGAATTAAAACATCACAAACTTACTATGTCTGATAGCAGTGCACTATGAGAGAAATATGATTTAGGCAATTTTCATTATTTTCAATAAGGAAACTAATTAAATCACTAGCCTTTTGGAAATCTGTAATGAAACAAGGCAATGTTCATACCATAGGGTAATATGCATGCTGCCAATTCTCAATTAACTCTACTTACAGGAAAAGTAAAAGTCAAGTACAATTTCAGAATTTTTGCTAGTCACCATATTCAACTTATTTTGCTTGCTCAATCTTTAAAACAGCTTAAAATTGCTTCCTTATGAGACCAGTCCCAAATCAGCCCTTACTTCCTCACCATAAAGAGCTATTATGGCAATAGGGAAGCTCATAGAACACACCAAGAAGAAGAAAATGACTCGAAAATGTCTATAAGCAAAGCTTCAAGAAGAATGCAGTTTGGATCTAAATCCAACAAGAATTCCTAGAAAAGTTAAAATAAGAGTGTGACTAATACAGGAAGTTGTTTTGCTTAACTGTAGATATTTGTAACAGGTTTTGTTTTTCTTGCTTTTTTAATGAATGTGAGAAGGGATTTGGGATATTGGGATAATGGGATTTAATATACAGCATTACCACCACCCATTCCAAAACAAAACAAAACAAAAGAAATTGTTTTAAAAATCATATTAAGAGTGACAGAGGGAAATATGGGAAAAGAAATGAGAGCCATGGAAGAAAGATATAAAAAACAGAATTTACAGCTTGGAACAGAAGGTACAAAAACAGAGATGGTTAGGCCTTGATAAAGTAGACTTGAGAATCCTCAGCAAAGAGATGCTAATTCAATCCATGGGAATTGATAAGATTAAGTGAAGCAGTAGAGAAGAGAAGAGGGCCCAGAACCGAGTCCTGTGGGACACCTGTGGTTAGAGGGTATGATCTGGAAGAAGATCCAGCAAAGGAGATAGAGAAAGGGTGACCAGTTAGGAAGGAGGAGAGGAGAAAGCAGTGTGCCAAAATCTTAGAGAGAAGAGAATATCAAGAAGAAAGGGGTGATTAATAGTGCCAAAGGCTGCAGAGGAGTCAAGAACCATGAAAATTAAGAAAAGATCATAAGATTCGGCAACTAGATTATAAATAAAGCTGGAGAGAGTAGTTTCAGCTGAACAATGAGTTCAGAAGCTAGGAGAAAATTTATACAACAGCTGTATTGTAAAGACTTAAGAACTTTGAAAAACTTAGGAATTCTGATCAACAAAATGATCAACCACAGCTCCAGAGGGCTCATGATATAGCATGCTAGCCACCTCCGGATACAGAGTTAATGGGTTCAGATTACAGACTGAAGCATAAATATATATATATATATATATATATACAAACATATACAGAGAGAGAGAGAGAGAGAGAGAGAGAGAGAGAGAGAGAGAGAAAGGTAATGGATTCAGACTACAGACTGAAGTATATATATATATGACTAATACAGGAATTTGTTTTGCTTAACTATAGATACTTGTAACAAATATCTTACTTTTTTAATGAATGGGAGAGGGAATTTGGGATATTGGGATAATGGGATTTAATATATAGCACCACCAACCCCTTCCAAAACAAACAAAACAAAAACACGTATTTATTGCCTCAGGAGGGTAGGCAAGGTTTGGATTCTGGCTTATCAGTAGTCTTTTGAGAGGAATGTAATAGTCTGTGGAAGTAGCATTTCACTACCTAGATTATGATTTATTTATGTGTACTGAGTTTGGAACTTTGGTTACCTTTTGGGATTAAGGAGGACTTAGTTCAAAATTGGCCCCAAAGGGCTCTTCCTTAGGATAAACTTATAGGTCTAATGTACTGTTGTGTCTTGCATTCACCAAATTTCATGACTGACCAGACTCTAAACCTAAACTTATTTGGCCTACTTCCACCTTTAACAAAATTACTCAGTACCCCCTGGAAATCTACTTTCTTTCACCCTTTAATGTGTTTTTTTTTAATTTATGTCATTTTAAAAAATATAATTTTTTTAACTGACGTATCTTAAATTTGACAACTTAATGTAAATTTGTGGGTTTTTTCCTGCATTAAAATTTTGATGATGCAATATTGCATCATGTAACCATATAGTACTGTATTGTAAACAAGTCATTACACACACATATGCACACCGGACTTCCAGACAATGCCTGGCACATTCGCCTGCCAACACTTGCTTGTTAAGACCCTGTTGGTGGATTTGATCACTGATGGGTTATAACTTGCATTTTTTATGTTTATTTGGAAAATAATATAATCACTATAACTTTAACTCTTTACAAAACAGATGAAATGTTTGAAGAGTATTTCAAAATTTTCTTATCTTTTCTTCTTTCCTTATGCTTCCACTGCCACTTTATTTTAATTCAATGCCCCAGAATAGCATCTGATGCTACTACAGCCCCCCTGGATCATTCTAGTGCCCCCCAGGGGATAGTATCACCCACTTTGGGAACCTGTGCAACCAATCTAGTAATATAAGCAAATTTTCCATTTCCAATGTTACAACTGGTTTTCTGTGAGAATCAAGAATATTCACATCGAATAACAAAATATTGTAACTGCCCTCTAAAGCAAGAGATCTTGACCTTCTTTTGTGTCACGTTATCTCTGGCAGTTTTGTGAATTCTGTCAAATCCTTCTTTGAATAATATTATTAAATATATAAAATAAATGCATAAGATTACAAGGGAAACCAATTATATTAAAATGTAGTATTATTATTATCAAAAAAATTTAAAAATAAAAGAAATTTATGGACCCTCAAGTTAAGGACCCCAATGCAAAGTTAGTGGTTTATAGTGGAAAGAACACTATACTAGAAATAAAGAAAACTAGGTACCAGCCCCCATGCTACTTCATACTAACCATGTGAGTATAGAGAGCTCATTTAATTTTTTAAGACTGTTTCACCATTTGTAAAATGGTTGATAATAATTCTGGTGCTATTAACCGGACAGATTTGTTTTGAGGAAAATATTTATAAAATATAAAGTGCTATGTAAATGTGAATTATTACAAATTTGAGCTCAGTTCATGTATAAAAGATGCACATGTTGATTCTTAAGTCCTTGGCACTTAAGCTTGATTTTAAATTGGAGTAGAGAATAAGTGGGTTTTTATGATAAAATGAAAATACAAATAAAAGGTAGTGTTGGTACAGGCTACTTTTTTAAAAATTCTATTAATTTATTTTGATTTATCAACAATCACTTCCATATGCTTTTGAGTTTAAAATTTTTCTCCCTCTTCCTCCCCATTACCCTCCCCAAGACGGCACACAATCTCATATAAGCTATACATTTACATTCCTATTAAACATATTTTCACATTAGTGAAGTCGTAAGTAAAAATTAAAACCAGTAGGAGGAACCATTAGAAAGAGGAAACAAAACTCAACAGAAGAGGAAAAAAAATGATAGCAATTCAACTTCCATAGTTCTTTCTTTGGATGTGGATAGCATTTTCCATCATGAGGCCTCTGGGGATGTCTTAGATCCTTGTATTGCTGAGAAGGGTTAAGTTTATCAATATTAGTCATCACATGATGTGGCCGTTATTGTGTACAACGTTCTCTTGGTTCTGCTCACTTCTTTCAGCATCAGACCATACAAGTCTTTCCAGGTTTTTCTGAAGTCAGCCTGTTCATCATTTCTTATAGCACAATAGTATTCCATTACATTCATATACCACAACTTGCTCAGTCATTCCCCAATTGATGGGCATCCTCTCAATTTCCAATTCTTTGCCACCACAAAAAAAGCTGCTATGAATATTTTTGTACATGTGGGTCCTTTTCCCATTTGTATGATCTCTTTGGGATATAGCCCTAGAAGTGCTCTTGCTGGATCAAAAGGTATGCACATTTTTAGCCCTTTGGGCATAGTTCCAAATTGCTCTCCAAAATGGTTGGATCATTTCACAACTCCACCAACAATGCATTAGTGTTCCAATTTTCCCACATCTTCTCCAACATTTATCATTTTCCTGTTTTGTCATGTTGGCCAATCTGATAGGTGTGATGTGGTACCTCAGAGTTGTTTTGATTTGCATTTCTCTAATCAATAATGATTTAGAGCATTTTTTCATATGACTATAGATGGCTTTAATTTCTTCATCTGAGAACTGTCTGTTCATATCCTTTGACCATTTATCAACTGGGGAATGGCTTGTAGTCTTATAAATTTGTCTTAATTCTCTATATATTTTAGAAATGAGGCCCTTGTCAGAGAGACTGGTTATAAAAATTCTTTCCCAATTTTCTACTTTCCGTCCAAAATTAGTTGCATTGGCTTTGTTTGTGCAAAAACTTTTCAATTTAACGTAATCAAAATTATCTATTTTGCTTTTTGTAATGTTCTCTATCTCCTGTTTGGTCATGAATTTTTCTGTTCTCCATAGATCTGATAGGTAAACTATTCCTTGTTCTCCCAGTTTGCTTATAGTATCAGTCTTTATATCTAAATCATGAACCCATTCTGACTTTATTTTGTTATATGGTGTGAGATTTGGGTCTATGCCTAGTTTCTGCCATATTCTTTTCCACTTTACCTGCAGTTTTTTTCAAAGAGTGGGTTCTTATCCCAGAAGCTGGGGTCTTTGGGCTTATCAAATAATAGATTACTATATGCTGTGTCTTGCATATTAAACCTATTCCACTGATCCACCTCCCTATTTCTTAGCCAAGGTACAGGCTACTTCTTACAAAAGAAGAAATACATATGCAGATAATGACAGTTACAGTAACTAAGGAATATCGTGATTACAGTCTGACTTCAAAGAAATTCTGCCAATCCTCCATATTTAGGCTTCGTCAATTTGTTCATGATTGTAGCATACAAAAGTGACTAGGGATTTGCTAGACCAAACACACCTCTGAACCAGATTAAAATGTAATTGGGAACTATTAATTAAAGTAGATAAAAACACAATAAAACATGGATATTGCTAATATGGGGATTTCTAAGTCAGTATGTGCTCACAGGGATCCTTATGTACAACTTAATGGGCTCCATTTCTGTCTGAGTTTGAAAGCAGTATGCTATATTGCTATATCCAGCTCCCTTTGAATGACAGTAAAAACCACCCTGAATCAGTAGGCTATCTAAAGACTGGGCTACATTGTCTGGATAAAGTCAGAGTTCTAGAAGCAGTTACATGCGTAGCCTCATTTTCCTGGAGCAAAGACAGCAACTTAGAAGATGGCAGTGATGTGGTTGTCTTCATGCACTCTCCCAGGGTGAGCATATCCCTTCAGTTTATATAAAATTTGAGGAATCTTATAATTAGCTTAAGATGACTAGAACTGTTCTGTGATATCCTTAACCTAACACAAGCACTCAATTATGTAAATAAATATAATCCTTAACTGCTTCATCTTCCTCTTTCTACACCTAGGACTCTATCCTCAGCCCCATTCCATCCTCTCTATGCTCTCTTCCTTAACAACCTCATCTATACTCATGAGTTCAATTGTTATCTATTTGAAGATGATTCCTAAGACCAATTGCTAAGTCAAATTTCTCTTTCAGGTTGTAATTCCACATTTTTGAAAGCTACTTGGATGTCCCACCCCTTCAAATTCAATAAGCCCCAAACTGGCCCCAAAGGGCTCTTCCTCAACATTCTTCTAGTTCTTTTGATAGGACCACTATCCTTCAGGCTAGAGCCACCATAGTCTTTCCTTGTCTATTATCTTCCAATCCAGTCAGTTTTGCAGTCTTGTTTAACTTACCTCCAAGATACTGCAACCCTTCCTCTCAATCCATATCCACTCACTGTAGTTCTCTCTCCCTTGACTATTCTTCAGCAACCTCATTACTAATCTCCCTGAATCCAGCCTTCCTTTCTCTACTCCAGCTTCAATAGAAACTGATTCTTTGTAATCTACTGCACTGACCATGTCACTCCCTTGCTTTAAAATTCGTATTGGCTCCCTATTCCTCAAAGGATAAAATACAAATTCCTTACTTAACATGACCCTTATGACCCTTTACAATTTCCCATGTCTTCTATAGTCCCTGACATAAAATAGATGCCTAAAGTAGATATCTAATATATGCATCTGTTTAAATTCTCTATTCCTAAGAAAAATATTCCAAATGGCTCCCTTGTTAACTACAAAACATATTCAGCTAAAAAAAGCTACTTCCCCAGTAGTTCCTAAAAGATTTTTGTACCTATGCTCAGATGTGACATCACTAAACTCTTGTTTCTCGATCAGAGTCTATAGCTGTGCAATCAGATGAAAAAGAGGTTTTAGTTCTGCTGACTAAAAATTAAAGCCCCTCAGTAAGGAAGAAGTCAATTTTCAAGAACTGTATTTTCCCTTAAAAAATTCAGAAATGAACTCATATAACATGGTATCGATATTTGGGGAATGTCTCAGAGAGGGCTCAAAGAGCTGCTTGAATCTGAAGCCATTATAACAAGTAGTTCATATTCTCATTTCTAAAACAGTGAATTATGTTATCAGCAAGAAGTCTATTATTGATGATTTTAAGAAAATTAACACATTGTCAAGATACAGGAACATTACTTGATGTAAGCATATCCTTATATTTACATAATGATATTAAGATATGCCAGAGAATACAAGTTAGCTACACCACCTTGCTGAAAAATCTAGACAAATGATCTTAATAGTTAACAGTAACAATGGCAAATTATAATTGTGCAGCACTTTACATTCTATAAAACCCACTCATTAAGACATTACGAGGAAGGGCAGCTAGGTGGTGAAGTGGATAGAGCACCGCCCTGAAGTCAGGAGGACCTGAGTCCAAATCCGGCCTCAGACCAAACACTTGACACTTACTAGCTGTGTGACCCTGGGTAAGTCACTTAACCCCAATTGCCCCCCCAAAAAAAAGACACTATGAGGGAGGTAGAGAAAGTATTATTAGCTACATTGGAAAAGAAACTGAGGCTGTATGATCCTGGCAGGCAAGTAATTTATATCTCAGTGGTCTATACAATTAACCACTTAATTAACAAACATTTATTAAGCACCTACCATATTCCAGGCACTGTGAACCCCTGGCATGTAGGACTCAGCACTTTGAGAGTTCAAGTGATCCACCAGCCTTATTCTCCCCTAGTACCAGGGATTTCAGGCATGTGCCAACATACCTGGCCTATCATCCATGACAGGAGGAATATATTGCTAGAGAGGTGATAGATGCATCGAGATCACATCTGGAGCATTTGCTCTTCATTCCTGGGCACTACATTTTAGGAAGGGCATTGGTGAACTTTAAAGTATCCAGTGTCAGACAGCCTGGATAGTGAGGAAAATGAAGAGCCTATCATATAAGGGCTGTTTGAAGAAATTGAGGATGTCCAACCTGGAGAAGAGAAGACTTAGGGGAAATAATAGACATCTTCAAGCATTTGAAAGGCTCAATGAGGGATCAAACTTTTCTGCTTGACCCCAGAGGGAAAACTGAGCAATGGGTAGAAGCTGAAGAAAAGAAGATTTATACTTGCTATAAGGACAATTTTCCTAACAAATAGAACTGTTCAAAAATTAGAATTAGCTGTTTCAGGCGATGGTAGATTCTCGTCACTAGAGTTCTGCAAGCAAACACTAGAATCTAGTAGTGTTTGGGTAGGGAGCCTGCAGCCTCAAAGCCATATGTGGCCCTCCAGGTCCTCAAGGGCGGCCTTACGTGGCTCCGAGAACATAGGTTCCCACTCCTGCTGGATGCTGCTTTATTATGCTGTAGAACGGAATCAGGTTCTTGTATGATGTGGACCAGAGAGCTTCTGAGGGTCTTTCTCATGCCAAGATTCAAGGGTCATATGTTTTTTAGTTGGATGTGATACTATAATTTGAATATTTATTCTTTTCTCTGTTTTCTGTGTGGCTTGCAGATTTTGAAATTGTTAAATATACAAGCTGTTTGTGAATTTTAGAACATTTCTATCATTTAATCAAAAAACACTGGGTATTGCATGTGACAATCCTCACAAACAACACTCCATCTCTCAGCTCTGGCCTTTTCTTAGCTTGTCTCCCATGCCATATAGTCTTTCTTTATCTCTACCTCTTAGAATTCTAATTTTCTTCAAAGCTCAGCTCAGGGGCCACATTCTACATGAGGCCTATCCTTATGTCCCCACTGTTAGTTAGCCCTTTCCTCTCAAATCATCTTATACTTATTTATATTTACATTTATCCATGTTTTACTTACTGTCTCCCATTATAGAATGTATCCTGGAGGGCAGGGATGATTTCATTTCTGTAATTTTATTTTCAGGGTCTGGTACATATTTGCTGTTGCCAAATTGTTTTCAGTAGTGTCCAACTCTTCATGACCCTTTTTGGGGCTTTCTTGGCAAAGATACTGGAGTGGTTTGTCATTTCCTTCTCATTTTACAGATGAGGAATTGAGGCAAACATGAAGTGACTTGCCCAGGGTCACACAGCTAATAAGTGTCTGGCAAATAGTAGGTGCTAGATAAATGCTTGTTGACTGATTGATCTGATAAAAAATGTTCATATGTCTTCCCATCAGAGATTTCACTTCTGCTCTTGTTTGCGTATTCTACAGTCCATTCTTTGTTTTCAAAATCTTGTATTCAATCAATCAATCAATTAACATTATTAAATGCCTACTTACTGCTAGGAACTAGTGCTGAGCACTAGAAGGCAGTCATAGAGTCTCAAGTCTCACAGTTTGGCATAATAGAGAGTACTGAACAAAGACTCAGGGAAGACCTGACTCTAAATCTCAATACTACTTTTATGGCCACAGTAAAGTCAACTAATCTCTCTCAGCCTCAGGAGCACCCACCTCACAGGGTTTTTGTGTATCTCAAATGACATAATTTAAGTGCTTTGCAAACTTTAAAGTGCAGTTAAGCATATTATTTTGTAAGCTGTAATGTGATATACTAATATAAGAAAGTATTATTGTGGTAGAATATTTAGATAACTTTCAATTGTGATAAAGGATGATTCTATATAAAGTTGTATTTTTGTATGTATATACATATATATACACATACACACACAAATACATGGACATACATATATGCACACACATATATACACACACATTTCAATGTTGGGAATGGGAACAATAGATTGGCCAAAAAACAAAATTTGGACCAAATAGGATTTATTGAGTTTGCCAGCAGGGGAGCCTCAAACAAGGAGCAGGGGCTCCCCATATGAACAGTTCACAAGGTTTACATAGGATTTAAGGAGTGAGAAACAGGGTAGGAGACAGGACCAAAGTTCAGGTCAAGGTCCCTGTCGTGGATGATCTGGTGTAATAACCCTCTTACTCAGTTTCGGGGTTTAGGGATTTTTGCATAATTGGATGTGGGACAGAGTTAGACTGTTTCTGAAAACAGGCTGCCTAACAGAATATCATGGTACATCCTATTTTGAGTTACTCGCATTGCAAGCACTAATGGGAGAGTATGGATATGTAGATATAAATATATATGTCAACCAATTTAAGTGATTCTCAAAATGAAATATCTCTGGATACACACACATAGATATCAATTTGTATATATATACCTATCAACCTATACATGTATATATACATACATTCACACACATATAGGGTGTGTGTGTGTGTGTGTGTGTGTGTATTTCTATCTATCTATCTATCTATATTACCCTGGGCAAGTCACCTGTAAAATGAACTGGAGGGGAAAATGGCAAAAAAGTCCATTCCGTTTGCCAAGAAAAAACCCAATGGGGTCATGGAGAGTTGGCATGACTGAAACAACTCAACTCCCACAAACTGATGATAGACATGAACGGGACAAGGAGGGCAAGATGCACCAGCTCCCCTTAGTTTCTGAGACTATTCTATTCAAACACACATAGGATCTGTAATATTGTTAGTTTGGGGAAACTCTCATTTTAAGACCTCCCTTCACCGATGACAGTCACAACCTATTATTTAATAGGTAAGTTTTAGAGAGTTACATAAGTCAAACAGAGGCTACATGATTTGGTGAGGCTCACATATCTCTGAACTCAAGTTTTTCTGACTTCAAGCCTCGTACTCTATTAACTATGCCATGTTTCCTTTTGAAAATAAATCTTTTAAAAATTACACTTTGTTTATTTTCATGATTATTATATCCTTGCTATCTAGACATGTAAATGAAATAACTCTCTAAAAGATTTTAAAGGTATCTCATAAAAATGAAAAAGAGAAGTAAAAATAAAATTAATTCTTCTGGGGATTGTCCAAAAAATTTAGTATGCTCAGAATATTCTATTTCAGCAATGCAAATCTTTTCTGTGAGGGAATTAATTCCCTTCTGATCAGGCTTTGCTTACTGGTCCATAAATTTTTAATTTGAACCTTTGTGTATTGGTTAGACTTCCATTTAAAAAAAATCAATTTTTTTTCTTTTTATATACCACAACAGAATGTAAATCATATTATTTGGGATTTACAGAATATAATTTTAAATCATTTTCAAAAAACAAAAGCAATTGAGTTGTCATTTCTCTCACAGAGTGGAAGAACTATTTGTTCTTGGCAAGCAGGTGTTCATTTGGACTTAAAATGGAGGCAGTTTATGTTTTGCCAGATATTTATTTCTTAAATTAAGTTCTACAATCATGGTTCACAGGTTATATGTAAAGACAACTCTTAACAAAGTTTTACCATTGCCTTCATGGTGAAAAAATGTAGTGTCATTTTACACCTCTTAGAAAATTTGTTCCTTTATTTTTACAATTTCAATCTGTTTTCTTTAAGAATATCAAAGATACCAAAATCATTTAAGATGCTTTTTATTGAAAAGTATCCAAGCATCAAGAACTGTATGGAGAAAATTAAATAATAGCTACACGTGAAACATTTCCCCAACATGTAAGCCACAAATGTGGTTTCATATTAAATACTACTGGAAAATGATCCAACCTAGCCTTAGTTTTCTCCTATGAAAAATGAGCATATCTAATTATCAGGTTGCTGCGAGGCTCAAATAAGATAATATAAGTAAAGTATTTTAACAAATTTTAAAATTCTGTATAAATGTCTATAATTAACAAATACAATACTAGAATTTTGGTATATAATAATTTATGAAACAGGTGTAATCCTAAATATACCTAAATCAACTTGATGTAAATGAAATTACACTTTACATGCAACTGGGTGACATTACTTTAAAAATCTTCAATTCAGTTATTTTTGTAGAGCAAATAATTTGCCCATTTATCTGAACACTTTAAATTCCATATAACAAATGTTCTTAAAGTCAAACATACCTATTATATACTTCCTACATTTAATAGTATGTGAGTGCATTCTTACATTACTTATTAACTTTTAAATGCTTAGTGTGGGTTTTTTCAATTGTATTCTTTCCCATTGTTACACATTATGAAATTAAGTGATGTAAAATTTCATATTATTGCTGCTACAGTGTATTTTTAAATATTATCATACATGATATTTAGGCTACTACATAATCAACACTTCTAAATCATGTATATACATTTTATCAATTTTTCTGAAGAAAACATTTCCTCCTTTACCTCTCAGTTTATGTATCAGTTTATGTATAAATATTTAACTAAGTCTGCTTGATGATCTAAACAACAACTCAAAATTAAAGTTTTATATATGCAAATCTTTTAAGGGACAATAAAGTTACCAAACATTATTATCATTATTTGCAGGAAAGAGGTTCCCCTATATTATATCTCTTCAACCCATTGCTTTGTATCTATCAAAGAAGACAGTGGAATGAAAATAAAACTCCAGAGGAAATAGAATACTGTTAACACTTGAAAAGAATGAACTGGAATGGTTTTGACTTGGTACTAGAAAAATTTAAATTTACAATGTATTGTAATGTTAGAAAGGAATAGATATATCCAGATGAAGACGTAAAATGAAGCAAATCTATTCAGAAAGGTTGATTGTAGGTAGATACAATGTTTGTCAAAGTGCTTCAGAATTGATAAGAAATAAGACAACAAAAATAACTGTGTAAAAATCTTCTCAGTCCAAGAGTTTAATAATTTACTTTCTTAAATTAAGCTTCACTTTTCTAGTATGAAAAACACCATCCAAATACAGGTCTGTAGCTCAGGAGGACACTAAGTGATTGACTTTATTTTACTATGACTCCCAAATCTGGAGACAATGGTATTTCTCCCAAACTAGCTTAGCAAATTGTATTAGGTTTTCTTCCATATTTCAAAAGAGCTGGCATTTGAAATTTATTCCAGCCCAGAGAAATTCAATCCCTTCTCTAAGCTGTCTACTCTTATTTCATTGACATTAAAGTTAATCACATAGTTTAAAGTTCTATCAAAAGATGAGAAGTTTGTGTCATTGTGCAAAAAAAAAAAACTATGAATATCATGCACGATAACTTTGTAGAAATAAACCAAAAAGAGGACCCCCACAATTGAGAAGTTTCTTAATCTTGAAGCATGAACATGAAAATGTTCATTTGATTTTATTTTTCTTTTTTTTCTGCTACATTATGTTTTGGGATGATCTTGCACCATATTCCCCGAAACTATTTTTCCCAAAAGTAATTTCAAAGAGTGCACAAAATTTATCATATATAAGCTACTTTTATGTTTTCTTAAACATAATCATGTAAATGAAACAATGTGCTGAGTTCTTGAATGTCAAAGGAATAAACTATGTACCAGCTGCCTTATGAGAAAAAATGCAGACATTTCAAAATTTAACTTGTTAGGAATAATGATGGCATTAGGCATGAAAATGTACAACTGGAGATCAGGGAGAAAGTTAAATAAATACAAATTTTAAAATATTCCCAACTCATTAAAATCACACTGCCCACATCATATTGAACAGTTATATTATAATAACATCTGATCTGTAATTCATCTAAATATTAAATGATTAATCATTTGTGTAATTAAATAGGCTTGAAGTCAGGAAAAACTTTCTCACAATTACAGCTGTCCAAAAGTGGCATCTTTAAGCCATGGTAGCTTTATCCTCCTCACAGATCTTTAAGCAAAGGATTGCAATCACTTCTGGGAATTGGTACAGTGTCTTTTCCTTCTACGCATAGTTCGTACTAGACAGACACATAGGTCCCTTCCAACTCTCAAATTCTGTGATTCTGTGACTATGCAAGTATCTATAAAGTTCTATAGTAACTACTGCACAGGCTGCCATAACAGAAGTATGATGCAGCAATGTGCCCAAATCACCTGCTTCTAAACAAACATCTCTGGCTATGGCAGCCCAAACAGTTGTCATCCCTGTGGTAGTCCAAGGGCTGGGATCCTAAGCAATCTCTAGATTTTTCTGGTAAACCTGCAAAGATCCCTACACTAAGCCTGGCCTGGTGTTGGCTTCAGAATCGCCTACTTTTCAGAAAAGCACAGGCTTTTTTTTTCAGTGACTTGTGAGACAACTAGCAAAGAGTCAAAACTCTCTAAGGTCCAAGGAACTAAAGATGTTCAAACTCCCAAGACTGCTGCTGATTTAAGCAGATCCTTTGCTGCACAAATGTAAACACACAGAGAAAAATAAATTAATTAAAATTCACTTTGGATATTGTTGAGCGATGTGTCAAGTCTGGGGGAAAGGTTTTCTTAACATTTCAAAAATTATGGCTTGTGCATAAAAATTAAAGTTCATTGATGAGAGCAGAAAGGCAAAAAAATAAAGTATTATACCTAGTGAGCTTCTGAATCAGGAAGATCTCGACGCGACACACTATGGAATAGTAGAAAGAGCATTAACCACAGACAAGGTGGATCATGGTTCAAAGCTCACCTCTGAGGCTTGCTACCTGTGCGACCATGGCCAACCACTTAGTCTCTCTGTTTCAATTGCTTTACATGTAAAATGCAAAGGTTAGACTAGATGGATTCACCAGATCCTTCCAGCACTGGATCTAGGGTCCGATGATCTGATAATCCTGCCTTGGACAAACACTGGACATGTGACCTTGAGAAAGTCACTTGCTTCAACTCTCAGTGCCCCCAAGCAACTCTTTAAGACAAAATATTGCAGAAGAGTTGTTAGTGTGAATTAGAAGAGGGAGCTTCTTCACTGAAAAATCATAGGTATTGACCAAAAAGAGATACATAGGTAAGAGAAAGGAAGTGGGTAAGAGTAAAAAATGCAACTACAGAATGGTCTATCACCCAAAAGACTGAACTTGCATGTCATTCAGAAGTTAAAAACACTTATGTTTAAGTCTTTTTGTAGGAAAGCACTGAGAATCACTAGAGACAAGATGTGTCATCCATAGCTATGATAAAGTTGTTTCATATCTTTGTCTTCCTTGTTTATGACCTTAATACTAATCGTGTATTACAGATTTAAGCGCAGGGTTTAATAAGTCATAATGAATATATCAGGGACATTTATGAAGTGTCTTTATGATACAAAAAAATATTTTGGTCATCTTTCCCCAGAAACATTTACAGAATGTGTCACCATTAGTCAGTCAAAGGATGTGACACTTCATTATTCTTGCTATTATCACTGTTGCTAATCATTTAAACTACCAAAAATGAACTATGCATCATAATCAATCAGATGTACAACTGGTAACTATAACATATAAATCATCCATTTGACCTAAAGACTTTGCTCCCACTCAACAGCTAAGCTACTACTATAACTGAGTGCTGCCTTCTTAGGAATCATTGAGATATAATTTAATTCAATAAATAAAATTAGCAAATTTCTGAAGAATAAATTATGTTTTCCAAAGTACTTGTTCAGAAAGGTAAGGTCCACTTACCTATTATGCTTATAGGTTCAACCACAAACTTAAATAAAATGTCTGACAAAAATGAATACCATTTACGCAACCTGCCACAGACTTGAAAAATTAGACTACTTCATGGTATAATTGTTGTAGAAACAATTATTGATCATGTCATTAGTAGGGAATCAGTACCTTGTTTACTGTCACCAGACCTCTAAACTACTTAAGACAAATTCAGACACATAGTTTCCCATTTATTTTAATTAAGTAATCTAACCTCAAAAACAAATCCACTTAGACACTACTGTCTCTAAGCTTTTAAGTCTTCCCAAGGAGAGAGATGTGATTATGAAGGGTCACTGCAATTTTCCCTGCAACAAAATTACTATCATCAATCCATGGTCCTGCAAAATAAATACTATTTTACATACTGCAATAACGTCACCAACTTCAATGTGTCAATACCAGCATCCTGTATGATCATGGATTATTTCAATCCAACAAAAGCCAATAATACAATACCAAAATTTAATACCTAAAGAAAAACAGCTCAAGTGGCATAGTCACTTAATAAAGTGGATATAGCAAAGGAAAAGTAGAAATCAGTTCCAGGCTTTAGAGGATGAAAGGCAGGCCAAAACTGACTTTCAAAGCAATTTTGATTATTTTTGAAAACTATTTGCAAGATGTGTGCAGTCAACCAATTTTATTGATTGGTATTGCAATCAATTGCTCCAAGTGAAACCAAATACACAAACAAATTTTACCTCTTGTGGTCTAAATTACTGCAACCATATGTTTCACTTCAAAATCATTATTAATAGAAATCATTATCCGTATCAGTGATGGGGTTACCATAAAATTCATAATACCATAATAATTCAATTTTCCTTTAGGATACTAATTCTAATGAAAATATCAATGGAAAATTTTGTGATATTGTCCATTTTTTCCAAAGGCTACAAAGGCAAAAATGTTCTAATAAAACATTTACTTAATAACACATAAAAACTTCACCTCACAATAAATAACATCTTTTACTGTATAAACCAAATCCTAATAGTAATGAATTTTGGAATGTATTCAAATGGTTCAAGGCATTGGGTATAATTCTGGTACACTTGTGAATTAGAAGGGGTGATTTACTTAATGATCCTTATATTAGGTAAGATACTTGAAGTACTTGTACTTTTTCTTTTAGTGTATAGGTATGAACCTTGTTTAAAAGTTTTAATAATATGCTTTTGAAATTGGCATACTTTGAAATTGTCATCTTTCAATGTAGTGGGGTAAATATATAATTGTTAATATATTCAAATTAATATAATTATCTACTATATAAAATCTATAAATATGTTATGTGTTACATATAATAAATGTGTATGATTATAAATAAATATATTTAAAACCCTGTTCATAAAAAAATGACAGAAGTTGAATGTAATGATGCAGAAACGGTCAAACAATGAAATAAAACAATAAAAATCCAATAATGTTGTAGAAACACATGAGAAGTCTACAAAACAAGAATATTAAATTTAATATAGTTATACATTCATGTGTAGTTTTTTAATGTTTATTCTTTTTTCATATCTATTACTAACCAAGCACTAACCCACCTTTCCCTAATCAGTAGTAGAAACCTTCCCTTGTAAAATACAGATATAAGTAAGCAAAATAAATGAACCAATTAGCCAGACACATCTTAGAATGAATGTCTGATTCTTTATCTCTGCCAAGAAATGAGAGGCATATTTCATCATCAGTCTTTTGAAGTCATGATCATTCATTGCCTTGGTCAAAGTTCTGAGATCTTTCAAAATTATTTTCCCTCACATTATTATTATCAGGGTCATCACAAAATTATTCCCCTACGTTTGTTCATTTACATCCACATCACTTCATACAAGTGTTCTTCTGTTTGTCTGAATCTTCCATATTGATATTGTACATTGTTATGGTACAATAAAATGCCATTACACTCACATGCCACAATTTGTTCAGTCATTCCCAAATTGACAACAATCATTTTTGTTTCCAGTTCCTTGCTTTGACACAAAGTGTAGTGTTGCTATAAATATTTTGGCACTTGTGCAACCTTTCCCTCTCTCCTTGTCCTCCTTGGAACCAGGTCTAAAAGTAGTGTTGCTGGCTCAAAGGAAATATGCAGGTTAGTGACATTTTCAGGAATAATTAGAAATTGCTTTTTTTCAGAATTGTTGAATTAATTTACAACTCCACCAAAGAGCATTAGTGATCCTGTCTTCCCACATTCTCTCAACAAACTGATATTTTCCCCTTTGGTCATCTTTATGCTGATGGGTATGAGAGAGAACCTCAGAGTTGTTTTAATTAGCATTTCTATTAGCAGTGGTTGTTTAGAATATTTATATGGTTGTTGATACACAGTGTATCTTCATTTGAAAATTAACCTTTGACCACTTACCTATTGGTGGTCATATTGCTTTATATTATCATAATTTAGACATTTTGTATATTAAATCTTTACCAGAGGAATTTGATGTGATGATTTTCCACTTCCCCTGTATTTTCTATTATGATTCTAAATTTATATATAACAGAGTAGACTTGGAATCATGAATACTTAAGTACAAATCTTGCCTCAGACACTTAATGTGTGACCCTGGGTAAGTCACTTCACCTCTATCTGCCTCAGTTTTATATAAAATGGGGATAATAATAGTACCTACTATTTGTTGTTGTGAGGGGGTCAAATGAAATAATAGATGCAAAGTGTTTTATAAAATTTGAATTTCTATATAAATATTACTTATTATTGTTATACTTATTATTATTACATCTATTCAGAAGCTTTTCAATTTTATGTAATCATTTTTATCTCTTAAGTAAGAATTCTTCTCTAAGCTATTAGCTGCAAAAGTTATCTTCCTCCTGCATCCATTACTCTGTGTGTATGTGTGTTTGTGTCTGTGTGTCTGTGTGTCTGTGTATGTGTGTATGACATGACCTAAAATATTTAGGTCACACAACTATCTGGAAGAACAGCTAGGTGGTACAATAGATATAGCACTGGGCCTGGAGTCAGGAAGACCTGAGTTCAGACACTTACTAGCTGTGTGACTATGGGCAAGTCACTTAACCCTGTTTGCCTCAGTTTCCTCATCTGTAAAATGAGTTGGAGAAGAAAATGGTAAACCACTCCAGTATCTTTGCCAAGAAAACCCCAAATGGGGTCATAAGGAGTCAGATATGACTGAACAACAAAACTATTTGGAGTTTATGTTGGTATTTAAAATGACATGCTGTTCTTAATTTATTTCAGACTACTTTCTAATTTTACCAACAGTTTTTGAGAAATATAAAGTTATTATCCCAGTAATGGGTGTCCTTGGGTTTATCAAACATTATGCTACTATGGTTAATTACATCTGGGTCTTATTTACCTAATACATTCCACAGATTATTTTCTAGTTTTTAAACATTATAAAATTATTTTGATAATTACTATTTTATAATAATTTGAGATCAGATACTGCTAGGCCCTCTTTATTCTTAATTAAATTTTTTTCAATTTTTATTTCTTTTTTATTATATCACTTGAGATTCTTTTTTTTTTTTTTTCTTTTTTGGTGAGGCAATTGGGGTTAAGTGATACTTGTCACACAGCTAGTAAGTGTCATGTAGCTGAGGCCAGATTTGAACTCAGGTCCTCTTGACTCCAAGGCCAGAGCTTTATTCACTGGGCCACCTAGCTGCCCCATCACTTGATATTTTTTGCCTTTTGTTCCTCCATATGAATTTTGTTAGCATTTTGTCTAGATTTATAAAATGACATTTTGGTAATCTGATTACTATCTTGCTAAATTTATTAGTTAACTGAAATAATTTTATTATATTGGAATGGCACAGTTATAAGCAATTAATATCTTTTTAATTATTAATAAATTTGCTTTATTTCCACAAAAATGTTATGGAACTATATACATATGTGTCCTAGATGTGCCTTTTACACATTCTGTAACAGTATTCTGTAGTTGTTTTGAACAGGATTTCTTTTTTTCCAACTCTTCCTGCTAAGTTTTGTTAAGACCAGTAATTTTGTGGGGTTATCTTATATTTTGCTACTTTACTGAAGCTTTTAACTGTTTTCTGTTAACTTTATTTGAATCTCTAGAATTTGCTGAGCAAACCATCAGGTTTTCTGCAAATAGCAATAATTATTTCCTATTGCCTATGCTCATTTCCTCAATTTTTTTCTTGGCTTATTGCTACAGAATAGAAATTACTTATTGTTATTTCTATAATTATATTAAATAAAAGTGATGGTAATGGAAATCATTGCTCAAGTGAAGGCATACATAGGTCAAAGTCATCTAGTAGAAAAATTCACTTATGTTTAGCACCAAAACTTTGCAGGAACTAATGCTTGAATGCAAGGGATAAAAATATTAAACACATCCCAGTGTCCAAAGGTATATGAATATAAATTCATCATTATTCTTTCTTCCTGTGAGGGTTTGGATAAAATGAGGCTTTGATTCTTCATATTTGGAACACAGTAATGAGGCAATTATTTCCTGAAAAAAATTCGAGTACAAAATATACACCCCACAACCCAGACTGTCAGGGCTGCCTAGAAGCCTCCTTCTCAAGATCTAGCTTGCCAGTGCCAGAGCTGCTTAGAAGAGTCCCAGAGTTTGTAAACCCGGGTTACACTTGTTACAGAGAGGCTACAGTTCTACTTCCACCCCTGAGATTTCAGCAAGAAGGAAAGCAGCACAAACACCTGACTTGACCAGAAAAAAAGCTGCAGGATGAACAAGTCTTCCAGATGGCTTCTACTAAGGTTAACAGTGTGAAAGTACTATTACCCATAGAATAGGTTCACATGTTTACAGAGCATCATATTCCAAGGCTTCAGACCAAAAGCTGTCCAGTATGGAGAATGAGAAATCTTGGTCCTGGAATACAAAGGATGAGACACACTTTCTTCTGGATAAAAACATGGGCAACAAAAGATGTATAGTGCTGCACATGCTCTCATATACACTGGTAGTGCTGGTAGGTTTTACTTAACTGCTTTTCTTTGTTACTAAGGAGGTTTATATGGCAAGGACATGCAATACGCTGAGAAAATTACTCTGATATAAAAATCTGAATACTATTACTATTATCATCATAATCACTATTATATTATAAAATAAAATAAATATTATCAATATCACTGATGATAATAAAGAATAATTAGTAAATTTAGAATTGGGCTTCTGTTTATCTTTCTTTCTTCAGGGTTAATTGTTCAGGAAAAAGATTTTGCCCTGACTTGAGTTATACACACATGAAAAGAATATGCTGGGTCTGATTCCTAATTCCTTCAGACACAGGGTAGCCCTGCACACACCCCCAGGTCCAGTTTCCTCTGGAAGGGCTGCGTTGCCTGACCCTTTTTGCAGGGTCAGGGGAAGGAAGAGCCCGCTCTGCTGCCTTGGAGTTCCATAATCAAGAAGAGTTAGCCCCGACAGAACATCATCCTTCCCTCTTCTACTTTCCTCCGCCTCCACATGCAGAGGCATAATTGTGGTTCATTGCCTTTGCAACAAAAAATGTGGAAGGAAGGATAAAGGTGGTTAACACAAGGTGAAATTACAGCAGGGAATAACGTTCTGAGTGGGTCCCAAAGAATAATCATATGGATCAGTTTGTATGAATCAGTGCTGAAGGAGTATGGAGAAAGGTGGGAAAGGTGCTGAATGAGAGTCCTGAGATCAGCATTCTTCTCTATTATCATATAGAGTTATTACCTTGTTGTTTTAATTGCTCTGCTTCTGGTGCACAATTCCTCCTTTTGTTTTGTTTTCTTTTTTCTTTTGAGAGTTAGTGGGGACAGAGGAAAATATCTAGATTTCCCTTTTGTTGGTCACATGACACTTCATCAAGCAAACATCTTTACTTACATAAACAGACAAAAAAAAATTCTTGGAAAACTAAACCAAAACAAAATTTACAAATTTATGGCTTGTTCTTTAACTTAAATTTCACTTCTGGCAAGTTACAAGGAACAAAACATGCATGCAGGCATACATACAAATGTGCATATACACATTATTGTAAATCACAATTGATGCTCAGAATAACATATTCAAGCATCAAAGAAAGATTTAATTGCCTCCAGAGGCACAGACTACTAGTTAATTCTAAGTTGACCAGAAACATTCCATTTCTTGGGATACATGTTGACTGAGCCTTTGTTTTAATGTGTTGAAATACTGACACATTCACCTATGACCACGTCATACTTCTGAATGAAAATATAAGCTGGCTTGGGCAAATGGTAGCACAGAGAGCCCTGACAAAGGCATCATTAAACATGTATTAAACCAGTGGGGTAAAACTACTATTAATAAAATCAATCACTGATCCATTATATTGGAATCTTTTCTCATCTGTCATTCTGTTTGAATGAAGAGAGTAAAGATCTTAGGACAAATCATAGAAGCCTTTTACTCTACTTGTTGGTATTTCATAGCCAAGTAAGAGTCAAATTACTCTGACTGAACTCCAAAAATATTTGATGTAAGAAAACATGAGAAAAGTTTATTTTATCAAGTGATTTGTTTCATATTTTGTAATAATGCCCTGGTAACAAAAATAAAGTGTTTCATAGCTAAGGGGGCTTATCGCCAGTTGTCTTGACTTTTGTCTTAGCACTGGACTCCAATAACTCTGGAGGAGAGAATGAGGCTTATGACTTTATGAAACTCTACCTCACTTAAATCCAATTCATGCACAAGTAGACATTTCACCCTCGTGAGAATGAAAGACAAACAACAATTTGTTGCTAAGGAATATTCTCAACTAACGTTTTCTCTCCTTTTGGTAGTATCAAAATCCCAGCATTCTAGGGTTGGAAGAAACCTGAGTAGTCATCTTGGAGGCTCCACTGCTTGACAAGGAATCTTCTTTAAAACTCACCTCAAAATTGTTCATCCAGCCAAGTCATCCAGACACTTGAAAATCAACAAGGAAGGGAAATCCACCAGCTTTCGAGGAAGTCCATTCCATTTGGGGAAAGCTTTAATTTGAAGGAAATGAGTTCCCCTCACCCCATTAGTTCAAATCTAAATTCTTCTCTTTGAAACTCTTACACACTATTCCTAATTCTGCTCCCCGAGTCCAAATAAAACAAATCTAATTGCACTATATTTGACAGCCTTCCAATTACTTAAATAAAACTATTTTTGGTCCCTGGGGCTTTTTTCTTCCCAAGTCATTCAATGGTACTGATGAGATGAGCTCAGGAGAAGCTTCGCCTTCCTAGTTCCTTTCTCTGGCTACTCTCCAGTTTATCAATGAATTTCTTAAAGTACTCGCAGAACTGAGCACAATATCAAGATGTAGTTTGAGTAAAAGAGAAATTAAAGCAGCACTATCACTTCCTTTGTCCTGAAAGCTATTTTCGTCTTTTGATAAAATACATTTGTATGTTTTTCAGTTATTAAGCATTTTTTCTCACTCCTACCTTCCCTACCTACTGGGAGAGGGTAAGAAGGGAAAAGGAAGAAAGAAATCAGGCCTAGTTAAGTGAAACAAGTCCCCGTCAAACTACCAAAGTATTACTAAAGAACTAGAAAATATAATAATGAAATTGATATAGAGGAACAAAGGACCAAGAATCTCAAGGGAAGTAATAAAAAAAAATGGGAAGCAAGGGAGCCTAGAGAATACTAGATCTCAAACTCTTATACAAAGCATTAGTTCTCAAAACAATTTTGTCCTGGTTTAAAACAGAGATGATCAGTGGAATGGATTAGGTATAAAACATACTGAAATGAACAGATCTAGTAGCACAGTGTTCATTAAATCCAAAGATCCCAGCTATTGGGGTAAGAATTCACTATGTGATAAAAATTGCTAGGAAAATTGGGCAGCGGTATGGCAGAAATTAGGTTTATCTTTTCTTCTCAATGAAATTAAGCTGGGAATCTCTTCACCTTTATATGCATATGTCTCTATATGCACGATGGGAATTCAGTTAGCATATACAAATTAATATAATTCATTTATGAGTCTTCCTTGTCTTATTGTTCCCAATGCTTAAAAGGGAAATGTCCCTGAAAACAATTTAGAAAGAATACAACATGTAACTTGCAATAGTGTTTTCCATCTTAAATAATTAATGTATTTAATGATGATGGGAAGAAGGGAAAACTATGAACTAAGACATAAGAATGTTGGAAAACAGAGATAAATAAAAGGAGATCTATATAAGCTATTTATTCTAAGTTCAAACTCCCCTATAAGTCCATTAAAATATGAATTATTTCTGGTTCACTTTTATGACCAAACCTATTAAATAAACTATTCTTGTGTTCATTGTGTAGCAATAAAGTATTTAGATTTTCAATTAAAATTATTTTCCAAATTTCTAATGGAAACTATGAAGTCCATCTTCTAACATAATTTTCTTCCAATAAACTAATGAATTACATGATACTGTAGTCATATCATTAATTAACCAAAATGGAAATTTTAGACTTTTACAATAGAAGATATGGGAAAAAAATATTATGGTTGAAGTTAATTCCCCTTATTGAATAGCAGAAAAACCCAAAAAAGAATATTACTTCTATACTATATAAATGTCTATAACCCCTTAGTGCCATCTATTGCACAAGAGCCTTATTAGAACTATAGATGCTATTTGTATCTTTATTATTACAACACTACATCAAAGCATGCATGACTATACAAAAATTAAATGTTTATGGTTCCTCATTAATAATTAATTTACAAAAATTCCCAAAATGTAAGAAAGATTGCCATGAAAGGCTAGCCACACATTGCTATGAATGCTAACACTTTCTGATGTCATTAGTCTGTCTTGCTTTGGCCCAGGGACATAAGGGAGTTATGATGAGACCAATGCTATTATTTCATTGGTATAGGAAACATGAGATGAGGAAATTTCCTCTCTTGATGCAGCCCAGAACTTTCTCTGCAACACAGAGTCTTAACAGAGTTGCATGAGGCAATTAGATCAGGTCTCACCACCAGTATCTTGGCAGAAGAAGGACTTGACCCCAAATCTTCCTAACTCCAAAGTCAGCTAGCTCTTTGTTCACTACTCCATGCTGTAGGTAAACTAAGTTTGGAAAATTCCCTTTGTTTCTGGTGGTCAGGGAATGTACTATTTTGGTTAATTTATTAATCTCATTAATTCAGAGTTATCCTATATGTATACTAAAGACAGGTTACTAATTCCCAAAGAACACAGAGGAAATGTTATACATTAATAAGATGACTATGACAAATATAATTTAAGCTTTATTTAATAATTTTTAAAAAGTCAGAATCTTATAATGTCTAAAGCTCATGATTAATTGGTACAACAACTTTCTTTGCACAATACTACAGAGAAGTTATTTCTGTTTCGGTGTGGGAAGCAGCTGGTACAGTGAAAAAAAATCAATTAATGTTGGAGCAAGAAGACCTACCTGGGTTTGGAGTCCTGGCTCTACCCACAAGCTGAATCACCTTAAACAAATCATTTATAACCTCTCTGATCTTCAGTTTTCTGATCCATTAAATGGCATTTGCACTGCCCATCTCAAAAGCTTGCTCCAAGGAGAATTCTTTACAAACTCAAAATCATTTTGTAATATATGCTGTTGGGATACTTGTAAACGTATTTTTTGAGCATTTCTCTTACAAATGACTACTATCAATATGGGGGGAAAAAAACATTCTAACATCACAAATTCTTAAGAGTGCACTTGGGTAGAGAGAAAAAGAAGGTGGGGGTGGCAGAAAGGAAGCCAACCTTGGAATTAGGAAAGGCTGGTTCCCAGACTTGCTTTGGTTCATTCTAGCTCTGTGACCCCGTGCAACAGGACACTTTATTCTGCAGAGTTCCACAAACTCTTTAAGACTCTAGGTTGCAAAACAGATGCTATACTGATGGAGGGAGTTTCCTCCCTGGAAGTGAAACAAGAAGTACAAAAACAAAACAAAACCGTCACCTCTGCAATCCGTATAGAAATAGTGAACTCCGTTTCAATTAGTAGCCTATTTTCAAAGATAATGTTTGCATGTTTACTGATCAGTTGCCATGAGCAAAGCCTATGAGACATCCTAACTAATCCAAATTTAAACTCAATTAAAATGCTTTTGATTCTTGAACAAGGAAATTCACTCTCTACAAATACAGGTTATTAAAATATTTCTCATTTAAAATTCAAGTGGCATTAAATTTCATAGTCATCTTATTATTAATAACTCTATTGCTGAAGAATCTTGTAAGTGAAGTCTTTCAACTAACTAACTCTCTTTGCTTTTCAAAGGAATGGCCATGCGCTTGATTAACTCTTCAGTTCACTGTATCAACCTACTGATGTACTTTTTCTCATTAGGTGTCAAGAAACAACTGGTCATCATGTACCTGTGGAATTTTCCCTGCTCTTAGGGTACAACCGTATGATGGAAAGTTACCGTCAAGGTATTATACACAATGGTAGAAACAGGAATATTTTGTCTAAAGTCTACCGTAAAATGATTTGCACATTGATAACATCAATAAAAGTTTAATTATAATAACCTTTTTCTAACCAGGTTTTTGATTCCCACAAAAATATATATTAAAACCATATTTAATAGGAACAAAGAGATAATAAAGGGAATATTTAGTCAACAATACGTATACAGCAAATATTTGTGTGATTGCACCCATGTGTTGTACAAAATGTACTAATACAACAACATAGGCATAATTTTCACCATTATCAACAGCTGAAATTAGAATTAGAAAATTACAATTTAGAATTGAAAAAATATAAAATATATACACATCACCTTTAACATTGAAAACAGTAAACATGAAACTACTGATTGGCTACAACAACTAAAATTTCTACTTCTCCATTAGAGTTAGTAAACAGGTGATAAAGTGAAATAGGATAAAGAAAAAAACTGGTGAGAGGTAGGGATAGAGAAAGAGATAGAAGGAGAGAAGAAAAAATATAAACAGATAAATGAACCTGTCAGTCTAAGGCTCTTTCCTGGTGCCATAGCTTCCGCAGTGCTACCATGGGTTCTTTTCTACCATTTAAAACACTGAAAAACAGATTAAACAATACTCATAGTTCTTCAACTGCTCTCTAATCATTCATCATTTATTTCAAGTGTGATAACAAAAGCAAATCACTGTCAAGGAAATTATTCTCTGGACTACCTCAGCAATAACTAGGAGAGAGATCAAACTGAGAGCTGGCAGGCTCTGTCTAAGAGCAGATCTGGCCTCTGGTCTGCAGACCCTGCTCTCTTGTTTTTGTAAGGATTGACCAAGATTCCTTGCCTCCACATTCATCCAATACCCACATTTGGGGCTACTAAATCCCTACCTGCAAAAGCAGCTCAATTACAGATCTTAGAACCAATCCTGATGCCAGGAGAGGAAAATATAAGGATTAGATCCATGGGCATAGGTAACAACATCGAGTACAGTAGAAAGTCCCCTGGTGGATATCAGAGATAGTATTCCAAATTGCCACTGGATCATTAATGATGATATGTCAAATTAAGACTGGGCATACCCACTCAAAAAGTTTCAAATCCACCTAACTGTACCACATCTAGCCAATAGCTCTCTATCTTGTTTAAAAAAAAATAGCATGCAAGACCTTGTACAGTGCTTTACAAAATCTATGTAAACTATGTAAAGTTTGGTAACCAGAGAATAATATGTTCTGGGGTTTTCCCAGAAGTCCAAGTTAAGTACTGTTTTAGAATAATCTTTATACCTGACATAACCTGTGATCTCTCTGGTCCCACAGCCCTTCTCCAGCTCTCCACTCCATCACAGCTCAATTACTGGAGCAGCCCAGCAATAAGAGCCACTAGTTTGTTCCCAGGCTCAGAGATTTAGAGTTGGAACTATTAGAAGTCATCAAATCCAACTCCTTCATCTTACAGATTAGGAAACTGAGGCACAGAGAGTTGGAGTGACTTGCGACAACTAGTTAAGTATTTTAAACAAAATTGAAACCCAAGTCTTCCTGACTCCAAGTCTAGTTCTAAAACCACTCCCTGGTGGTGTCAAATTTAAATACAGACAGAACCCTGTGGGCTGTACAGTGGCTCAGAAAACCACAAATCAACATTATCTATGTTGTATTGTATTTTCACTTATTTTGTTAAACATTTCCTGCTGAATTTTAGGCCAGGTGATCCTAGCTATCTTTTCTGTGAATTTTTTGAAACTTCCTCTCTAAAAATCCTGTACTTTTAGTTTATCAGGCTAGAAGGATAGGGAGTGGGCCTGATTTCACTGGTATAGGGAACACCTGGGTGACAAAACTACCAATGCAGGTTGCAACCTTTCTTCTACATGTGGTCTGTTAGGTGACACTAGTTAGAGCACCAGGCCCAGAGTCAGCAAGACTCATCTTCCTGAGTTCAAATCTGGCCTCAGATGCATATTGTGTGACCCTGGGCAAGTCACTCCACCCTGTCTGCCTCAGTTCCTCATCTAGAAAATGAGCTGGGGAAGGAAATGGCAAATTATTCCAGGATCTTTGCCAAGAAAACCCCAAATGAGGAAACGGAGAGTCAGACACGACTGAAAAACAACTAAACAAATGGTCTTAAAGACCATTTCACAGAGCCCTGAAGGACTGAATAAATACCTTGCCCTGCCTTGCCTAGAGTCACACAGCCAGTAGAAAGAGAGGTAGGTTCCTGGTTTCTAGGCCTACTCTCTTCCCACTATAACACATGGCCTCTCCTTCAGACTATACCTAGCTTGTTTTGCTTTTTTTCCTACTTCTCTATTACACATTCTAAAATGAAATAGTTACCTCTCCCCAAGTTTACCACTGTCTACTTCAATAATCAGTTCCTCCTTATTAAAAAGAATTAAATCTAGAATGGGAGATTACCTCATCTAACTTATGAAGAATGAAATTATCTTTGGAGCAAGATAATAATTTATTAGCTCTTCCTCTAGGGCAGAGACAGAGAGCCGCAGGAAAAATCTGAAAAATGGAAGGCCTTGTCACTATTATATCATGATTCCAGGCCTGACTTGTGATATATTTCCCCAATTCTCTGTCTTCTCTTTCACTTTCAGCTGGTGGCACAGTGGCTAAAGCATTGGGCCAGGAGTCAGAGAGATCTGAGTTCAAATCCTGCCTCTTAAACTTACTAGCTGTTCAACTCTATGCAAGTCACTTAATCTCTATCTGATTCATTTTCCTCACTTGCAAAATGGAGTTAATATTAGCACCTACCTCCCAGGGTTATTGCGAGGTTCAAATGAGATAATAATTGTAAAGCTTTTAGCATAGTGCCTGACACATAGGAGGCTATATATAAATGCTTATTTCTTTTTTTATTTTAATTTAAAATATTTATTTTTAGTTTTTAACAATCACTTCCATAAGATTTTGAGTTTTAAATTTTCTCCCCCTCCCCACCTCTTCCCCACCCCAGACAGTGTACAATCTGATTTAGCCTCTCCATATACATTCATGTTAAACACATTTTCCCATTAGTCATGATGTAAGAATAATTAGAATTAATGGGAGGAATCATGAGAATGAAGCAATAGAACAAAGCAACATAAGAAAAGGAAAGCGAATAGTATGCTTCTATCTACATTCTGACTCCATATTTTGGTCTGTGGGTGTGGAAAGCAATTTCCATCATGAATCTTTTGGAGTTATCTTAGATTCTTGCATTGTTGTGAAGAGCCACGTCTATCAAAGTCAGTCACCCCATAATGTGGCTATCACTGTGTACAGTGTTCTCCTGGTTCTTCTCATTTCACTCTGCATCAATTCATGTAAGTCTTTCCAAGTTTGTCTGTTTTTTTTAAAGTCATCCTGCTTATCATTTCTTATAGCACAACAGTCTTCCATTACATTCACATACCACAACTTGTTCAGCAATTCCCCAATTGATGGGCATCCCCTCAATTTCCAATTCTTTGTCACCACAAAAAGAGCTGCCATAAATATTTTTGTACGTGTGGATCCTTATAAATGCTTATTTCTCCCAGAAGACCATGCCCCTGCCACAGAGTCTGAAATATACCCCTGTGACAGGGTTGCTGCTATTTCTGCCTCCATAGATCTATACCCAAAAACTGTCTTCACCCTGTCTTGTTCCAGGGTTTCCTCATATGAGTTTATTTTCTTAATAAATAATGCTTCCCTGACCCTGCACCCACTACCTTTTACACACCCTTTTCCTTTTGAATAAGATACATCTTTGCAGTGAGAGCCAGGAGGCCTCAAAGTTAGAAAGACCCAGGTTCCAGTCCCACTGCTGACATCTACTGGTTGTGCAATCCTGGGTAAGTCATTTAACTTTTTAGTACTCTAGGCAGCTCTCTAGGACTACGAGCTACAGGGGAGGTGCCAACTTGTATTGGTAGAAGGAGTTTCCTGGTCTAGGAGTTCTGTCCATCAATGCAATCCCAGGCTCAGTCCCTATACTTAATACTCTACCTTTGAAGAGCCATATATAAGTCTTAGTGATACCTGTGATGTCAAATCTGCCTCCTGGCAACGGCACCTTGGGTTCTTAAGGCTGCATCCCTGTTCAAACCCTCTTCTGCTATCTGACCCCACTGTAGGCTCCCCTATAGAGCCACCCATGACCTCTGGTGATGACACTGGATTACTGTGACCTCATAGCTAAGGGACTGGGCTGAGCTCTTCTCTGTCCTAAACTGTCCTATGCAGGTTTCTCTTACCTTTAGAGGCTTGCTCAACACCTGTAGTTGTTTGAAGGTCTAAGTGCTTTCAGCTGAGGGGACCATTGCAGCTCTTCTGTGATTGAAACCATAACCATCTATACACCCAGCTTTAGGCATTAAGTCTGTTTTTATTAAAAACTACTTCTTCCCTCCTGTCAATAGGACTCTCACATGCTAAACTCGTATTTGAAACATAGTCTGAAAAATATTTTTAAATTGCTATAAAACTTCTGGCCACTAGTCTAGGTCCATGCATATTATTACCCTGAAAACGCGACCTGTACAAACTGCAAAGGAAATGGATGAAACTAGTGAGGAGGTTCGTTTCAGCTCCCATCATGCCCCTGGCCATTTATCTGGGACCTATGCAAATCATTTCAGCAGCAAGACTCAAAGAACTAGCAGAGCTGGTTCTGCCCCTGCTCCCCACTCTCCCCTGTGAGGTCAATCAATACCATGGATTCTACTCAGGAGCAGCCCTTGACAGACCTCTCGCTCCACGCCTTGCAGAGGTGAAACTGTACACGACCCATGCCGATAAATCTGTCAAATCCCTCAATCCTCTCCAGTCATACGCTGGGCTAGTATCAACATGGACTAAACTCTAGGTCCAGTATCCTCAAATTATATCTTCCCACATTTTTCTTCGCCTGATTTCCACACTCCCTGATCCCACCACTTCCAGTATTAGAAATGCTCTCTTCACTGTCAGGCACAGCTCAAACATGTGTGATTGATACAGAAGACAAAAGTATCAAAAGGAATGAGAGAAATTTTAGTAAAATAAGGTTTAGAAAACAGTCTCACCTCAGATAAAATCTAAGCCAATTATTTAGGTTCATATTCTTTTTTGACATTTTAATATACTAACCCATTATACATATATATGTATATTTATACACATACACATATATATACATATACATATATGTATGTATATTTTACGTATATGTGTGTGACATATATAAACACACACAAAAGGGAAATAATTTCACACAACAAAAACGATTGTTGTTTACATTGTCTATTCCTAGGTTCTCCTCTGAATTTCAAGTCTTAATATTTAGGCTAGAAAAGCAATAGTTGAGAACGTTATCTACTTGCATAGTATCAAACAAATTAATTAAGAAAGGAAGAAAAAAAACCCTTTTCCTTAGATCCACCAAGGCTACAAAGCTTAGCACGCCATTCAGGCATGCACAGATTCACTATATAAATAACTTTTCCCTCCAAAAACTGTGAGCAAATGACAAAACAACTTTGCTTTTTAATTAATGACATTGCATCTATCTTCCCCATATTGCACCTCATTATAGTTACTGTCCTAAAAAGGTAGACAAATAAGAGAAAAAATGCTGATACAAGGGGGAAATTTTGCAATGATAAATAACCAAACAGTTAAATAGACCTGTCTATATGCATAATGCATGTGTTACATACATACATGTATAATGTAATGCAGGCCTGATACATACATCTGATGTGTACAAAAGGAGACTGTTTATTTTTAAGAATATATGGGGATCACTTTGCAGATGGTATCTTCCTTATTTGAAACTGGAACCACAGCCTTTAAGACATATATGCAGAATAGTCCACTTAGTCTGTACTGCCATCAAGTGCCTAAACCACTTTGTTCAAAAATCACCAGCAGTTCTAAGTGGATTCATTTACAGCTATAATAGCAACTTGGGAACTGGCTAAAAGCAAGCACTCTCACCATGAATCCCTAAAAATCACCAGAATTCTTCCATAAAAAAATATGAAAGTCATTAATAGATGTATAGAATTCTTACCAGCTCACTGGAAGCTCATGCAGTCTAAAAATGTTGCTTAGCTTGTATTCAATTTTTGGTGGAGAAATGTTTTCTTTGTAGAAATATAAGTTTGGATTTGGCTGTATATTGATGGGAAATTCTGAATCCTAGGAGAAACAAAATGCATGCACAACCTTTAAATGGCTAAATCACAGAAAAAAAAACTAAATAATTTACTAATAAATTCCTACATAACAACTTCTAATTTTAACTGTCCCAGGCCCCACCATAAGGCTTCCAAAGTAATTCCTTTAACAATAATATTTTAGCCAGCAACACATTTTAATATTGAAAATAACTATAAAATATATTTTGATTTTGAATAAATTTCTATTCAAAAAAACAGTAATTCTGAGGTATCAAGTCATAGTATTAGTTCCCCAAAGCGACATGTTAATTGTCCCAAACTGACTGAACAGATCTTATCCCAATCTTTCCTTTTCCATGGACAAAGATTAGAGTTATACTGAAAGCTGAAAGAGAACTTTGTGATCAAGTCCAAACCTGAGATCCAGAGAAGAATCAAATTGAGCCTCTGAATGCTCCCCCTACTAATGTTTGTTATGTAACATTAGTGTTTGTGGCCTCAAAATTCAAGTGTGTATGTGCTTAATGCCAGAACATTTCACTCTTCATGACACAATTATTTGTTTTATTTCAAGTTTCATGTGTTAAAATGCAGCTCAAAAACTCCTCACAGTAACCCAGAAGGGGAACAATGTTCAGACCAATCCTAGAATGCCCCAAAAGCCCGGTTATGTGTGTCATCCATGGTACTGTTTATTATTTGACTAAATTTAGGAATATTTTAAATTGATTATCTCTCACAACTTAGTCCTATTACCTGCATCGTTCTTTGTCAAGTATCAAAAGAGAGCTTAAAAACTGTCCAGCCTTCTGCTGAGGAAGGCCACTCAGTAAGATGCTAATTCTGAAATCACCTCATTAGTAGCAACATTGAATAAAATTATATTCAATAAATACATATTGTTTGTTCTATGCAAAGGACTATGTTAGGTACTAAGTATACATGCTCCCAAAAAAGTAAAATACAAAGAGGTTTTGATGGGGCAAAGGACCAATTCAGGCAAAATGCTCATAAACTTGTGAAAGATAAGAATGCTTTCAGCTGGCACCATCTTGGGGCACCAGGTAACACTTCTTGGAGTCAGTGCCATCTGACGAGTTCCAGAAATTTTTTATGATCCTATCTCCAACAGGGAAATTGGATCTGAAGTCATCAGAAGCTTCAGTTCTGAGCCCAGATTTGCCGCTCACTCACTCTAGGATCTTGGAAAATGTCCTTACGCTCTCAGCGCCTCAGTATCCTCATTTGCAAAGAGAATTAAAGTACCAATTTATTCATGTTGCACTATGCATCAAACTATTCAAATGTTTGCAGGGCTTCTGTTTAGGGAAAAAAGAATTAAATGTGCTCTTGATCCCAAAGGGCTGAAGTCATCACCACAGAAGTGAAAGAAAAGCAAGGTGGCTCCATGGAAAAGAAAACGTTGTAAAAATTAGAGCAGTCCAAACTGAAATTGGTGTGCCTTGGGACATGATAGGTTCCATTTCACTTGAGGTCTTCGAGGGAATTCTAATGTCCTCTTGTTGGGGATGCTGAAGGGGATTACTATGAAGTTACATACTGCCTTTGAGATCCCTTCCATACCTTGGGGATCAACAATGCTATCAAGGAATTCTAGCTCTAACAGTCTAAGTGTTGTGAGAAGTGTCTGGAAAGTCTTCATAATAATTATATGCTTTCAATTAATCTGTCATTATGCATTTATTCTCTTGTATTGTTGGTTTAATTCTAATGCATAATTCTTCCAAAAGAATGGCAATTGCTTGAAGCCAGAGACTTGTTCCTTTTTTGTATTTGTTACCCCATAGCCTGACACAGTGCTGTGTTTCACATAGTAGATCCTTCATGCAAATTTGTTGAGGAGTAATAGTAGTCATAATAATGATTAGTATTATCCACTTTATCATTATTATTATTATTATTATGGGTACTTATTTTTAATATATGCAGCATGGTATAGTAGAAAGAGTGCTATACTGTTGGACCTGGAGCAAGAATTTATTAGGGGCCTTCCATGTACCAGGACCAGTGCTAAATGCTGGGGATTCAAAACAAGGCAAAAATGGGTCCTTCCCTCCAGGAGCTCACAATCTAATGGGAAAGTCCTAGTTCTACCACTGCGCAGCTATAAGGCAGTAACCACTAAAGGCAAGGGATCAGCAATTGTGGATGGAGTCAGAAGAGGCTCCAAGTTGCCTGAGATGATTCTCAAACTGTAAAATACTCTGTGTTATTATTGATATTATCTCGTATCATATTCATCTTCCACCCAGCTGCCCTCCTCTGGGCTTTTCCACCATGGCCATACACTGGGTTCTTCTTGCCCTCTTTTTATCTTCTTTATGGATGTTGCCTTCCCCCAGTAGATTGTAAGCTCTTTGAAGACATGACTGCTTTTCTTTTTCATATTTGTGTCTCCAGCATTTAGCACACTGCCTGCCACATAATAAATAGGCTCTTAATAACCATTTATTGACTGACCAGCTGACTAATGATAAAGTAGCTAAGTGCTAACAGATTTGGGTTGCATTAAATAGGCATGCTAAAAAGTGCCTTATAAAAGTAATTTACTCAGTCAATTACCAAAATGGCTGAGAAGGATAACAAAAAATCCGAAATAACCCAAAAATGTCCATCTAACCATGATGGTATCCTTTTTCTATGGCAATTTTTTCTTTTGCCAGAGCTCGCAACAAAAAGTAAAACTAACCAGTATAAGTTTCATCTTTCTTAATCACTTGTCCTAAATATTGAAATGGCAAAAATCTAGGCAGTAGGAAGGTGAAACAAAGATACTGATTAATCTTCAAACTAGATAATTAAGCACTGAATATTTGATAACAAACTTTTGTGCAAATAAATGTTCCTCTCAAATACCAGTATTAAGAAGCTGTCTTAAGAATGGATTATATTTTCTGAAGTATAGAAAATAAAAGCTGTCCAAAAGAAGATGTATTATTTGGCCTTTATGTAATGTCCACAATGCAATAAAGTCAATGTAATGCACAGCTATGGTAGACTCACATTTCTAAACTTATACTATATTTTCAAGATTTAGGTACATGAATATATGACACCTTGCCTTGTTTCTCTTTACTTCTGGAGTTATTCCATTAGAAAAGAATGTTGTATACACCATAAAACCTAGAGTCTCCCTTTGTGTTTTTTGGACATAAGCTCTATTTCATTGGAATTTGCATACTCTACTTCTTATCATAATACTGTAAGCTCTATTTGTCTAAACTGAATACTTACAACAAATCCCAGTGTATTTTTTTAATCATCACTCTTAAACCAGTAATTATATAGGGACAAAGTTAATCACCCAGTGCCTTTAGCTTTGTAATTAATTCTAATAGTCTAATAATTTAGTATGTATTAAGGAGTTTCATTAGAAACGTTACAGGTGAATAACACAAAATCTGGTGAAGAGTGATTTGTATGAATAGAGTCAAGCAATTAGCAAACTGTTTTATTATGTACCTACTACGTGCCAGGAATCATGCTACTGTCTGGGTTTATAAAACGGGGGGAGACAACAAGTACATATACAAATATACACAGAGTAAATACAAATTAACTGAATAGCAGGGAGGGACTAGCAGCTGGGAAGAATCACAACAGACTTTGAATAGGAGAGGATATTTGATCTCTGTCTTGAAGGAAGGGAAGGATTCTATAAGGAGAAGGAGAAAAGGAATTGAATATAAAGCATGAAAGACAAGGTAGGCCAAGGCAAAGAACAGGATATGGATGGGAGATGGAGTTCCATGTTTGCAGAAAACAGAGAAAGACAGTTTGGTTGGATCATAGCAGATGGGAAGTAGGGCAATATATAACAAGGCTGTAAGGATAAAGTGAAGTCTGGTTGACAAGGGCTTTAAAAATCAAATAAAGGAGTTTATATTTTACCCTGACAATTTATGATCCAAATTAGGATATGCAATTAGGTGGCCAATCTTAAGAGTTCATACTTCTGTGCATGTGATTTGTGTGTATCTTTGTGTTTGCATGCACAGCACAGGCACATATGTATGTACATGTATATTTTGGACAAATACTATAAATGATCCATGAGTTGGAATCAGAAATGAATAAGGATAGGACAAAAGGCTGGAATGCCTTTCAGAAATAGCAAAACTATTTTAATAAGTGTAAGTGTCCCCTATGATAAAGATTCAGATTCTTCCAGAATATTTGAATGGCTATGAATGGCAGATATGCCGTGGCATTCTCTGGGAACTGCCCAAAGAGTAATGGAAAAGCCAGGAGGGCAGCATGGTTCTGGAGTCAAAGAACATAAATTCAAATTCTACTTCTGATGTCCTCTGACTGTATGAATTTGAGCAAGTCATAACTTCTCTGGACCTCAGTTTCTTTATCTGGACTTAATTATTAATTATATTTTTATTAATTATAAAAAAGTGGAATAAGGGATGTCACCAAAGAAATACATAAGTGAATAAAAAAGGCTGTCTTGTAACGACAGCAAGGGACAAATGATGGATGGGCTGATATCAAGAAAAAGCAAGAAAAGGTCCCAGTACGTTGGGTGGATTCCCTATGATGAACTTTGGACAGGACATGGATGAGAGTCACACAGGAGAGGCAAACAGAGCTGGGTTCCAATCTGTACTCCTGGAGGGAAGAGGCTTATCAATGATATCACAGATTCACTTAAGCATTTTTAATAGTAAATTAAAATTTATGTCAATTAATTTGTGAATTTTACAAAACACCTCTTGTTTGTTCAAATAAAGTTGATGAATTTTAAATAAATTTGGTAAAATTATAATAAAGTTCCAAGTTTTAGTTTTAAGATTAACTAAGAGAAACAAGTTAAAATGATTTATTGAATTTCATATAATTACAATTAATAAAACATTTTATATATAACTATTTAATACTTAAATATATGTGTGAGAATATACATATGTATATGTTTATGTGTATGTACATGTATGGGCAGCTAGATGGTACAGTGGATAGAGTGACAGGTCTGGAGTCAAGAAGAATCATCTTTTTGAGTTCAAATCTGGCCTCAGACACTTACTAGTTGTGTGACCCTGGGCAAGTCACTTAACCCCGTTTGCCTCAGTTCCTCATCTGTAAAATGAGCTAGAGAAGAGAACGGCAAACCACTTCGGTATTGTTGCCAAGAAAACCCCAAAATGGAGTCATGGAGGGCTGGACATAACTGAAAAAAGCAAGTGAACAACAACAGTGTATATATGTACATGACTTGTGAGGCCCATGGTAACCCTAGGGAACAGGGCATTTATAAATGATAGGATTATGGCAGTTCATTATGGTAAAACAGTGACAGCTAAAAACACAACTTAATAATCACCTTCACAATGAACAAAAAATGTCATGTACACTGAGAGGAATTCCGATTATTAAGTTTCATGTCCAAAAACTAATAAAGAAGAAAAAACCTAGAGACAAAACATATACTCTAGCTCATTTTCCTTTTTTTGAAATATATTGGAAAATAAGATTACACATATATATTTTCTTCGCACTTTTTGCTTCCCTGTCAACTCATATTTTAAAAAGTTAAGATATTAAACTAAAATATTTATTACCAACATCAATTAACAAAGCTAAATGGAATTTATTAAAAATAGATTTCCATTTAAAAATGTCATGAGAGTACTTAACTTTAAACAGTAAATTTTAAAGGGACTCATGAAGGCTATTAACATCTTTGTCAGATGTTACTCCTAAAGAGCCAAATGTTCATATATTTGTAACATTTCTGAATGTTGCTTAATGCTGTTGACAAAAGTACACTGTTTGCTTTTATCTACTAATTACCACTGGATCTCAGAATTCAAAATATGACCTAAAATTTTACTTTAACCTTGGACACATATTACCTGATTATATGAATTTTTAAAATAATAAAACCTAGGAAAATTACATTAACTTTCAGGGGTGCACAAAGACATATCACACCTACATGAAGTTGGGTAGGGATGATTGATAACATAAAGGTAAAGGATAATCCGTGAAATCACTCTCAGATCCATAGCTCCTCCCCTAGCCTCGGTTTCAGAAGCTTAACAATGCACACAATGTCTATTCCTTCCCCCCTGGTTTGACCTCCGGAAATGCTAAACAATACCTTTCTCTAGCATCACCTGGTCAGTTTTCCTTCTCCTGACATGGAGTATGCCCATGACCCTAAGTTGTTTTATCATATACCATACTGGAATTGGAAGGAAACTTGGGATTAATCTAGACCTACCCTCTATTTTATAGCTGATGAAACTGAGGCCTAGAGAAGTTCAATGACTTGTCCAGGGTCACATAGCTAGAAAGCTGCTAGACCTGACATTTTCCAGGTCATTTGATCCCAAATTCAGCACTCTCTCCACTCTACTATGGCTGCTTCTTAGTAGCCCACAGCATCATTGAGAACAACTCTGGGTTGGTCCTCAAATTGAACCCGTACTTTGTTCAGTCTATAACCCTCAAGCATGTACCTAACAGGAACTTCTTGCCATTGACCATCTTACTGTCCGTGGTGAGTACACTATTACAGAACAGAACACTGAAGAAAACTTGAAATCCATGGCCAGGTGTCAGGAGAATAAACACTTTAAATTATATTTGCCATTAGTAGAATCATTAAGTTAGCAATGAAAGGGACCTCAGAGGTCATCTATTCCAACCCAGTCATTTCGCAGAAAAAGAAATTGAGGCCCAGGGAGCTAGTGCAGGCTTTCTACTCAGCCATCCATTGTCTTTTTCCTAGTCCTCTTGATGACCAATAAACACCCTTGCCAGAGGACAGGGTTAAGGGTACAGTATACAGAAATAGGACAAATGGTTTCCTATGTGCTAAATGAACTGCAAATGTGACAATTGAAAACAAGACTTTGTCCTAATCAAAACTGGCTACCTGACACAAATAATAACACACTAAAAGACTGACTCCTTATGGAATTTTAAGTCTATTCCACAGTATCATAACCAACCTATTACCACTAGTCAACTGTGATGCAGGAACATACAGATGTAACAGAAGCCAGACAGGCCAGCTCTCCAGGAAACAACTATTAGTGAAAACATAATAGAAATAGAGTCAAAAGCACCCTCCAGATACTTTTAAAGGTTACCACAATAATGATTTTATATGTTTTCTATTGTTTAGAGAAAACTCTTTCAAGAGTTTTTTAACCATATGCAAAATGCAATAGAAGTACTTGCTAGCTATATAGAATTTAATGCTAAGTCATGTTAGCCCCTCCCATTCATATCACCTTTCCTTGCTACAGTTCTATGCACAAAATAACCATCGTGGTAAATTAGTTATTGCCTTGTTACTGGGATAAAGAATTAAAGCTAATGTTACCAGGAAAAAAGTTAAGTATCTTGTGAACCATAAAAAAAGTAAATTACATGGAATTTCTCAACCCTATGAACCTCATTATCTCTTTTCTCCTAGTGCCATCCTGAAACACAGGTTCTACTAGCTGTCAAATAAAACATATTAAAAAAAAAAACCTAGCCAAGTTCCGGCCCTCATCTTTATTCATAACTTAAATTGGCAAGTTGTTTCCTTGAGTCTTACCTAAGCAAAAGTTGGTAATTGCCCATCAGTCACATGAGATTCTAAGAGATGGGAGGGTCAATGAAAAGACCTTTTTAAGAAGAACATAGAGAATTTCTCCGTATTATTTGGATCTGAAAATATTTTTGCCTCCATAATCATTGCTGCATGTAATGAAAATCAATGAGTAAGCAATATTGGCCACAGGTGGTTTTGTCTTCCTCAAGTGATTCATAAACATTATACTTCACCTCATCCAGCTTCTGTTCCTGCCTAGGATGTAGGCTGTCATCAAACTCTCTTAGTTGAACAAATGTCAAACAGCCCTTAATATGGAGCTAAGTAAGTAACCCCAAGAGAAAGGGTGAGCACTGGCTCAGATACCCTGGAGACCTAGGTTCATATATCTTATCTGGTTCTATTTGTGTGACTTTTTGTCAAGTAGTTTAAACTCTGTGCCTTTGATTTCCTTATCTGTAAAATGAGAGGATTGGGTAGATGTCCTCCTTCCAATTCTGGTTCTGTGGTACTATATATCTACCCACAACTGTCTTCAGTAGTTTAGATATGAAAGGCCTCAAAACTCATTACTTAGATAACAGTAAAAATAAGAGAGAGAGGAATTAAGACAGCTCTTGGGCATCTGGGATCTGCCACTGAACTCTCTGTTTTTATAGTAGAATGTTAAAAGCTTTAGTAGCCTTTTGGTGACATTATACCAACTAGATGTAGGAATGGTAATCTATTTCATCCCATTTTCAGGAATGCTTGTATGTTGGGATCTTCAGGGTTACTGATACAAATTATAACACATATATATAATATGCATACATATATATAATTTTCATAGACTTGTATTTTATGTTGAGCTACACATTTCTTTCAACAAGGTAAGTCTTCACTAAGTATTGCTTTTATCAATTGACTTGATTTATTCAGTCATTCCAACATCCTTTAATTCATTTGTGTTATAAGACACAACGACTTACTGTCTGGGAAATAGAAGGGTCAGTTTCTTCTTCAATCAGAGATACTGACTTTGTAAAGGAATAGGGTATCTCTTCTTCAAGGAATGATGAGAAGAAAGGAAGGATAGTAAAAGACACAAAGATATATTCAAGTGAAGAGAAAAATAAGAGGTATATGAGGAACCTCATTGGAAATGGACTCAGTTTTTCCTGTAAAATAGTAAGTGAAGTTATTTTCTGTGGATAAAAGGAGTTGGACTGGGGTTTGAGCAGATATAGAAGGCCTAAAACAACTACTGTGGGAAATAAGCGTGAGAGTATATATGATACACAAGTGCCTCAGATGATTTTTCCCTGTAATAGTATTTTATTTTTTCCAATTACATATAAGAATAGTTTTCAACATTCATTTTTATAAGATTTTGAGTTCCAAATTTTTCTCCCTCCATCCCTTCCTTCCCTTCTCCCCAAAATGGTATGCAGCCAGATGAATTTTTGAAGAATGAATATCTAATTGGCAACTTGTACATAGTTTAAAAGCATTTTTCTTTCAGTAGTGCTCAGTGGCCAAAAAGGAGAAGAAAGCAAATAGTGATAATGACCCAAGTCATTGAAAGTCTACAAGGTAGACACAGCAGAAAGTCAAAAGGGGAAGAAAGTTAAGGTACAGGAGTCATTGAAGTATTTGCTCAAGGGAGGAAAGGAGTCCACTGAAACCAAAATGAGTCTGAGCTGTGGAAAGCAGAAGTTAAGTAATTAGAGGATCCAAGGGCTGTAGAAAGTATGTTCTATATTTGACAGCAATTAGGAGCACTAATAAGGAAAGTCTGGCCAGAGATTGGGAAGTTGTAGAAACAGAACAGAACCTTGTGATGACCTACAGGCTGTGGCAGCGATGCTACGTGGCTGATTTGGGAAGAGAAGTCAGTAGCATTGAGGAAGGCAAGAACCTGAGATGGAGGGTTAGAAGGATTATCAGATATAGTCAGTAATCTCAGAACAAAATGATGGAATTTCACATATAAAATGAATCTAAAAATCAGTTAGATGGCTAAATCAGAAAAATAGCATAGAAATGGCAAGTCTGGTTTCAGCAAAACATTTAATAAAGAATATCATCATAGGCTCATCTACAAGGAGAGATGTATATTGGATAAAAGAAAAATCAGATCAATTAAGAAGTGGTTGAACAACCAGACCCAAAGAGTAGCAATTAATGACTGATTAATGGATTTGTGTCAACCCTGATGAGGTCTCCAGAAGACAGTCAAGAGAGTATGTCCTTGTTACCATTAAGTTCAACACTTTTATCAATAACTTGGGCAAAGACACAGATAGCATGTTTACAGAACTTGCAGGCGACACAAAGCAAGATGCAGTAGCTTAATGCGGTGGATGATAGAAGTGGGATCTAAAAAGAGTTCAGGGGGAAGAAACCATCTATAAAGATGAAATGTAATAGGAAGACATCGAAAGTACTACATTTTGTTATGTTATCACAGAGAATCAAGAGGTAGCTGAGCCACTGGGCTTTGAAATGGCAGCTACGACTGAGAGTCATAGAGTAAACCAGCTTCTCTCTGACACCAGCACATAAAGATAGGGAGAATTTGTTGTATCTTCATTGGTATTTGGATGTTGCTGTTAATAATATTGCTCGTGCAAAAATTTACATGGCTTGAGGCAGGGATAGAAAAGGCATGTAGGACTACACAGCTGTAAGTCATTGGAAGTACACAGGTCTTCTTTTACTTTGTGTGAGTAAGTTTTGTTTCTCCTGTACTGTGAAAAATCCCCTTGGGGAGTATTATGCGGCAATTTGTAATTGCTTAAATGCCCAAGACTTTGGACATAAAAAAACACCAAAGAGACTAACTAGTATCTGTGATGAATCTGTGTCCCAAGGTCAATGAAGGTGTTGATTATACTTTGTGAGCCATTTCCTCTTCCTTACAAAATGTTGATATCCTAAAATTTAAATTCAATATTAAATTAATTTAACTTAAATTAATTTAAAATTTAAATATCAATGTTATAAATACAGGATTGAGAAATGACAATTAGATAATCCATGTAAAAATATCAAAATGTTTTAATGAACATTAAGAGTCAACAATATCACGTGAAAGTCAGAAAAGCTAACGTAACTTTTTAACCCCCCAGACCTGTGATTTCATTGGTATAGGAAAATGCCTAGTAAGAAAATTCCTTCCACCAAAGCAGATCAGTGTTTGCTTGTCAATTTATAGGGTTAAAGAGTTGCCTGGAATATTAAGAGGTTAAATGACTTTCCCAGGATCACACAGCCAGTCTGTCAGTAGCTTCCTGACTCTAAAGCTGGTTCTTTATCCCTTTGATACTGTGGAAATTGTGGGAATTGAATGAACCACACTGACTCCATCTTATGACTTAATTCTGGATCTTGCTCAGTTCCTTTTCTATTCAGTTATGGGTCTAATCCAATTTCTGTCTTGCGAGAAAATTTTATTCAATTATGGGAATAGTGACAAAACTTTATTGCATTGTTTGAACCCAGCCTTAAATGGCTGGGAAACTGGACCTTCCCTACCGACCTGTTGCTTAGAGATCCTTAACTCAGGACCTCGGTTGTGCTGACAAAGGTCAAGCAACCCATATGTCTGATCTGAAAACTGACCCTGTTACTGTTCTGTGTTCCTCTGTTTGAATACAGACACTGGGGGGGGGGGAGAGTGGGACACTTCTTTCTCTGATTTCAGAAAATTGCACCTGTTTGCTGACCTGCTCCCAATCTGTAAAGCCCCTAATTTTTCCTCAAATTAGAAAATCCTGTTTTATAACCTGTTAATTGTTATCTTTTAGTGTATAAAAATCTATCTCATGGTCCAGTGCCAAAGTTGAGGAGGCCTCATCCCAATTTGTTATTCAATTGACATATGTTGCTTAATAAACTGCTGTTCTCAGAAGCTTCAACCTCTGTTTCCTCAGTCATTTCAGATTTCACCTACCACAACCAATGAGATCAAACTCAAATAGAAATGGATCTCAATGGGCTGCATATTGACTTAGAAAACCGCAAGTTAACATCATCTATGTTGTCTTGTATTTTTATTTATTTTGATAAACATTTCTGAATTATATTTGAATCTGACCCCACTTGAGAGTTGTGCTGGCCTCGAGTTCGACAACTCTGTCCTATACTATTCTGCTTCTAATATAACCTTACGCCACATTAATGAAAATATAGTGTCCAGAATGACAGAAGTAATAGATCTATGTCCTCCTCCCTGGTCAGACTACATCTGGAGCACTATGTCCAGGTCTTGATTACCTCGATTTAAGAAAGATATTGACAAATCAGAATATATCCAAGAGTGCAGTGACTGGTATAGTAAACGGATTCAAAACCTTGCAACATGCAAATTGTTTGAAGACATATGTAGCCTGCAAATTGAATTGTGCGCAGAACAGAAGACTTAAGAGCAGGGGGCCTTGATTACTATCATCAAGTAACTAAGCAACTCTCACATGGAAGACAGATAAGACAGTTCGACTTGTCCTCAAAGGGTAGAACCAGGAACAATGGATGAAAGTCACAAAAAAGAAAATTTGGGACTGATGGAAGTAAAAAATTCCAAACAACTGGAGCCATGCAAAGTGTGATGAGCGGCCTTTGGAGAGGCTGGGTTCAGCAAAGGCTGAATGGCCCCTTTACATATATGATGCAGAGAGAACTCTTTTTTCAAGTATGGGTTATAGTTCTGTTTGACCCCAGAGGAAAGAGCTAGGAGCAAAAAGTGGAATTTGTTTTTAATTTCGAAAAAGCTAAATTTAGTTTTTATGCCAGAAAAGTCTTATACTCTCCAGTCTCCTTTACCTTTTTTCAACTGAACCTCAATCTTCTCTGCCCAGGACTACAGTTTCTTCCTTATCTGCATCTTCTTAATCTCCACCTTTACTTCAAAAGGCCTTTTACTATGCTGCCGCTGGGGGCTGCCAAATAACACTTCAATCACATGGTCAGCATGTAACCTGTCTTTAAGTCCATTATGGGGTCACTTTCCTACACTAAACAGTCCCATCTCCATCATCACCTCCCACTGTGAGAGTAGACTGCTGACTTTTATTTTTCAGTTTTACCAACACAATCAGGCAATTCAGTACCCTAGCTATTCACAGTAAAAACAAGATCCCAGAACTGCCCAACATGGCTGGGCTGTGGAACTCGGTCATCTCCTTTCGGCCATTTTTCTTACTTCCATTTATGCTTATTCAGGGTCCAAGTCCAACCACTTTACTTGCAAGGTGCTTTCTGCCATGAAAGTAGTACACCTGCCAGAAGGGCCACCCTGGGAGAAATGTTGCCATCTTACAGGTTTAGAACAAGGTAGACTGTCCCCATACCCAACTGCTACCTCCGGTTTTTCCTCCCAATGAAGGCTACTTAAATGCTATGCCACCTGCCCCAAGTAAGTCTACTATCTGCAAAGTCCCAAATGAGCCACTGCAAACCCTACAGCTGTTTCCTCAATCACCTCCCCCCTTACCCTCACCAATTCCTCCAAAGTAATAGGGGAAGAACAGAATTGGTACCATGATAATGCTATCGTAGACAATAGTCATCTACACTCTAAAATGTAGATCCAGCATCAAATTGCGATTTGCCTATGTAAAGTCCTTGGAACTTTGTGAAGACCCAGAACTGTGCCAAGTCTGACATTTGTCATCACAGTCACCAGTCCTGCCAGGGTGGGGCCTGGCTATAAAGGCAAGACTTTCAATTAACCTAGTACCTTCCTCCTGAGCCACCCTGAATGACCTTCATCCCCACATTCCTACAGACCCATACCTCACGTTCAACTCTAGGAGCTCTACACCAGTCACTATTTCTTGAAATGTGCCTATTTAAAAAAAAATCTTGTTATAAAATACAGAAATGTGCAGCCAATCTTTTGCTTGCTCTTCTACTTCTTGGATGCCACTATTTCGATTATCCACACATTCACAAGCAGAGAAAGGAGAAAAGGATTACAATGTGTCATTCAAGTTTGACATTGTTTGAGCTGCTTTTAACTAGGAGAAGAAATGACTAAATTTTGTGATTCAGTGATGTTGAATTTAATGGCTAACATGAATTCTTGTGGTTGGGGTGGGGGGAGTAAGAATGGGTGGATTTCATTTATCTAGTATCCCTTTACCCAAAAAGCACAGCATTTTTTCTGGGCATATATTTTCATAATTTTAAAACGACATTTTATAAGAAAATGTTGGCAGTTAACTATTTGAATTCTTGGATAGATCTGTAATTTTATAGAAGGGCCTCCCTTCACCGGTGAAGTGAAAAGGACAAAATTTGGGATTGATGAAGTAAAAACTTCCAAACAATCAGAGCTATGCAAATGCCTTTTCATTCTAAGAGACTCTTATCCAAATCTCTCCATAAATCTTATACAGAAGCTTTATATGTCAGATACACTAGACTGCTTCCTCTAGCTCTTTTAATATTTTGTGGCTAGCAGAGAAGTGCTTGAACTGTCCATCATGCTCATCTCCTTTTCTGATCACATTTGACCTCTTTTAGGGCTTTTTTGTCAAAGAATCCATAACACAAAAACATATTACCTCTAAAATAAACATAATGGTTCATAAAACTTAAACCAAGATAATGATAATGTAAATTATTGTCTAATCTTACTAGCATCTTCATTTAAATCAAAATCTCAATTTACCGGGGGGGGGGTGTAAAACATCTCTTAATTTTGTAGAATGATCCAAAATATAAATTGAAATTATTATAGATCAAATGTTATTAGGAATATGTTTAACCTTTTATTTTATTATAATATAATATTATAATTTGGAAATATTTTTAAATTATTTTAATACATTTGAATTATTATCACAACAAAAAGTGACCTACATTAAGGAATTAAGAAAGAAAACCCAGTGGTGTTTATCATCAGTCTGGTCACTGAGGAGGGGTGGGTAGGTAGATTCGACTACAATCTATAACAGTATGGAATTTTAAATACGACAACTTATTTTTGAAATATCAAAAACATAAGAAATTGTCTTAACCAAAACTCATCCCACTAAAATTCAAAATCTACTTCATTTCAATATACCTCATACTAGACACCAATTAACCAATCAGTAAATGATTACTGAATGTTTACTATGGATGAGGCACATGTAGGATGTAATTATTAAGTATATTTTCTACATTCAAAGAATGTATACTATAATGGGAAGAACAAACATAAAATAACAACTAACAACAGAAGTTAACCTGTGATAAATGCTTAATGAAGATATATCAAATAATTACTCTCGGTCTTCAGTGGAACAAATGTGAATAAGTCTACCTTTAACCAAGTCAAATATATAGATCCTTTCATCAATATAATTTAAAGTGTTTTTTTCTCAATTTCCTTACTTACAGAAAAATAAGTATTTTCCTTATTGATTTTGTGTTCTATCATCTTTCCAAAGATGGAGAGATATTATGTAGTAATCTGTGATTATTGATAACAATATGGATTAAAGAATAAGGAGAATGATTAAAAATCCACTATTTAAAAGCATTTCAAAAAGCTCAATACACTTTAAGCTATAGTACATAAAACCTTAACTCATTGTTTTGTGATCCTAGAAATGGACTGAGTTGTTTGGAAGAATGAAATACTGAATCATCCCTGTAATTATTAACTAAATACTTTTCCTAAGTATGAATAAAATGTTTATATTGCATATGGACTGGCACGGCTCATTACATTCTTCCCACTGAATCATCATCAAAGCAAACACTAATTATGTGCTTTCCTACAAAAAGGAAACTTCACAAAGAAATATTCCAGGGTTCATTCAAAAAGAAAAAAGTCTAGAGGTAACTAGAGGTAATACTTTTTTTTTCAATAAGGAGTGTGACATTATCAATTGTCTTCATCACTATTTTTACTTACATAATTTGTTCAGATTTTGCTGGAGAGGGAGTAACAATAGCATTTCTATAGTTACTATGTTTCAGGCAGTGTGCTGAGTGCTTTACAAATATCTCATTTCACTCTCACAACAACTCTGATAGTTGCTAGTATTATCTCTGTTTTACAGATAAGGAAACTGAGGAACAAGGAGAAAATGGGATGAATCCTTTGGATAAATTCTGCAGCCATTGTTTGCTGTTAGGCTTTCATGTGACCACCCATTGCAGACCTCTCTGAAAGCTGGCTAAGATTAGTTGATGAAGCATGACTAATGAGTGCAGAAGCACTTTCTGCAAGCAGGGTCATTCAGAAATCCCCAATTTCTAAAGGGCTCTACAATGTACCTTCAAAAGCTCCTGTTTCTCTTAATAAGAAGTACACATTATCCCGGGGAAATTACTCAGAAGGAAAAAGATACTAATTTTACTGCTCACGTATCAAAAAGAAAGGTGGTGGTTTTTTTTTATTTTGACCATATTTAAAATGTAATTCTTTCTAAAATGCATTACTCTAACTCAGAGGTTCCCAAACTTACTTGGTCACCAGCCCCTTTTAAAAATATCACTCAGCATCCCTCTGAAATCTACTTTCTCTAACCCTTTAATATTTTTTTTTGAAATTTGAGCCATTTCAAAAAAATTGAAAATATTTTTTAAATGATGAATCTTAAATTTAATAATTTATTGTAAATTTGTGGTGGGTTTTCCTGCACTGAAATTTTGATGACACAATATTGGATCACATAACCATATTGTAAACAAGTCATTACACACACATATTCGTGCCAATGCATGCTGGACATCTCGACAATGCTCGACAGGCTTGCCTGCCAACACTTGCTTGTTAAGAGCTGTCAGAGGATTCGACCACTGATAGTCAAGTATAACTTGAATTTTGTGTGTTTATTTGGAAAATAATGTAATCACTACGATCTTTAACTATTACACAACAGATGAAACATGTACGAATGGTTTTTCACAATGTTCTTCTCTTCTTTTCTTCTGCTTCTGCTTCCCCCTTCTTTTTATTCAACGTTCCCCATCTGCACCCGAGGCCACTACCCTGACACACATATCGTTCCTGCACTCCCAGAGGGTACCTCTGTTTAACTTATTAAACAGAATGTATTAAACATAATTTTACCTATTATTAAGGATAGCAATAGCTGACATACATATAGAATTTTCAGCTTACATAATGGGTGGCTACATAGCACAGTGCACAGAGTGCTGGGCCTGGAGTTATGAAGACTCATCTTAAGTTGAAATCTGGCCTCAGCCACTTACTACCTGTGTGAACCTGGGCAAGTCACTTAACCCTGTTTGCCTCAGTTTCCTTATCTATAAAATGAGCTGAAGAAGGAAATGGCAAATTACTCTACTCTGCCAAGAAAACCCCAAACAGGGAGGGTCACAGAGTTTTGGACATGACTGAAAAAAAGACTGAAAAACAACAGAATTAAGCTTACAAAGGACTTTCCCAACATGATCTCCTTGGATAATCGTAATGACCCTGAGAGATAGGGACTGTAGGCATCAGCCCATTCTATAGATAAGGAAACTAAAACTCACAGAATTAGGGTCAGGCCAGTAAATTTCAGAAGTGGGCTTTGAACTCAATTTCTCCAGACGCCCGATTCTTTCTACAATGACACCATTCATTATTCGGGGTGAGTTACTACAGTTTTCAGTTCACTTTTCAGTTTTGCAGTCACTAAGGATATCTCTAAAAGACCCCTATACTGCCATACCAGTGTTATTTCTCCTCTGGTCCTCCTAGTTTGCTACAAACTGACTCATGAAGGCAATAGGTCGTCAGGGATCTGAGTGAGGACGTAAGGAGTATTAATCTAGGACGTTTACTAACAGCTACATATGCTCCATCTAACTAAAATGTCTTAACAACTCCTTAAGTCAGGTGGGACAGGCTTTGTTGTTCCCATTCTACATATAAGGAAATGGAAGCTAAGAGGATTTGTGACTTGACCATGGCCACAGAGCTGCGGGGGGGGGGGGGAAGGGGAGGTTCACACCCAAGTTTTCCTGATTCCAGTTCCATCAGTCTGTCTACTCCCTAGCCCACATTTATGGCAACTCGGCGTCAAGTAACTCCTGTGCTTGAAGACTTTTATCTACAGGTTTGTGAGACATGGTGTGGTGAAGGGCCCGAGAGTAATAGACAGATACGGGGACTTTGGATAAGTGAGATGTTGTTATTCTAAAGAGATGTGGTATGGTGTGGGAAGGGAATGTAGCAATAAATACAAATTATCTTTTTCTACTTATAGGGTTGTAGAGTTCTCTGCAAATAGAGAAATGCATGAGTGTTTCAGAAACAAAATGCTTCAGTTATTCCCTTCCAAATCTCTACCTTTTGTAATGATCTATAAATTTCCCTATAATCCAACAAGTAGAAAGTCTCAGTTAGCTGCTGGAATTACTTTAAACAACTTGCTTTTAACATGCCTTAGCTTCTAATTATCTCCAAGGAAAGACAATTTAAACCAAGGAACATCAGCAAACATTAATGAGGGGTAGGGAGGAGTAGAAGGGAGGTAGGGTGGCAATTGAGGCTGAGGTAGCATCAGTGAATAGAAGCCATTGATTTCTTTTGGGAAACATATTGAACACAGGCATACTTGACTTCGTTCCTTTAGAGGCAGTTGGTAACACAGTGTATAGAGTGCTTTAGTTCAAATCCCAAGTCAGACACTTACTAGCAGTGTGACCCTGGGCATATCACTTAACCTCTGTCTCACTCAGTTCCCTCAGCCAATAAAATGGAGGTCATATAGCACTTCTCAGTGTTGTTGTGAGGATCAAATGAGAAAATTTTTATTTTGTGTGTCTGCAACACAGGAGACACCTAATAAATGCATGTTTCTTTTCTTTCTTACATTAAAAAACCAACCCACAACAGCCACACTAGCTAGGTGTTCATTGGCCTCAATCACACTCCTTTCCTCCATATTACTGTTGTTTTGTATCTCCCTCAACTTATTTCTCCTCCCTACTGCTGCCTGGGATCCTTCTCACCACTTCCCTGTTTCAAACCTCTAAAGTGACCTGTAACCAGTACGGATCTTTAGTGGTAGCATTTACAGTGACAGATCCCCAGAAGCTGCTCCACCCTCAATAACACCTCCACACAACTTTACCCACGGCCTCTAAGGGAAAATAGATAAGGCAGAGGAAGGGCATAGAAGCAAGTCCTCAAACCTTCTTTTACTTGTTCCCCATTGTTTTAGTAGTAAAATGCATTAGATAATTTTCAAGAAGTGAGGATTTGCTTTGGAAATAGATATCTGTGAAATTGCATTTAATTCTAGAGTGGGAGAGACAGAATCCTTAGAAATAAGGGGTGGCAGCTGACAGAGAAGCAGGTGAGGTTATCCCTGGGGTGCACCTGAGGAAGAAGAGAAAGGGAATGACAGACAAGGGAGTCAGTCCAGGTGTGAGAAGTGTCCTGTGGACACTTGTTTCTCACTACTTGCAGCATCTGCTCCTAAACCTCCTCCCACCTTCACCCAATAGCCCCAGGCCCAAATCAGGAAAGGCCTTATTCGGTTCACGAGAAGTTCCTTGCTCCAATTGCCTGTCAGGTGACGGAGGGTGAAAATAGAAGTCCCTGTTCTTCCTGCAGGAGCTGAGAGAGACGTGCTACTTATTACATAAATCACAGAAGAGAAGAGCTGAATGGGACCTTAGAGATTATTGAATGCATCTTAATCATCTTAAAGATGAGGATACTGAGCCCCAAAGAGGCTGAAAGACTAGTTTAAGGGTAGTGTAAGTGCTGGGAACCCCAATTAGAATTCAAATGTCCTGAAGCTCAGTTTCGTGTTCTTTCTATCTCATCACACTAGTCACTAAGACTCAGGTTGGAGCCTCATTTTCTCACAGAAACATTTGTATACATGGTGACAGGTGTAAGGAAGAAGTGTGGGAGGAACAAAGATGGATTGTAGGCCAGACTTGAGCTCTAGAAGCTCTTCCCAAAATTAGGATAAAAGAAGAAAAAACTTTGTGTGGGGCTGCTAAGAGCATTGGATATGTTTGCCTAAACTTTGTGAAATTCATGGCTCATTGTAGGGGAGAGAGAGTGTCCAGGGAAAGCAACAGCAGCTCAGTCACAGTAGCCTGGTGCTCCAAGCAACTCATTTCCTTCTCTATTCATTCTGAGTAACATATGATGTCTAACCTCTAGGAAAAGCAACCAGGAGGTGACACGGCCCATCTGTACTCCCCCTTAGTACTGTTTTGGGAATGAATACAGAAGATAAAAGAGGGGGACTAAGCAAAGATGATGAATCTCAAAGATAAGGCTAAAAGTCACCTATTTGGCATCTGTGACTGAATTCAGTCCCTTATTCTTAAAGGCATATATGATCACATGACAACTATTGCCTGTGGAACCGTTGGCACAGCACCAAACAGGAATATTGTGGGTTAATACTTTTTGTTTGGCTATATATGATATATATCATATATAATATTGGTTCTATGGGAAGATGTTTTCAAATTCCTAAATAACAGATTTAAAATTAGCCTTTGGAACATAATATATTCTTAAGTTGTCAATAGCCTCTATTTGAAACCATGAATTTTCAATCTATGAATGCAGAGGGTTTACAGTATGGTATAAAATTAAAATGAAGAATTTCAGCAAATTTTTCCAGTATCACAATTTAGTTACTTAAATTGTCCCCTCATTTAGTAGAAATAGCTGTGGCAGTTTTAAGTGTTGGCCTAGTCTTTGACTATACAGCTTTTCGTCCTAATTAGTTATGATTTCTGTACTCTTTATCTTGCATGTTAAGACACGTACTGTTAAATAGAACATTTCAAAATTTATGTTTTGCTGACAGTGCATTACATAGGAAAGACATCAAACAGCATTCACTTTAGTTGTATTAGGTAACTGAAACAAGTAAAAAATGCTATCGTGGCCTTTAGAACAAAGAACTCCAACCCATTGGATTTTTCCATTGCTCATACTGTCTACTGAAGGAGAATGTGGTTGATTTACTGTTACAACTCAAATAATACTTTCTCTTGCTTATTGTTCAGTCATTTCTGACTCTTTGTGACCCTATTTGGGTTTGTTTATTTTTTTGGCAAACATACTGGAGTAGTTTGCCATTTCCTTCTCCAGTGGACCCATTTTGTCAGGACATCAGAGGTTAAGTGCCTTGCCCAGGGTCACACACCTAGGAAGTGTCTAAGGCTGGATTTGAACTTGGGTTGACTCCAGGACCAGACTCCAGGCTCACTGAGCCACCAAGTGCCTCTTCAAACACTACTGGGTGATAACCTAACCCAACTTTACTGAGCTAGGAGACCAACTCATTCATGAGGAAGGTAAGTCCAAAGGAGGATAAACTCAAGGGGCTATAATACATTCTAGCTTTAGCTCAGAACAAAGTATTCATCACACAGAGAATCCATGAGGGGCCAGACCAGATTGAATGCTCGGTAGCTTCAGAAATCCCTGGCTAAATTTAAGTCCTAAAAACAAAGCTTTTACATTTCAGTAAGTATCTCCTAGAAAGTTCTGGAACTTTCCAAACTTCCCCCCAAAACAAACAAGAACCCCTCATCATAATAGCAACTTTATGGTCTTTAGCACTAAAACATGGTGAATAAAAGCTCTGAACTGCTTTTCCAAAGATTTTTTTTTTTAAAGATAGTCACTGAGAAATGGAAGTACTATTTTTTTCTCCCATAACAAAATTCTTCTTCTCTAAAGGCAAGAAATGCCTAGTGGTTTCACTGTGCAAATTTGGAGAGGGCAGCCAGCTGGCTCGCTTGCTCTTACTGGCACATAATACAGTCTACAGCTGGGCTGCTCATTCTTGTACTTCATTGGAGGCCAGCCTGGTGGCTCCCATCCTTCCCAGGAGGCTAAGCAGATGCTAATCCAAATTGAAACAGAATTCAGAAAGGTTATAAGGTTACCCACACAGTATCTAATCAGTGCACACATGTATGTATAAAATGAAGCTTTATTTTACCAACTGTTTCAGATGCCACAGGTACCTGAATTTAATTCTATAAGAAAAATATACATTATAAGGGTTTTTAAACCTTTTCAGGGGAAAGGACAACTTGATTAAGAGAAAGATGACAAAATAAATTACCCAGATATTCACACAAAAAGGAAAGAAAAAATTACTTTGGACATTCAAGTTTGAAAATTTTATTAGAAAAGTAATGCAGTTATTTGAAAAGGTTTTCAATCATTTCAAAAGCTGTAAACTAGAACTAAAATAAGTAGACAATTAGGTGCATTTTAGATTGTGTCTCAATAACTACAACTTTCATTTACTACAAAACAATTACAGTATTTCTAAGTCACAGAGACCAAGGATCACTGAATTGTATGACTCGTCTAGATGCATTCACTGCATAATATATCTTCCAGTGGGCTGGCTTCCAAAATATAAGTGTGCATTTTGTAATTGAAACAGCATCACTGAGATTAGCTATTTTGTCTTGATGCTCATCCTAATAAAATTCATAATTGTAATATAATTTTAAAGCTTTAAAGATGTTCAATTTCTTATTCTATTAAGTAAGAATTGTTAGGCAGTAATAAAAACATCTAAAGTATCAATTAATTTTTCATGTAAAGCAAACCTTATAGCATAAATAAAAACTGGTTATGTGTAACTTTTTTAAAAAATTCCTCCAAAATGGCTTTATAGTCATAATATGGCATAAAAGGGAAATAGAACAAGAAGGATAAGTTGAGAAAGAAAAAAAAAGTCTGACCACATTAATTATCATAAAAAATAACCATTTTAACCAATACATTACAAAAGCAGTGTCAACGTAATTAACAACCGGATCATCTAGGTCAAATGAATGTTTTCATGAGTAATTCACTGTCTTTGGACTGTCGTATTAAAACATGCTTGCACTAGATGCACCAGGAATCTTCTAGATTTAGTCCATTCTGAAGGATGACTAGAACATTGGTCACAGATGGGCTGGTCTAGGTTATTTGATTACATGGCTTAAAGCTCTGAGGTGATGGCATCATTTTAGTTTTGAGCTAATTCATATTTTGAGCTAATTCATATTTATCTGTTTTCAAACGTAAGCCTAGCTCCTGGAATAACTCAAAGGACTGTCGGCTCTAAAATTTCCAACCAGGGTATTCAACCTGTAATGCACTATCTTATGAAATCCTATTGTATAAAGAAATCTAGCTCCATGGCCTCACATTTTCCACGATACCTAGGATTTTAATAAACTTAGATAATTTTAACTTTTTTCAAGTTTACATGAAATGCTTTAATGGCCCTGTTCTCATATTAATATTCATATTTTATGTATATATATATGCATATATATATAAATTTCAATATATACAGAGACCATTTTTTTCTATTTTTTTTGTTAAATTTCACCTCTGTTCTTAACCAGTTCATAGCTGATCCTAAAATGACAATCACATGAGCAATGGGTTATTCCTTGTCTCTAAGTTTATGAAAATTCCATTTTTTGTGATAATATTGTTTTTCACGTCCAGTACTTTCTGATTCTCTTCTTAAAAGAAGTATTCATAATGTAGATAGCTTCTGAATATCTTACAGGTTCTCTGGCTGCTTCTATTCCTTAATTCCAAACCATATTTCCTAACTTTTTCTAAGACTTCCCCCATTAACCACTTTTATATTGAAGTCATTGTGTATCAGTTTCTATGTTGATTTGGCTTAGAGGATCTTAACAAATTCTTCATATTTTCCACTGTCCTCTGCTATAGATCGTTGATGCATAAGATGTCACTATTTTGATGACAATATCTTTGCCTACATTTATCAAGAACTCTAAAAAGGAAGATGACCAAGTGTTCCGTGAAATATTCCTTATTGCCTGTAAGTACACAGTGAAACCAGGTGTATCAGCTCTTTTATTCAACTCTCTGGTGAGAAGATAACAGGCCATCAAGGTAACTTCTGGTTTCATTTGTAGCAAAAATGTCAATATTGATGTGATTAAGTTTTTCTAGAGGTATATCACCTCACTGGTCATCAAACAATAATCTTCAGTTTAGAATGTCAGCTGTAAAAAATAAAACTTCAGATGGTCAGAAACAATGGGTTTCTTAGCACCCTCTAGAATAATAAATGATACCAAAAAACAAACAAAAACAAAAACCTTCATACCGATCCATTTGAACAAGGTGTTGATTCAAAAAGATGCGAGATAAAAATAAGGACATTTACTTTTGAATAAGGACATTTCTTTGAAATTTAACTGATTAAAAAAATCACTAGAACAAAGATAGACAAAAAGGTCAAGAAACTACATTAGTCAGCAAATAATAGTTTTTATGGAACAGAGGAACACGGTAAATAAGAGCAACATTGGTTAAGAAAACAGGTTCATATGAAAAAGAAAGCCAGTGGTGGGAGGGGAAAAGTACTCTGAAAAACCTTGCTATGAAACCTAAGTAATCATAACCATTGAAAAAACACTGACATGCAACTGGAAGAAAGAAAACAAATGGAATTAAAAGAAAAGGGATTTGTTACAGTTTTTATGATAAGCAACTATGACGCATAGCCACTAAAAATGAATGACCCTAGAAAGCCACAATGGAACGACAGAGGAGACTCCACATTTGGCCATAACATCTCAGGATCTAATATGCAACATGAGGAAGCAGAAATTGCTCATGAGGAGATAAGACTCTGGGAGAGTAGTTGGAAGCTTAACAAATACACACAAAGGGTGATATTCATGCTAGAAATGATGAAATGCTAGACATTCAGGATTGACTTTTAAGATACCTGAATAATGGGAAAACTGCAAAAGAATGAAAAGGGTCATGGATTAAATTAACATCCAAAACAAGATGACTGAGAAGACATTAATAACAATTGATCCATATGCCAACTTTCTCATTTTCACAAAAGCTTTATTGATAATGGTATATGTCTCCATCAAAAAGCATCTTAGATGAAAATATGAGAAAATCATAGTTAAACTTAATGCAGATTATTTTCAATAGCAGACTACATTTTCACAGTCAAATAACTGACCAATAATTACAGAATATAAAGATCCTGCTGTGATGATAAATGTAAGACAAAACGAAATGACCATCTGACAAAACACAGCAGAGCAAAGCATAGTTCTTAAAGGCTGATAAAGGTAGCTTTATGAATACTTTATGGTGAGATAGAGTGGGTTTATCAAAGGTGTTTTACCACTGCCATGAAGGACATACCATGCCAAGTCCAAATGAATGAGGGAATTCCTATAGTTGATGAGGTTGTACTGCTACTACCATCTATGAAGAACATTATATTGGTACCCCAAAAAGAATATGTAAGAGAGCCTCAGAAATGAGACATATAGGGGCAGCTAGGTGGTACAGTGGATAGAGTACTGGCCCTGGAGTTAGGAGGACTTAAGTTCAAATCCAGCTCCAGACACTTGACATATACTAGCTGTGTGACCCTGGGCAAGTCACTTAACCCCATTACCTAGCAAAAAAGAAAAAAAAGAAAAAATGAGACTTACATTAGCTAATGTAGAGTATACATTAAAGAGAGGAACCAAAAAACTTTTTAAAAGGGGGTGCAACTTTAATAAAAATCACAGGGAAAACGTTTTTCTCTACAAAGGAAAATAGTTTCTGACCTGTTCAACCTAACTTATTGACTGAATAGTTATGAGAATCAAATGAGACAGATAATGTATGTTAGGGGGCAGTTAGGTGGCACAGTATGTTGGGCCCAAAGTCAGGAAGACTCATCTTCCTGTGTTCAAATCCGGCCTCAGACATTTACTAGCTGTGTGACCCTGGGCAAGTCACTTAAACCTGTTTGCCTCCACTTTTTTCATCTGTAAAATGAGCTAGGGAAAATGACAGACCACTCCAGTATCTTTGCCAAGAGAACCCCAAATGGAATCATGAAGAGTCAGACGTGACTGAAACAAATTAACAACATCAACCATGTATGTTATACTTTGTAAACATAAAAAACTAACACAAAAAATATATTATCACTGTTATTTATATAGTTGGTTTATAAGATTTATCGTATTAATATACAATATCAATCGACAGAGTGATATCCCAACCAAAACAGGGTGGTTCTATAATTGCTTCACTAAAATAAATCTGCAAGCTATGCACGTCCTAGAAATTTTTAGGCTTTCAAGATCATGTATTTATGCTTCAAAGGAACTGCTACTCTTAGAATCAGTTTTAAACCGAAGGAACCAGAAGTCATTTGTTCTAAACTCATCACATCACAGATGAGAGAACTGGGTCCCAGATGAGTGGAGTAATTTCCTCCAGGTCACGGAGATGTTTAACTACAGAACTGGGTCTCTACTAAGGCTTCCTGATCACTAGTATAGGTCTCTTTTCACTCAGATGACTTCCTACCCTTCTCAGTCCTAAGATTATTCTCACTAGGAAAGCTGGTGGACATAAATATGCTACATAGGTTGGACACCATGATTTTCAATTTATGGATTTTTTTGTATAAAAATTGGATAAATATAGTAGGAGGAAATGCTGTTTTCACACCGACGACACTACCTAGGTGATCTTGCGCAAGTAACTGCCTCGATGCTCTCATTGTCCTCATGTATAAAAGGATGGGTTTGGCTAGATGGCCTCTGAGGTCCCCTCCATCTCCAAAGCTCTGATCTTATGATCCTTAAGATGACATGCCTCGGTTTCTTCATCAGCTCTCCTGAATTATCTTTTTTATATCTTTAAAAAATTATTTTGCTTTATTTTGCTTTTTAGTGAGGCAATAGGGAGTTAAGTGACTTGCCCAAGGTCACACAGCTAGTGTCAAGTGCCTGAGGCCGGATTTGAACTTGGGTCTTCCTGACTCCAAGGCCAGTGCTCTATCCGATGTGCCATGTAGCTGCCCAAAAATTACTTATTTTTAACATTCTTTTTTTGAAAATTTGAGTTCCAAATCCTTTCCCTCCTTGCTACTTCCTCCACCACTCACTAAGACAGCAAGCAATTATATACATATGAAATCATGCACAACATATTTCCGTGTTAGTCATATTTCTAAACAAAAGGAAGAAAAATGAAGTGAAAAAATTATACTTCAGTTTGCACTTAGAGTCTATCAGTTCTCTTTATGGAGTTGGATAGCATTTTCCCCATCATAAGTCCTTTGGAATTATCTTGGATCACTGCACTGATCAGAGTAGCCAAGTCTTTCATATTTGATCATCATTACAACATTGCTGTTACTGCACACAATGATCTTCTTACTTCTTCTTATTTCACATTAGTTCATATAGGTCTTGCCATGCTTTTGTTTTGTTTTGTTTTTTGAAACCACTCCCCTCATCATTTCCCACAGCCCAATAGTACTCCATCACAATCATATGCCACAAGTTGTTCAGCCATTTCCCCAACTGCTGTGCATCCCCCTCAATTCCTAATTCTTTGCCACCACAAAGAGTTGCTGTATCTTTGTACATGTAGGTTCTCTGAGCAGTATAATCATCATGTTCATCATCATATTCATAGCTGGAACTGTCCAGGAAGGGTTGGCTGTTTTGGAGGACAAGGAAGAAACAGACCAGAAGTAACCACTTTAGTTAGGACTTAAACTAATCTTCAGTCAATGCCTAGAAAGTCACTGTTGTCTTTGTGATGTCACAATTCATGGCTCTGCTTCAGGCCTGCCCTCAGTTAGCTCCACACCTATAAGACCCTCTTTTTTTTGTTTTAGTGTCATAACTCCACTTCCTGTCCAGCCCCAGCTTCCTTCCCAACACCTTCAGAACCTCCTCGATCTCACGTTTTCATTAGGATCAAATCTTAGTGTACGGATTGTGCCAGACACTGACCTACAAGTAATACTACCTGCTCCATTCCTCTACAGTCTCTGTCCCCCCTCCTCTGCCTCCTTCCCTCCCCATATCACCACTATTAATCCCAGTTTCCTTCCTCACTGTCCAGGAGCCAATGTTATACAATGATTTTGACCCTGACCCAATCCATTAAAAGGTATTTTACTGCAGCAAAAATATACTCCAGAAAAAAAAAAAAAGATAATCATAGTGACTGCATTGCTTTCAGTTGTAATCATCTGCTAAGTCTGTTTATTGCCAAGTTTATGCCTCCTCCATGAAAATTCTTTTTTAATTAGAAGACAGTGGCTGATTTTCTTTTCTTAAAGAACTATGTGGCCTAGTAATTTATCCACCAAAAATACTAATAATAATGACAATAATAATAACACCTTGTTAAAAAAGGAACTATCCCATGACTTATTTATTGAACATTCTCTGTGAATTACTTACAAGTTAATGCTGTCCTATGAAATTGACTATATAACATATAAATTGTATAGGAATATAAACAATTCACAATAATTCAGAATCTATGGCATTTATCTGAAAATTACTAATTAAGTATTCTTATTTGATTGAAGGACAAAGATGGTCTAGTTGGGAATAAAATGCTTGAATGTAAATTAATCATCAATTCATTCATTAAACAAACATTTATCAAATCCTACTATATGTAAGACAGCATCCTAATTGATGTAGGAAACACAAATATGAAGAACACTTTGAGATCTTGAGGAGTTCACAATTTCATAGAGGCCAGGAAACACCTACACAAATAACTTTAAGGTGGAATGCGCTCATTTCAGTAAGAGATATAGTAGCAATAATAATGATGATGAAGATGATAATACTGATAGCTAACATTTATTTAGCACTAGAATTAATAAATAATATGCTATGGGGATTCAGAAACAAAGAGAGATTATTTCAGAATTCAAGGATACAGAAATGGTTTTACAGTAGAAATGGCAGTGAAGCTGGACTTAGAAATATTGATAGGATTGCAATAGCTTGCAGGTGATAGGGTGAGAACATTTCAGCATTTCAGAGAGAGAATGGCATGAGCAAAATCACACAAAAAATAAAAGCATAGGGTGTGTTCAAGCAAGTAGTAGTGATTCACTTTGGCAAAGACATAGAGGCTACTGGCACATAAGGCTGTAAAGGTAGATCACAGTGGGTCTCAAATGTCAAACTAAAAGAAAATTGACTTCATTCAGTACACAATTGGTAGCCAATGTGCGGCTACCAATGATTCTTTCAGAAGACAAATGTCAAAATATGTTCTCAATATCTCTAAACTGAAAACTATTTTAAAATTTTTAACAAAAACAAAATCTTACATATTCTTATAAAGCACTATATTAAAAAAAAAAATCAATGTATGTCTGTCATTCAGAGATACTCCCTGCAAGTACTAGGGAGTAATTTTTTCAACACCTTTAGGTATAAAAGCAAGGCCAAAGAAGAAGTATAGAACTAATCCATTTTAGAAAACACTCGTGCCAATGATGATGATGAAATTTAACACACTTAATGAAAATATTATAAATAGTAATAAAAATTTTTAAATATTAAAAGTTCCATTTATTTAAAAAAGTGACCTATTCCCCCAGGACAAAATATTTAGGTTTCAGACCATGTACAGCAAGTATAGCTTGAGAGAGAGAAACCCATACAATAACTCATCTTTCCATCTCAGAAACAAAATACATATTCTTTTAAAAATAACAAATATAAATCAAAGTGTTGGAACTGTAGAAGGACAAAGGAAAACTTTAACTGTATGTCATATCTTGCTTAGCTTGCTATAAGCAACAAAAATTGTGGCTGCATAAATCTCTCCTTTTCAGCTTTACTGGCTAGATAGATTTTCTCTTCTTTTTTTTTTTTAAAAAGAAACATAAAGATAATATGCAATAGATAATAAAAGTTGCATTAATTAAAGAAAGACATCATAAAACAGCTCTTCATATATGACTATGCTCATTCAACTGTTCAGACAAAGTCTGAGTACTAAATTCTACGGGTGATCCTAAACCCAAACTGCTGGTGCTGTTAGATTTTAAGGGTCTGTAAAAGCAGGCAAGATGTATGACACTTGCCTAGGCAGTTAGAAACAAAGAATCATTCAGATTCATTACCTTTGTGAATGGCACAACCATATCAATATTTTATTATTGAGGACAGAGTCTAGTGAAATGGATGCAGACACTATAGACAAGGCCTTAGATCACCTTTTGTATGAGGTATCCTTTTTCTGTACTCCTCAGGGGAAAAAAAAAATTGCAGGGTAATTCTGCAGGGTAATTTTTTTTTTGACTTTTCAACAGGCTTTATTGGGGACTTGTTTCTCCTGTCCGATACACAGAAAGCGGGAGTCACACACAGTCATTTATCGACATTTGGTCCCACCCCCTTTCCCGGGGAGGGGGGTTGGGGGAATGTTAGGGGTGGAGGGCAGGCCGTTGCAGGGGTTTGGTCCCTTTCCCCACCTCCTTGTGTAAACTTTCCCTCAGAAATTTCTCCGAAGTCTGATCTGTCTGCTCCCCCGTCACGTGGCCATTGCACTGGGGAAAGGGACTAGGAAAGGAAGGGGCTCCCTCTCCCACTGCCTAGAAAACTAAAGCATAGCTAGGAAGAGAAGATGGGCTGGTCACCTGTCTAGGGTGAAGGATGATAAATAGCCAAAATACCCCATAATTACCCTCCAATATCAGGAAAAAACAAAGAAGGCTCTAATGCACAGTTTCTCCTTGCTATGACAAATTCATGGGAGGAAATGATTAAGAGTCACATAAGCTGGGTAGGAATTCTGCATCACTAGGGAGAACTCCCATCTACTTGAATATTTGAGTACATTTCACTGATGTTCTTTTGGAAGCCTCACTTCACTTTCCAATGACTGTTCCCCACTAGAACTGGTGCTTGAAACAAAGAAGTACAATTTAAGAAAAAACAAATCAACATATTGGCTATATCAGCCCCATTCTATACCTGTGGTCTAACACCTCTCTACTAAGACGTAGGAGGTCTGCTTCACCCCCCCATTCATGTTACCTTCACTCTAATCCTATCATCCTTCCTTCACCCCAAAAAGAAACTGAGACTCATCTCCTGGGGCTCTGGGGCTCTGAGAAGGAAGCATTCACTTTGTTTTGCCTAGAACCTGGCCTCCCCATTACTTTCCAGCCATTTCTCTACCACACCACCGCCACTTTTTCCTGTGTAATGTCAATCCCCATTAGAATGTAAGTTCCCTGACAGCAGGGGTAGCTTTGCTTGTTTATATTTGTATGACCAATGCTTGGCACAGTTCCTGCATACAGTGCTTAATAAATGCTCTATCTATCTACTGATCTATCCATCTATCTCTATCGTCAGAAATGGTCACTGTGTTGATAAGATTTCTGCATACTTCAATGCTGTTTTGCTTCACATTATTATGCTTATCTTGTAAATTTTTCTCCTGGTACTTCATTCTGCATAAGTTCATAAAACTATTCCAAAGATCCTTTGAATTCTGCATGCCTGCCATTTCTTAAAACCATGACAATCCCATCAGGCTATTTCCACAACTTGCATTGGGACTGGCTGGCCAGGTGTCCAGAAGGAGGGGGTGACTCTCCTAATAAACTCAGAATTCTAGGGGTAACCCTGAAAATAAATAGATTTTGTGTTACTCATGATACTAGAGTGCCCCTTATTACAACTCAACCAGTTGAACTCCATCAGCTTTAAGAAAAAGGATATTATAACATCAATAATAACAACAGTAGTAATAACTAGCATTCATATAGGGCTTTAATGTTTGCAAAACACTTTTCATTTGCTAATTCATTTGATCATCACACTGCAACCATACAAGATAGCTTCTATTATTATCCCCACTTTATACATAAGAAAACTGAGATAGAGAGGATTTGAGGGACATGCTGAAGATCACACAGCTAGTAAGTGTCTGAGGCAGGATTTCAAATCAAATCTTACTGATTCCAAGTCCCACTGTTTAGCCACTGTGTACCACCTTTAACAAGGTGGTCTGTAAGAAGAGTTGATTCATTCCCCCATACCTTGAGCACACAGGAAGCCCCTGGAAGGAGTGGACTCAAACCAAAGGCTATAAAGCACATACACAAAGAACATGTGAAAACACTGGCAAGGAGGGTCTTTTTCTTCCTGTTTAGAATCCTCACATAGCTTCCCTTTGTTAGCTCAAAGATGGACTCTACGGATCTGTGTCTTTGTTGGGTCTTGAGTGGGCAATCTCATGCCAAGAAGGGTCCCTGAAGCTACTTCCTGCATCAGGTGGCTCTCCTTCTGGGTCTGGTTTGTCCTCCACCTGTCTTTCTCTTATCTTACCTCAAAGTATTGTATTCTACTAGTCCAGACTGGCCAACAACTTGGTCAAAGGTAGGGGTTCACTGCCTTCCTCACTTTGCTGCCCTCTGGTACAAATGCAAGGGTCTACTTCTTCAAGACACTCTCAAGCCTGAAGTCTTCCAGAGCATTACAGCTTACTGTTGCTGAAATTCTAGCTATTTCAAGCCCTCAGAGGTATAAATAGTGAGTTTGGTTAGCCAATACCTATTCCCTTCTTGACCCAATCAAAGAGGTTTACATCTAGTAAAGATGTCACCAAGGTGTGAACTGTCAAGTTTTTTACATTTAAAACTTCCTTACTCTCTTGTACAGATTATAGTTCATTAATTAGAGGGGTGCAGAAACCCTTACATAGCTCAATAACAATTCCATTGTATTGTCCACATGCTATGATTTGTTCGGCCATTACCCCATCAACAGCATTCACTTTCCTCTAGGTTCTTTGCTGCTACAACAATCACTGCTAGAAATATTTTTGTATATATGAGACCATTCTATCTGTGTGGCACCATGGAAAGAATGCTGGATCCAGAGTTAGACATCGTGGACTCCAATTCTGCTCCTATCACTTAACTACCTATTTGATCTTGGGTACACTAAAGTCTCTGGGCCGCAGTTCTTCCTCTATAAAATAAATGACCTCTAAGGTCCCTTCTGGGCAGCTAAATGGTGCAGTAGATAGAGTCAGGAAGATGCCTCTTTCCTTTGCATGGTAATTAGCATCTTTCCCTGCATCTTTCTGGCCTTTCTTTATACTATACTTATATTATACTACTCCCTTCTTCCAAGGACTCTGCATTCCCACCCAAGTGGACTGCTTACTTTCCCTCAAATACTCTGTTCAAGATATTCTCTAGGCCTTTCATGTTCTCTTTCTTCTCACCTGGTGAACTCCTTACCTGTCTCTAAGAAATAGACTTTATTTTTTCATATCACTTCCATTTCCAAAACTGTCTTTCTCTGCTCAGAGAGCCATCCCATATAACAAAACAAATGCAACAAAATTAAAAATGGCAATTCAGCTCTGATTCCTATAATCTAGCCACTGCTCAGCTTCTTAAAATCTAGCCAATAGCTCACTAACATTCAGACTCCTTAAGAGTCTGCCCAAGATGATGGATGTTCTAATAAACCTTGTTTTGGGCTAAAAGGAGGCTTGGGTCAAATTCTTTCCGGCAGGACCTGTGTGTTGTGATTTTGGGGTCCCAGCACTCCTACGTCCCTAAACCTCAACATTTTGGTGGCCCATACAGGGAAACTGCCTAGCCCCAAGTTCTTCTCCAGCCAAGACTGGAAGGTGTGTAAGCCTCCCCCACTCCTTTTCTTGCTCTAGCGTTGGGGTCGCTCTCCAAGCACCAAGGCATGGAGGTGCTTTTCAGGCACACAGTTACAAGGCTGTTTCCCACTCAGCCTGACGCTCTCAGGCTATTGGTCCACTGGGTCAGTTCAAGCCCTTGGACCTGAACATACCTTCCGCAGCATAGAGGACAAGGACAGACGCCCTCTCTGGAAGTGTATGCCCAATTCTGTCAGTTCTCTCAGTGCTAGGGAATTGGGGAAAACTGCAATTGCTTTTTGGTTCCTTGAGACTTACTCCCTTCCCTCTATAACCCTGAACTCTCCTTCATGCAAGTTACAAGTAAAAGTCAGAACAGCTAAAACTATCTTGGCAGATTCTGGAGGTTTTGTGATTGATGATTAAAGAGTTCAGAAACACCTCCTTACGACCCTGGTCACTCCCTTCCCTCCAGTGAAGAGGGTATCTGGGGGAGGGCGGAGCCAAGACATCGGCATGAAAGCAGTGACTTGCTTGAGCTCTCCCCTAAACCCCTCCAAATACCCATAAAAAATGGCTCTAGACAAATTCTAAAGCAGCAGAACACACAAAAAGACAGAGTAAAACAAATTTGCAGCCCAAGACAGTCTGGATGGTTGATCGGATATCGCATATCGCGCCAGGAGGTGAGAGGAGCTCAGTTTGGTATGGGTGCACAGGCCGCAGTGAACCTGGAGCAGGCCTCAGAGGAATGAATCACAGGCAGCTGTGGCGGTTTCCAGACTCCTCAATCCACAAACGCCCAAGACAACTTAGAAGGTCAGTGGGAAAAGTCTGTTTCTGTGGTGCTGAGAGAGGAGCTAGGTCAGAGCCAGCTCCAGAGCTCAGAGCACAGGCGCAGGGGTGGTGGCTGCATCCTGAGCTTCCGGCCCACAGACTGAGGGGGAATCAAGTGGCTGATCAGAGGGGGACTGCAGGGATCTCTTTGCTGGTGCTGAGGCAGGCATCTCTCTCTTTGCCCGTGCTTGGATCTGGGTCACAGTTCTAGGTGGCAGTCTAGGGGTGAGGAAGAACACTGACCTGGTAGAGCTTGTAGTGGCAGTAGAGAGGAAACCCTCCTCACAATTCCAAGAGAGGAAAGACTGCTTGTGGCTGGTCACTCAAAGACCAGAGCACAGGCCAGGAAAAGAGTAAACACCTCGACCCTTATCATACCACCTTGGAAGAACTGAAAACTTACAGGTCCCTAGAAGTATCTCTGAAAATACCTGTAGAAACCCCCAAAGCTTGGGACAGTACATTCTCCACGTTGGAAGCAGACTCTTACCTTAACAAAGACTTTAAAACTCAAGTAATTGGCTGCGATCATGAGCAAGCAGCACAAAAAGAGTCAGACTCTATTATCTTACTTTGGTGAAAAAGAAGATCAAAATATACAACCAGAAGAAGACAACAAAATCAAAGCTCCTACATCCAAAGCCTCCAAGAAAAATATGAATCAGTCCCAGGCCTTGGAACAGTTCAAAAGGGATCTTGAGAAGCAAATAAGGGAAGTAGAGGAAAAACTGGGAAGAGAAATGAGAGTGATGCAAGAAAATCATGAAAAACAAGTCAACAGCTTCCTAAAGGAGACCCCAAAAAATACTGTAGAAAATAACACCTTAAAAAATAGCCTAACTCAAATGGCAAAAGAGGTCCAAAAAAGCCAATGAGGAGACGACTGCCCTAAAAAGCAAAATTGGCCAAATAGAAAAGGAAGTCCAAAAGCTTACTGAAGAAAATACTTCCTTAAAAATTAGAAAAGAGCAATTGGAAGACAGTGACTTTATGAGAAATCAAGACACTGTAAAACAAATTCAAATGAATGAAAAATTAGAAAACAATGTGAAATATCTCATTGGAAAAACAACTGACCTGAAGAGGGTATCTGTTAAGCCCTCTCATAGGAGAAGAGAGTTTCACCCTTTCCCCCTCACCTTTGATTTCACCCTGGCCCCCCTGGGGAAAGGAAGGAGGAGGGAGGGCCAGCAGCTACAGTGTGGGTCTCACTGGCAATTGCCTTGGGTCCTGGGGCAACTTTTGCTTGGATGCATCACCCAGGTTCAGCACATCCTGCTCAAGGTAAAGAAGCTGGCCTCTGAACTTGGGTGAGCATGCTCTTTTAAAGTTGTAGTTTTAACTGTTAATGATGAGATGTTGATTCTCTGTGTAAAGTAATGAATTTAACAAAATTGAAGTCACCTGATTGGTAATGGGTTCATTTCAAATTGGTGAATTTTTTGGATCAGCTATGTAAAGCAACTTTTCATAATTTGGTTACCACTAAAATAATTTGGCTATTGTTGGTTATTGTTTTAATGTGTAAACTACCCAAAAAGCCTGCTTGGGTTATATATGGCTTACTGAGAATTTGTAAGTGTATAGAAATCTCTAATGATCGGCTTTTTATACCAGGACAAATTTAAGTTTCAGATGTAAATCCTGGAAAAGCTTTTCCTAAGCTGTGATTAATGAAACTTGTTGTTGGAGGTAAAAGCTCATAGGATTTTGAGTTGTCTGATGGATCATAATCCATCAATAATCAATAATCCATCATCTGAGAGAAATGCCACAAGCTACTCCGAGACTGTGATACTGGTGGGAAGTCAGTATCAGGAAACTGAGAGGACATTTTAGCCTCAGTCTAAGAAGGGATCCTTCTGGCTCAGTTTCCCCATTATGTTCCTTTGAAAAGGAATGTTACTGGTGTCTGGCTATGAAGTGGATTTGATACTGCATGGTTGGAAAACTGAATCATCTGAATCCAAACAGAGCAAAGGATGTTTTATCCTCTCATATTTGAGCTCTAAATCTAGTCCCTGCTTTCTATCTGGGCCCTGCAGTCTTTTCTGTCAGATTTGTGTCTTCAAGACTACAAGCCATTCACCTACAGTTGGTAGCAAATAGCTGGTACCAGCCAATGTCTCCCCATCATTCCCTGGATGCAGCCTGTGCTCAGCTCCAGTCAACCCCTTTGGGACCCCCTCAAGGTAGTGACACCTCTTTGTCCATTGCCAGCCAGAAGCAGTTTCAGAAGCCAAGAGCTTTGCCCCTTACTCCAAAAGAATTTGAGTCCCATTTGTTTGAGGGGGGAATGATGAGTTTGGGATCTGGACCTCAAAAAGGAAAAACCCTGGACTTTCCCACATGGCCAAATCTCTGGCTTTGCCTGAGGCTATAATACCATCAACTGGCCTTTCAATGTGGCTACACACAATCTCCCAATTACCTGGCCTAGCCCTCCATCCCTCCATTGTCTTACCTCCCTATGGCCACTTCCCACCCTTAATCCTATCTAGGCTCTTGGCCACACTAAGTTGTCCAGGTCCCTGGTTTTCTATTACCTCACAGTCTCTCCTCCTCTCTCCCCCGCCCTCAGACTGCTTGGCCACTCCTAGATCCCTCCCACAGTCTTTCTGTATATAAGTAAGGTCCATCTTGTCTCCATTAAGATGCTCTGATTCTTATAATCTAGCCACTGCTCAGATTCTTAAAATCTAGCCAATAGCTCACTAACATTCAGACTCATTAAGAGTCTGCCCAATATAACAAATGTTCTAATAAACCTTGTCTTTGGCTGAAAGAAGAAAAAAAAATTAAATTTTAAAAAGTTTTAAAAAGGTAATTCAGTAAAACTATTTGACAAAGCAACTGAGTCTTCCATGTTCCAGAAAGGTAGTTTCCTACCTCTTTATTTTTTTTTAATTAATTTATTTTGATTTATCAACAATCACTTCCACAAGCTTTTGAGTTTTAAATTTTTCTCCCCCTCCCCTGCCCAAGACAGCACGCAATTTGATATGGGCTATACATACACATTCCTATTAAACATATTTTCACATTGGTGATGTTGTAAGGATTCCTACCTCTTTAAAGAGCAGAAAATGTTTTTTCTCCTATCTTCTTCAGCTTACCTATCACTTTAAAAACTTGACTCAAATATTACCCACCTCTTCCAAAAACCTGCTGTGAGCACTGTTTTATACCTCCTTTAACACATTTATCAGGGACTATTTTGTGTTACAGTTTTCCGTGTACATGACACATTTCCTTAACAGACTCTGAACTATGAAAGGGAAGTTTTAAGCTCTGACACTTACAGCTATTTGACTACGAGCAAGTCACCTAACCTTTACTTGAACTACCCACCTCATAAGGCTAATGGAAGGAAAGGACTTTAAAAATCTTAAAGTATGATATAACTATTAGTTATGCCTACTGTTTCTATCTGAGCTTTCTATCCTACAGAACTTGGCACAGTGCTCTGCACAGAGAAGGCATCTGATAAGTATTTATCTGAATTAAATTGAAAATATATATGTAATTATATAAAACAAAAAATATGAAGTACATAACACATATGTGCTAACATATATATTACCCTAAACATAGATAATGTTTTTATTCTTAAAGACTGGTAAAATTGCCTACTAATTTAGTTATTAGGTTTTACAATCAACTATTATAAACTCAAAATCATAAACTTTTTGAAATGTTGCTTCATTGTTTTATTTTTATTTTCATTTCCTTTCCTTAAATAAAAATAATAAAACACTCATTTTATTCTCAGAAAATAAGTATTCTAAAATTGGAAAAGTATTTCCAGAAAAGCATATTTATAAAGTACTCCTTAGTTCTTTATGCACATAAAAATATTATGTCCAGGAAAACAAAATATATTTTAAAACCTCTTAATATGGAAAATAAATATTATTTTACATTTTAGAGTGTGCTTAATTTATTCATGAATTTATTTTAAAATTATGAGGAAAATAATACAAATGAATTCATTATTTGTTAGGCAATGTTATTTATAAATACTAAAACTCTGGAGAAAAAAATGTCAAAGTTACATAATATTATAAGTCCATAAGTAATTATTTTCATTTCAATGTTACTTTTGTTATCTCTAAGTACTAAAAACAGGTATGTACAATATAAAATAAACACCAGAATTGAAAACCTGAAAACAATTATTATTTCCAAATTGCTTTTCTTCTAATTCACACTAATTTGTTTTTGTAAATAGAATAATCTGATAGCAAAATCCTTTCTTGCTTATTTGAATTCCAACCTATAACTTCACTTTAAATAAGCTGGTTTTAACTTTATATCTTTGAATAGGGGCAAAGAGGTCCTGGACCTATTTTTTCATTAGTTGAGGAAACTCCCTTTAATAATGCAGGTGAGCAACTAGTCCATCATTTAAGATCTTGAAAAGAGCTGCCCAGGGCACTTCACCAAGGTCAAACAGCCAGTATGTATCAGAGGCTCCTCACTCCAATGACAACTCTGTATCCTATATTTGATGATGACAGAATGGCATGAGTAAATGTTCTGATGAATATATTTTCTTTGGGGCCCTTATTATATTCTTTGTACATAGTAACTATTAAAGAATTTTTGCCACCATTATCAAATGATACTTACTAAAGTTTCCACATGTATGTAGTATTTTCTTTTTAACACCAAGTGCTTTAATAGTCATCAAAGTTTAATTTGGTTTTTAATTACAAAAAAAATTGCTCTGGTAAATATAATTCTTATCTGACTTATTACAGAGAATTAAATTTATCATTAAATTTTTTCTCTAGCTAGTAAGGATCACACCATAAAACAGGGCTTGAGGCCACAAACTTTGTCATATCATATAGGATTTGAAGCTAGAAGAGACTATAGAGATAATTTGGTCTAAGCCCTGGAAATGTAAATTCAGGGATGAGGAAACTGAGTCCTAGAGAGGTGAAGTCCTTTGCCTAAGGTCACATGACTAGAATGTGAATGCATTTCTCCTGATTCCAATTCCAGTTCACTTTCTACTATGTCACAGTTCTGTGCCTGGAACTCTGCTGTGACAAGACACCCATCCTCTAATAAAATAAAAAAACACTGCAGTCTCTGTACCACAAGCATAACCGAAAAAAAAAAAGAGCATTTTTCCATAGGCCTAGGTTCTAGATGCTAATAATCAAGTTTATTGAGTCTAAGAAATCCACTGAGATCATGGTGCCTGTCAGATATAGGAGATGGGTCAGAGGTGACATTTTTCCTGCATAACTCTTTCTGGAAAACCAATAGGTTGTATATAATGCTTTTAATTATAGTCAACCTATTTTAGGAAAAATATTATTAAATACATAACAAGGAATACCTAATAGTCAAGAAACAGGATTCCAATTCTTCCAGAAAATCAAAACAAAAATAATATCTTATGTAAGACAGGTGAAGAGAAGTTGAAATAGACATATGTTATCAAATATATGTGCAAGAAGACACACAAAAGATCAGAGAGTGTTTTGGAGAATATAAACATACTGTATTATAGGTACTTTACAACAACTGGGGTCACATGTATTTTCATTAAGGAAAGCCACATCTGGCAAAAGCTATCAGTGAATTCTGACACATTGTTAGCAAACTATCCCACAAAAAACTCCTTGATAAAGGATAGAAATTAATTAATAAGCCTTTATGCAGTTGTTATTTAGTAAACTTATTTCAATAAATACTTATAAATCTTGAATAGTAAAACAAAGCAATATGTAAGGGTAGATACACAAATAAATACGACAGTCCCTACGCTCATGTAACTTGCAATATAATAAACGCACTGCCAAGCGGTTAATGAAGGGGAAAAGATAAGCAGAGGTACTTTAAACAGGTTATATTACCTATGTTTGTTTTTAGTGCCTCTTTCAAAACACCATTTCATACCTGAAAACTAGAAGTGAGAAATGGGGAGATACTTATTAGATAAATATGAGAAATTTTTCAAATAAATAAAAAATAAATGAACACAGGCTAAAAAAGATAAAATGCTTTTTCTCCACTTAGAAAAAAACCATGTACTACCTAAAGAACTAAAAGTAAATATGATTAAAACAAATGGATATATCTGAAAACTCTTCTATAATTTATGAGGAAAAATGTTATTACAATAATTACACTGGTCATATATAATAAGTGTTGAAAATAATTTGTATAACATCATTAACAAACTAATATAATTAAATTACTTTAAAGTAATGCATCTTTAATAATTAATTACTAACAAAGGGCATTTGTAAGGGGAAATTGAAGTTTATGGCTACAATTCTCTTAAAATAAACTAAATAATTACCTAAATTTAGCAGCTATCTGGTTATATAATCTACTAATTTTGGGGGAAAAACTTTTTCTTAATATGGATTTTTGAAGCTTAATATAACTACAGTGAAGATTTGGATGGATGACAAAGTATAAGAGCAACATGCTATCTTGAACTCTGACAGCACTTAAATTCTTTGTATTGAAAATATTTTGGTTACTTTGCATCATATGTCATTTATTCATCTATTTTCCTTTTGACACATTTCCCACCTTAACCATTCTGGAGAGACAGTCAAAGGCTCTTCCAATTCTGATCTTTTATGAGTCTATAACCATCTACTACAATAAGGGTTGGAAAGAACGAGTCAATATTCACTTACTCCTTTCCTTTACTGCCCTATAAGCACTTTCTCCATATCCTTTGCTTTTCTTTTTCCACTTCTGTCTCCCTAACCCCTTAACCAAGCATAACTAGCACCAAACTGCAACTGCTTCTGAGCAAGCTTGACCAAGGGAGTAAGAAATGCAGAACGTCCCTTCATTATTTGAGATTCCATTGCCCTTCCAACTCCAAATGAGTTGGGGCCAAGACAACTGCTTCGCTCTAAGTGCTTTAAATCAAAGGTAATTAAACCCAAGTCTAAAACCTGAAGGAAAATTTGCAATGTATATGCATCATGTTTCAAAAAATTTTACAAATTTATTTTCATATCCTTCTCTTTGTCACAAACATACTTGCAATATTGAAATATTCAGATTAAATCTTCATTTTAATTTCACAATTCATTTTTGCTCTTATCTGAGGGTGGTGTGGTTGTAAACCATGTAAACAGTTTATAACATAATTCCTCCTTTCCCTTTATATTTGTTAGACGACGTTATCTGAAATATAAAAAAATCTGGAGAATAATAAGAGATGAAGATGTCGCATGATAGCTTAAAGTCATGTGTAAATATTTTTATTTTTACATTATTTTTCTAATCTGTGAGACAAGGCTGGAAATTATACAAATAATTTCTTCATGCTATTTTACTAATCCCTGCAATGATTTAAAGAATTATTCAAAAAACTCATATCTAGGATTTATACATATGATGTTTTATTTCTGATTAATATTCATTTAAACTCTGTCTTTTTTAATATTAAAACTTCGAAGATATGTTTATGTAACTAACAAAAATATTGCTAACGCTAGGAAGTTGAATGACCTTAGGAATGTTTTCCAACTGCTACTATTATACTAATGGTTATAACTTCTGACATTAGAAAAGAGTGTTTATCGGAATTCATGCTGGCTTATTTATTTCTTAACAACAATAAAAAGGGGAGAAATTAATTCATTAAATTATTGTGGAAACACTTTGAAAGACTTTTTTTTGTTTTACATTCATTTGATTCAAGAGAAGTTTTTATTATTTAAAAATAGCTGACTTTAACCATTAATCTCAATATTAACTCAATTTTATTAAAAGGAAAAATAGAGATGGGAGTGAGGATAATAAGTTTTTGGAGTGATATATGAAAAATAGTGTAGTTAAACAGATATAATGTATTTGGGCTAATTTCTATTCATTCCTTCCGAAACCTTTTATTGAGCACCTACTGTGTGCCCAGCTCAATATTAGGGTAAAGAGTAGGAAGATACAAAGAAGCTGTAGATATGGTTCCTGTTTTCAAGGATCTTACATTATTGTTTGGAATACAAGACTTAGACACATAAAAAATTAGAGAACAAGAAAGTCTATAATAAAATATTAAATTATGTATTACAAAAAATAAGCATAATACAAATTCAAAAAATAAAGAAAAAACATATGGGCAAGAATTATCAGGGAAGTCTATATGAAGGTAATGGGATTGAGTTGGGTACTGAAAGATGAGTAGACAGATGGAGAAATGAATGAAGAGAATTCTCAACGAGGGCTGAATGAAGGTAAAAATTAGATTGGTGCATGTATAATAGTAAGGCAAGAAGGCTAAATTCATTTTTGGGAGAAGTAGAATATAAGGTCCCATAAGCGAGATTAGGCCAGATTACAAAGGGGCCATGAACTCTGGAATGAGGAGTTTATTTTTAATTATTTTAATTTATTTTGTGAAAGATTTCCCAGTTACATATAAAAAAACTAACAATAATTTTTTTTAAAATTTTGCACTGTAAATTCCCTCCCTCTTTCATGTTCCTACCCCCTCCTTGAGAAGGCAAACAATTTTACATGTGAAGCCAAGCAAAACAAATTTCCATATTAACCACATTGCAAAAGAAAATGCAAATAAAATAAAACAAAAATAAAGATTAAAAAAAAGTATGCTTCAATCTGCATTCAGAGTTTATAAGCTCTCTCTCTGAAGATGGATAGCATTTTTCATCATGGGTCCTTAGGAATTTTCTTGATCAAAGCAGCTCTTTCACAATTGAGTAGCTCTTTCACATCTTTATAATATTGCTGTTACTGCATGCAATGTTCTCCTGGTTCTGTTCACTTGACTTTGCTTAAGTTCATATAAGTCTTCCAATGTTTTTTTTTTCCCTGAAACCATCCCCTTTGTCTTTCTTATAGCACAATAGTATTCCATTACAATCATATCCCACAACTTGTTCAGCCATTCCCCAACTGATGGGCATCCCCTTGATTTCCAATTATTTGTCACCACAAAAAGAGCTGCTATAACTATTTTTGTACAAATAGGCCCTTTTCCCTTTTCTTTGATCTCTCTGGATACACACCTAGTAGTGGTATTGCTGGGTCAAAGGGTATGCACAGTTTTATAGCTCTTTGCGCCTAGCTCCAAATTTTTCTCCAGAATGGATGGACTAGTTCACAACCCAACTAACCATACATAAGTGCCGCTATTTTTCCACACCCTATCTAGTATTTGTCATTGTCTTGTCATGTTAGATCATCTTACAGGTGTGAAGTGGTTATCTCAGAGTTGTTTTAATCTGCATTTCTCTAATTAACAGTGATTTAGAGATTTTTTCATATGACTACTGATAGCTTTGATTTCATCTCCTGAAAACTGCCTATTCATATTCTTTGACCATTTATCAACTGGGGAATGGCTCTTATTTTCTTATAAATCTGACTCAGTCCCTACATATTTGAGAAATGAGGCCTTTATCAGAGAAATCTGCTGCAACTTATTCTTCCATTTTCTATTTTCCTCCTAATTTTGGCTGCATTACTTTTATTTCTGAAAAAGCTTTTGAATTTCACAAAATCAAAATTATTCATTTTAAATCGTTTGATGCTATCTCGTTTAGTAATAAATTCTTCCCTTATCCTTAGATATGGCAGGTATATTTTCCATGTTCTCCTATTTTACTTAAGATATCACACTTTATGTCTAAATCACTTACACATTTTGACCTTATCTTGGTATATGGTGTGAGATGTTGGTCTACACCTAGTTTCTCCCAAAGTGCTTTCCAGTTTTCCCAGAAATTTTTGTCAAATGTTGAGTTCTTACCCCCAAAGCTTGGATCTTTCGCTTTATCAAACACTAGTTTACTATGGTCATTTACTACTGTGTATTGTGTGCCAATATATTCCACTGATCCACTGCTCTATTTCTTAGCCAGTACCAAGCTGTTTTGATGATTACTGTTTTATAATATAGTTTGAAATCTGGAATTGCTAGGCCACCTTCCTTTACATTTTTTTTCATTGATTTCCTTGATATGTTGACCTTTTGTTCTTCCAGATGAATTCCATTACTGTTTTACCTAGCTCTGTAAAATAATTCTTTGAAGTTTGACTGGTATGGCACTGAAGAGGAAATAACTTTAGTAATACTGAAAGAAGCAGGGTGTCAAAAAGGCGTCTTTAGTTTTGAATTCTAGGGAACCAGGAAAATGAGGGTGAGAAAAATATATATGAGAAAGATGGTAAGGCAAGCCAGAATAATGAATTCAGTTTTGGACATGTTAATTTTGAGGAGATGGTGGGACACCCAAGTGAAAATGTCTTGTAGGCAAATGAACATTTTTATTTGGCCTACCCATATGCAACTAACATTTCTATTTCTCCAGTTGTTTGGATTTGTCTTTATTTCTGTGAAAAGTGTTTTGTAATTGTGTTCATATAATGCCTGGGTTTGTCTTGGCAGGTAGTATTTTATATTGTTTTATCAAGTATTTTATATTGGTTGTCATTATTTTAAGTGGAATTTCTCTGTCTCTTGATACTGGATTTTGCTGGTAGCATATAGAAATGCTGATGATTTATAGGGTTTTATTTTTGCGGCAATTTTGCTGAAGTTGTTGACTGTTTCAACTAGTTGGTTTTTTTTTAATTAATTCTGTAGGGTTCTCTAAGTATACCATCATCACATCTGTAAAAAAAAAATGATAGCTTTGTTTCCTCATTACCTATTTTTATTCCTTCAGTTTCTATTTTCTTTTCTTATTGCTATAACAAGCATTTTTAGTACAATATTGAATAACGTGGTGATAATGGATACCCTTGCTTCACTTCTGATCTTACTGGGAAGCCTTCGCATTTATCTCCACTACTTTGCTCAAAAGGTTTGCTCTGGTTTTTAGATCAATACTTCTTGTCATTTTTAGAAATGTTTCATTAATTCCTATGCTTTCTAGTGTTTTTCATAGGTCTGAGTGTTGTATTTTGTCAAATGCTTTTTCTGAATCTATTGATATCAATCACATGATTTTTGTGATAATTTTCCTAATATTAAACTACATTGAAGAAAGGTAAAAATCAGGTTGGTTCACGTACATTAGTAAGGTAAGAAGACTAAGTTCATGTTTGAGAGTTGTGAAATATAAAATTCAGTAAGTGAGACTGGACCAGATTACAAAGGGCCATGAACTCTGGAATGAGGAGTTTTAACTTATCTGATGAGCAATAGCGAATCAATGTAGGTTTCTTTTTTTCATAGGGTACTGATATGACTGAAAATATTTTTTAAGAAAGATTATTCTGCCAACATCACACAGATTAGACATGAAGCAGAGAGACAAACTAGGAAGCTGATGCAGTAATCCAAAAACATGAGATGATAAAGGCCTGTTATAAGGTAAGGATGGAGAGGAAACGGACAAAGGCAAGAAAGATTCTTCAACAGGAATCTGAATAGTGAATAACTGTGGTAATGTTGAAGGGAGCTGGTCAAAGAGGGGTCCACAGTTTTGAGTCTAGGGAACCAGGAGACTGAGGGTATGAAAAATATATGAGAAAAGTGGTAAGGCAAGCCAGTGCATAACGGGAGATAAAGAGTTCAGTTTTGGACATGTTAATTTTGAGGAGATGGTGGGACACTCAAGTGGAAATGTCCTGTAGGCAAATGGAAAGGACAGGACCAGAGCTGCAGTAAGAGACTGGGGCTAGAGATAGAGATCTGAGAATCATCAGCAAAGAGGTGATGGTTGAAAACGTTAGAGTGGATTTCTCAAGAAAGTAAACTTAGAGAGAGAAGAACATACAGTTTCTAAGTACCATGCCTCAATTCCGAGTAGCTGCCACTACGTGAACAACAGTGCCCAAGCCTTATGGTCCAAATACTGTTATAGGTAGGATTAACTGAGAACCAGGTGTTGGAGTAAAAATACAATTAGATGTCTTATAAACCTGAACTGAGAACACCTGGCTCTCAAAGATCAGCTGATAAAGGCCTCATATACATCAGCTATCCCTTATGACTCTCTGGCCAACCACATTCTCACCCAGGTCAACCCATGTGAACCTTATGCCCACTGGTCAGCCCATGGTGCCCCGGGATGAGCCTGAAGTAAAATGGGCAGAGAGGCGAGGTAGGTGCTGTTGATTGTAGTTCCGCCACGTGGCTCGAGTGGAAGGTACAGGGCCAGGGCGCAGGCGAGGCAGTGGCTTGTATTTGCAGGACATCTCAGTTACTTGGTCCATGAGCTGTAGATCAAAGCAAGGGGAGTAGACAAGGGTGCAGTCAGTAAGCCAGATCAAGATCAGAAAGCTGGAACAGTGATAAGATTATGTGAAGTAAACTATGCTGGTGTGGTCATTGAGGCAGGTCAAGATCAAATAGCTAGAACAGCAATAAGGGACCAAGGAGTTAACAAAGGTGTGCTCTGTAGTGAGATAAGCCAAAAGCCAAAGGCAATAAGATACTGGGATCAGAAGCAACAGCCAGGCTCACCAGCCCACCTGACCCACGTCATCAGTGAATTTAAAGCAGTATTAGCTTCTGAGGGACCTCTGACTCTAAATAAAAATATTATTAATGTGCAATATCCTGACCCTTTACCTTTTACAACAGAATTCCTATTAATTCACTTTAGTAACTCATGACATCATTTGACATCATTTATTAAAATTTAGGATCAATATGATGCTATTGACTAGCTCTCCACAAATTATTTTTTTCTTCATCTGAAAACCAGAATGGAATAGTGAAAAGTGCAATGGACTCACTGTTGAAAGACCTGAGCTTCAGTTGTGGATTAGTACCCCAGTGAACTTTTTGGGTGACTTTGGGCAGGTCTAACAACGATAATAAGAAGTAAGAATAATAGCTGGCAATCTACAAAGGCTGTAAGGTTTGAACCTCAAAACAACCCTGTAAAGTACAAGCTATCACATTACTCCATTTTACAGGTGAGGAAACTGAGGTGCTAAGAGGTACGTTAACTTGCCTAGGCCCATAAAGTTGATAAGTGTCTGAGTCAGTTCTTCCTGACCTCAACAGAGGTGCCCTACCTCACAGGGTTACTGTAGGAAATAAAAAACAATTTCTAAGCAACTTCTGAGTGGGAGCTTATTCATGTTTAATGTGATTGTGGATATTCTGTTTTACGGTTAAAGGGGACTTGCCCCCTATTAAGCAGAAATCATTCACAGAATCTGAAATAGCACTGAAATCTGTAGATTATTGGTTCATTGTATATACGTATCACATATGGCTCATTAGGATATTGTCTTTAACAGTACTGAGTTTTGAAAGGCTTATAAATATTTCTATAAGCTTTATTTATTGCCCGTATTAATTACCCATATTTTCTGAAAAAGGAAGAACTCAATAAACTAAAAGCTTTTTAATGTAGAATTTAAAAAAATGTTATGGCTTAAAGCAAACATCTAGGTCTTACTGAAAACTGCTTCTGTTAATTCATAGCCTGATTTCAATGCTATGAAAGTTCAGGTGTTCTGCTGCAACCTGCACTATCAGCAGGTGCACTTCACTAGGGAAGTGCCAAGCATCTCCAAAGGGCTCCTCATGCAGAGAGAAATTCAGAAAAGCACAGCTCCAGTTGCTATTGAACTGAGCAAACTCGGCTCACTGTTTCTGTTCCCTCCAATGCAGGTCCTCACCATGACTGCACTAGTGCAAGAGGCTTCTAACTGGTCTGCATTGTTCAAGTTCTTCCCCACTCCAGTCTATCTTCTACTCAACTTAATACACTCCAGCAGCTTCCTATTGCCTCAAAAAACATATACAGAATCCTCCATTTGGCATTCAAAGTCCTTCCAAATCTGAGCCCTTCTTACCTTTCAACATTACTTTCATCCTCGTATTGCACAAGTTAATGACAACGGCCGCTCTGCTCTTCCTCCCATAAGACAAGGTATTTTCAGCGGCTGTCCCCCATGCCTGGAGTAATTTGCCTCTTCAGCTTCACCTCCTGGCTCCCTTCAAGTCTCAGTTAATATTATACCTTCTCAAAGAAGCTTTTCCTGTTCCCCCTTAATGCTAACGCTTTACCTGTTGATTATCTCCAGTTTATCCTGAATGTATATTGTTTGTACATAGTCTTTTGCATGTTGTCTTTCCTACTAGACCATGAGCCCCTTGAGAGCAGGGACTGGTTGTTTGTTGTTGTTGTTGTTGTTGTTTCTGCTTTTGTTTTTTTTTCCCTCCCTTTCTTTGTATTCACAATGCTTAACACACTTTGGCCCACTGTAAGACATTAATAAAGACTATTCTATACAGTTATTCTTCTTGGTCTTGGATCTGGTAATTAAATTCAAATTTATTTTGTCTTTCTCAACCAGAGCTCAATGACTTGTAAACTGGTTTAATAAAGCAGTTTCTCGCTATAAAAGATTCACTGATGTTTAACAGGTTTTTGTCCTTGCCAGTCACATACTTCCACTTCAAGTCTGGACACCAAGAACTACTAAAGAAGGCAAGTGAGCTCTATGACTACTCACTCTCCTGGGTGGAACCAGGGTTTATAATAAATACACAGACACCCTACAGACTAACTTCACAACACAGAAGTCAAGAAACTGATTCACACTAGTAAAAGAGTAGAAAGATAGCTAACTAAAAGGAGAGGGAGAAAGAGGTAGTCACCAAGCTTTTCTTCTTTTGAAAAAATTTTTATTAACTTATTTTCAGCTTTCAACATTCACTTCCACAAGATTTTGAGTTCCAAATTTTCTCCCTATCCCTCCCCTCTCCCAACCCCAAGACGGCGTGCATTTTGAATACTGATTCCCCTAATCTGCCCTCCCTTCTATCCCCTTCCACCTTCTCTTATCCCCTTCCCCTTCTATTTTCCTGCAGGGCAGGATAAATTTCTATACCCCATTGCCTGTATATCTTATTTCCCAGCTGCATGTGAAAACAATTTTTTTTAACATTCGTTTTTAAAATGTGGAGTTCCAAATGTTCCCCTTTCTCCTTCCCCACCCTCCCTCATTGAGAAGACAAGCAAATTGATTTAGATTATACATCTGTAGTCTGCAAAACACTTCCATAATACTAACTGTATTTCCCTCCTTCCTATCCCACCCCCCCGTTTTTTCTGCTTCTCTTTTTTGACCCTATCCTTCTTCCTCAAGTGCTTGCTTTCTGATTACCCCCTCTCCTAATCTGCCCTCCCTTCTATCACACCCCCCCTTCTTCCTTTCCCCCTATTTTCTTATAGGGTAAGATAGATTTAAATACCCAACTGAGTGTGCATGTTATTCCCTCCTTAAGGCAAATCCAATGAGAGTAAGATTCATTCATTCCCTCTCACCTCCCCCCTCTTCCCCTCCACTGTAAAAGCTTTTTCTTGCCTCTTTTATGTGAGATAATTTCCCCATTCTACCTCTCCCTTTCTCCTTTTCCCAGCACAATCTTCTCTCACCCCTTAATTTTACTTTTTAGATATCATCCCTTCATATTCAACTCACCCTATGCCATACATACATACATATATATATGTATGTGTGTATATATAATATTCCCTCCAACTATCCTCATATTGAGAAAAATCTCATGAATTACAAATATCATCTTTCCATGTAGTAATGTAAACAGTTCAACTTTAATAAGCCCCTTATGATTTCTCTTTCCTGTTTATCTTTTCATGCTTCTCTTGAGTCTTGTATTTGAAAGTTAAATTTTCTATTCAGCTCTGGTCTTTTCATCAAGAATGCTTGAAAGTCCCCATTTCACTGAATGTCCATTCCCCCTGAAGGATTATACTCAGTTTTGCTAGGTAGGTGATTCTTAGTGTTATTCTAAGCTCTTTTGACCTGTGGAATATCATATTCCAAGCCCTCCAGTCCCTTGATGTAGAAGCTGCTAAATCTTGTGTTATCCTGATTGTGTTTCCACAATACTTGAATTGTTTCTTTCTGGCTCTTGCAATATTTTCTCCTTGACCTGGGAACTCTGGAATTTGGCTACAATATTCCTAGGAGTTTTACTTTGGGGATTTCTTTCAGGAGGTGATCTGTGAATTCTTTCCATTTCTATTTTATACTCTGGTTCTAGAAGATTAGAGTAGTTTTCCTTGATAATTTCTTGAAAGATTATGTTTAGGCTCTTTTTTTGATCATGACTTTCAGGTAGTCCAATAATTTTTAAAATATACCTTCTGGATCTATTTTCTAGGCCAGTTGTTTTCCCAATGAGATATTTCACATTGTCTTCTACTTTTTCATTCTTTTGGTTTTGTTTTATAATTTCTTGATTTCTCATAGAATCATTAGCTTCCATTTGTTCCATTCTAATTTTTAAGGAAGTATTTTCTTCAATAATCTTTTGGACTTCCTTTTCCATTTGGCCAATTTTGCTTTTTAGGGCATTCTTCTCCTTATTGGCTTTTTGGACCTTTTTCGCCATTTGGGTTAGGCCATTTTTTTTTTGGTTTTGTTTTGTTTTTGGCTAGGCAATGGGATTAAGTGACTTGCCCAAGGTCACACAGCTAGTAAGTGTTGTGTGTCTGAGGCCGGATTTGAACTCAGGTCCTCCTGAATTCAGTTAACTAATTTTCCCTTGCTGGCTTCTCTATTGCTTCATTCAAGCAACTCCTGATGGTTGGAGGCCAAAATATCCATATCGATATTTCAAATCAAGCCATGACAGTATGGGAATACCTAAGCACGTTGGGATAGACATTTTAAAAGATTATCAGAAAGTCAAGAAGATTTTGCCCTATCTTTGAAGGAATGGTCATCTCTCCAACCTAATTAAAGTGCTTAGAAGTGTCTTTTCTCAGACCTATTCTTAGAAAAGTATCTGGACTGAAATCAGGGGCTGTTATTTGTTCAGTTGTTTCAATTGTGTCCAACTCTTTGTGACCCCATATGAGGTTTTTGTGCCATGATACCATAGTAGCTTGCCATTTCCAGTTCATTTTACAGATGAGGAAACTGAGGCAAACAAGGTTAAGTGATTTACCCAAGGTCACACAGCTAGTAAGTGTTTGAGGCCAGATTTGAACTTAGGTCTTCCTAACTCCAGGCCTGGCACTCTATCCACTGCACCACCTAGCTGCCAATGGGATGTTACACTCCATTCCCAAAATCAAAAGAGAAGAGTTTATCCAATGTTATCTAAAATAATTACAAAGATAGCTATGCAGGTAGGCTTCTAACAACTAGTAAAAATATGATGTTTAGTATTTAAAATTTGAATGCAGTTATAGTCTCCTACTTGGTATTCCCATATATTCTTTCCCTTCCACAATTCATTCTCCATACAGCTGCCAAATAGTCTCCTTATCATGTCAGAAACAGTCAGTGGTTCCACACAGGACACAATACAAATGCTTTAGCTGAACTTTCAAAGCCTTCGATAACATGGCTTGAACACTGATTGTTCCAAACATTTCATATTACTACTCTACATTCCAGCCACAATGTACAAGTACTTGTTTCTCTACCTCAATGTTCCAACTCCCATATTCTTACAAATTGTCTTTAATGTCTACAAAGTACTCTTTGCCTTATTAAAGATGGCTTAATCTGGTCAAACCAGCCCCCACCTCAATTGTTGTGGATGCGAGTATGATATAAGTGGGGCTAAGGACATGGCCGATAAGAGAAGCTTGTAGCACCCCAGCTGTGGTAAGCTAAAATTTTGTTTTTTTTATCTGTAGCAATGCATATAACTGTAACTGCTGGGGAGAATGAGTTAGGAACTCAAGTAATAATAATAATTGATATTTACATAGTGTTTGAAAGTTAACGAAGTACTTCATGTAAATTATTATTTGAACCTCAAATATGTGATTAAAGTATTATAAATGTTATTATTTCCCATTTTACAAATGAGGCTCAGTTTGTTACATGGTCCATAATCAGAAGGTCCTGTATTGCTACTGCTTAAGAGTCAGGATCCAAAATGCATGCAAAAGAAGATGATATGGTAATAGCATATCCCCGATTCAGCCTCAAAGTTTTGTATCTGCTTCACAATGAAGTTCATTTCCCATCACTGGGGAAGATTGAGTATTAATAAGAATCTTCAAAATAGACTATGCCGTATTCTTTTTTTCTTTGCTATATTTTGGGAGTCAGAAACAAAGATGAGGATTTCTTCCTTTTGCATAATATATATATATATATATATATATATATATATATATATATATATATATATATATATATATATATATATATATATATATATATATATACATATATATATGTATAAACTTATTTAAAATTATCACAATTCATAAAAATGAATTGCTAGGAATATTAACACAGGAAAAAGTAATTATATTATAGCAGAGCTACAATAATTTTGCCATCTAAAACATAGTATTTTCTACATTTACATAGTGTTGTACAGTTTATCAAGTATGTTTTATACACAAACATACACACACACAATCATATTTGTTCCTCTCAATATTTGATCCTGAGAGATAGGCAGAATATGATTAGGTGTATTTTACAGATGAGGAAACTGAGGTTCAGAGGCCTTAAATGACTTGCCCAAAGTTTTACAGCTAGAAAGAGCAGTCAGGTCTTAAATTCATGTCACCTGACTCTAAATCCACTACAAGGATTTTGTAAGCCTAATTCTAAAAATATGCGATTATATGAAATGGAAAGGCCCTTTTTCCTGGCTGAGAGCAAACACAAGTATTCTGAGACTATTTCCTGTCTGTTTACTGAGGAGTGAATAAAAGTAGTTTGGCGGCTCAGCAAGAATTGAGTATGTATACAAAAGGCACTAACCAACCAAAATAAGCTTCCTTCCTGCTCCATCCACAAGGTGTAAGGATCAGTGAGGTAGGGTGGGGGTGGTGGGGTGAAATGTGTGTTTCCCCAATCACCCACTGCCATCAAGTAGGCCCATGAGCACATGGCCTCCTAAGTTAGCCTGCATGAGATTAAGCTGCCTCCTGTTTGAGTCTTCTTTCCTTTAACTGTGTGATATCTCAAAGGGTCGGAAGAGCCACTAGTGATCCAGTGGCTAAGCTTGGGAGGGAGCCAGCCCTGAAGAGCAATCAATTCAACCCCGCTCACAAGTGGACTTTCCAAAGAGCTAAAGCACCATTTTCTATAAGCAACGTAGTGTTTTCATCCATTGGCCGTGACACATCTACCATGAGAAGGTGGTAGTGGAAAGACTGTCACTTTTGTCTACTTTTAAGTCTAAGCTCTCTCTTCCCAGTGACTGAATTATACAGGCAAGAGTAGGACCCAGTTCAGAAGGACCTTTTTCATTTTGGTTCTTGTTACATCTTTTCAGTATATACCTCTTTGTAATATATGCATACAATATATACATTTAAATGTACAAAGTGAGAATAGGCTTTTCCCCCATACAAAGTAAGCTGCAGAAAGGGCAGTAAAATGGCATCCCTGGTGTCTCTATGTTCAAGAATAAGCTCAAAGGAGAATGTGAGGTAGATTACATGCTTTCCATACGCTGGAAAACAAAGTGTTAACATCTTCTTGAATGTAAGGGTAAACACGCCTAAAGTTGGCAAAAAGCTTTGCTTCAGAGCTCTACTTTGTGCCATAGGATCTACACGGCTCTAGAATCAGAAGGGTCCTTAGAGATCTGGACTGGACATTTGTGGTAATTTAGGCCAATCCCCTCATTTTACAGAGAAGAAACAGACCTAAAGAGAAGTTAACTAACTTACCCAAAGTGATCCATTCAATCATTCAGTCAAGAAGCATTAAGTGTGTACTATGTGCCAGGCCCTGTGTGAAGCACTAGTAACTGCCAAAATAAATTAGAATCTAGGCCTTTTGACTCCAAATCAAATCCTCTTTCCAATATACCATGCTGCCTTATTTCAACAGAACTTTAAATGTACTATAAATCTTGTGACTTTACCAGTGAAATGGTATACCATCACAAATAATTGCCAGAAACAGAATGCCCACAACATTGACAACATGAAACCATGAAGAATAATAATAATGATGATGATGATAATCCTTGACTCAGGTGAATATCTCACTCAAACTTGTGAAAATTAATAACAACAAACAATCAATAAAAATCTGCTCCTGAAAAAAGACAATTATATTATCAAATCTTGACTATAAATTTACTAGATTGAAAGTTTTTAAGTTAACTCATCTGTCCTTTGGCATCAGTTCAAATATATATTAAAGGATTATTACTAATATTAGCAAACTAAGAATTAAACACCCTTAAATAAAATAGTATGAATATTGTCTGTGTTGTTATACAATGGGGGCATAAAACAAAAAGGTCTTGATTTCAGAAAGTCTGTTTTTCTCATAGAATTCTTTCTGCTCACTTCATTATTATTATAAACTACATACATGATCTATTTTAGTTTAAATTAAATTAAATTTCAGCTATGATATAATTTTAAGACTAATAACCAGCCTTTCTGACCATCTCTCTACTATGCTGCCTGAACTCTAGCCATTATCAGCACTCTTCACCCCTCACCCCACTCCTACCCCTGGGATGGCAGGACAAGATAGGTGAGCTTTTGCCTTATCTTGCCCAGATCCAGGCTGCCACACAAGTTCCTACCATCACCACACAATGCCGCAATGTACAATCCTCCTTTCCTTTCTGGTTCCCTATTATGTGTTGTCATCACCCGTTAGATTGTAAGCTCCTTAAGGGCAGGGGCTATCTCACTTGTTTGTCTTTTTAATCCCCAGAGGTTTAGCACAGTCCTGGCACACAGTAACTGTGTAATAAATGTTTTATCTATCTACCAATTTTTCTATCTACCAATTTTTCTATCTATCTATCTATCTATCTATCTATCTATCTATCTATCTATCTATCCATCCACCTATCCATCTATCTAGCTTCACATCTACCTAAGTTAAATTTAAACTTGCTATGATAACTATTAGATTTTTTTTATTTCTTCCCCAAAATATACTATAACCCACTCACAAATTTTACATACTTTTCTTTCCCTAGTTTTATCTTCTATTCACTTTGTGCTTTATAAAAGACCTATTTCAATGATGGCCCTGAGTTTTCAATCCCACAAAGTGGACACACTGATTAAGCATCCATTTTGTGTGAGGCACTGTGCTACACCCTGAGGATTGAAAAGGCAAAAGCACACTAGTCTCTCCCTCAAGTAACTTACATTCTCCTGGGAGTGGGGATGGGGACTTGCATATACACAGAAAAATAAATACAAAGTATGAGCAAAGTAATTTTAGGAGACTGAGTACACTGATGACTTGAAGGAAAGGCCTCAACTAGGAAAAGATATCTGAGCTAACCCTTAAAAGAGGATAAGGACTAAATGTTCACACTAATTAAATCACTAATTTTTCAAAGTATCAAATAAACTCAACTCTACCCCATAATCATGAGATTCTTTACTGCTATTTAGTTTGTCAGAATGATTGCAAAGACAAATGACTACGTGCACTGAAAGGTGACAAAGGTAGGTGAGTGTTAGCACAACTTTTCTGCTAATAAAAGGGAATCCAAAAGACTATGGAAAGAGTTGATCTCAAGTTTGGATTGGGAACCATTGAGATGAGAAGGGAGAAGAGTTAAGTAAGAAGCCTATACTGTTAATTTAAAGGGGAATTAACTTGAGTTCCAAAGCTAGCTCAATCACTAACAAGCTGCATACACTTAGGAAAATCACAACCATTCTCCAACATACTGTGCTAGACTCTGGGGATACAAAGGAAGGCAAAAATATGGTCCTTGGCCTCAAGGAGCTCATATTCTAATGAGGGAAACAAACATATAAATAACAAGGTACATACAAGGTATCTAGAGTAGATGGGAGATGATTTGAAAGGAGAAGGGATCTGAGAGGTGAAGGTGAAGGGTACAGCAGCACCAAGCATGGCAATCAGCCAGTGCAAAGAAATAATGAGAGGAGATAGAGGGTTGTATTTGAGGAACAGCAAGGAGGCCAGCACAACAGGGGCACAGAGAGCACAGAGTGCAGTAGATTAAAATTGACTAGACTAGGAAGAAAGGGCCAGGTGTGAAGGGCTTACATGCCAAACAGAGGAATTTATATTTGGTCCTGGAGGTCACAGAGAACCACTGGAAGTCACTAAGTAGGAGGAAGTGATATGATCAGCCTGTGCTTTAGAAAAATCCCCTTGACAGCTAAGTGGAGGATCAAAGACTTAAGGCAGGGAGACCAATCAGAAGGCTATTACAGTAGTTCAGCCAATAGTTGATTAAGGCCCAATAGTAGAGGGGTGGTTACATGACTGGAAAGAAGAGGACATATAGGAGAACTGTTGTGAAAATACAAACAAGGAGATTTGACAACAGATTAGATATGTGGGATAAACATGAGAAGTTGGGCATATCAAAATTATTGTACTGGTTGATTGGGAAAGTAGTGGCACTCTAAACAGTAACAGAAAAAGCTGGGAATATGAGAGGGTTTAGGGAAAAGAAAATGAGTTATCTTTCGGATAATGTTAAATTTGAAATGCCTGCAGGATATCCAGTTCAAGATATCCAAAAGGCAATGGATGATGTAGAACTGGAGCTAAAGAGAAAGAATTGGGCTGGAGACAGATATGAATACGGATTTACATAGACACAGATATAGATAGATATGTATATATATAAATATATATGTACATATACATGTGTATATTACATATATAAATATATATATGTACATATACATGTGTATATTACATATATAATAGATGGATATGTGTGTGTGTGCATGTATACATACATGCATACTTTGGAACAATCTGCATAGATAATATAACTGAGCCCATGGTAGCTGATGATATCACCAACTCTGCTAGCATAGACAGAAAGGAGACCCACAAGCAGGTGTGATGAAAAGCCAGAGTAGGAGACTCAGAAAGGAGTGGCTGAGGAGAGAAGAGGAAACCAGGACAGAGAAGTGTCATGAAAACCTAGAGAGGGGAAAATAACCAGGAGGAGAGGGTGTCTTAATAGTGTCAAATGCCAGAGATCAAGAAGGATGAGGATTCAGAAAGGACCGTTAAATTTGGCAATTAATAGAGCATTGGTAACTTCGAAGAGAAAATATCTTAACATGATTGATAACCATGATGGTAATTACTGATCTAGGGCCGGACACCCTAGAGAATGATGTCAAGTGGGCCTTAAAAAGCATTGTTACCAATAAGGCTAGTAGAGGTGATAAATTCCAGGTAAGCTATTTAAAACCCTAAAAGATGATACTGTTAATGTGCTGTGTTCAATATGCTAGCAAATTTGGAATATGCAACAGTGGCCACTGAATTGGAAAAGATCAGTTTTACATCTCAATTCTAAAGAAAGGAAACACCAAGGAATATTCAAATTACTGAACAATTGTACTCATTTCACATGCTGGCAAGATTATAATTAAGATTCTGCAAGCTCAGCTTTAGCAATATGTGAATCAAGAATTACCAGAAGAGCAGACTGGTTTTCAAAGAGGCAGAAGAAAGAGACCAAATTGCCAATACTCACTGGAATTCACAGGAATTCCAGAAAAACATCTACTTTTGCTTCACTGACTACACTAGAGCCTTTGACTGTGTGGATCACAACAAAATGTGGCAAGTTCTCAAAGAGAGGGAGCACCAGGCCAGCTTACTTGTCTCCTGAAGAACCAATGTACAGTTAGAACAGCAGTTAGAAATGAACAAGTAACGACTGGCTGGTTTAAGATTGCAAAAGACTATATATTATCACCTTATTTATTTAACTTATATGCAGAGTACATCATATGAAATGCCAGGCTGGATGAATCAAAAGCTGGAATTAAGGGTGCTGGGAGAAATACCAACAATTTCAGATGTGCAGACAATACCACTAATGGTGGAAAGTGAAGAAGAACTAAGAAGAATCTTGATGAGGGTAAAGGAAGTCAATACAAAAGCTGGCTTAAAGCTTAACATTTTAAAAAAAAAAACCTAAGATCCTGGCAACTAAAATTCCTGGCAAATAGAGGGAGAAGAAATGGATTTTATGTTCTCCGACTCAAAGATAACCGCCGATGACCAACTGCATTATTTAAGTGAAATTAAATTAAAAGACTTGCTCCTTGTAAAGAAAGCTATGGCAAATCTAGACAGCATACTAAAAAGAAGAGATTACCTTAGTGAAAAAGGTTCGTATAATCAAAACCATGATTTTTCCAGTAGCAACGTATACCTGTGAGAACTGGACTATAAGGAAAGCCGAGAACCACAGAATTGATACTTCTGAATTGTGGTGCTGGAGAAGATTTTTTGAGAGTCCCCGAGAGAACAAGGAGATCAATTCAGTTAATACTTAAAGAAATTAATTCAGGCTATTCACTGGAAAGTTAAATACTGACACTGAGGCTTAAATACTTTGGCCACATGATGAGAAGACAGGACTCACTGGACAAGACCTTGATGCTGAGAAAGACTGAAGACTAAAGGAAAAGGGGCCAGCAGACAATGAGATGGCTTGACATATCATGGAAACAACAAACATTGGGCAGACTTCAAGAGATACTGGAAGACAGAGGAACCTGGAGTGCTATGGTCTACCAGGTCATGAAGAACGGCGCAGGACTGAATAAGAACAACAACAACAAACTTTGGAGACGGTTGCTCAATGTGAGTGATGACATTCAGAGGAGAAGAAGTAGAGGCATCTATTATAGCTAGCTGTCTCAAGGAGCTTAAAGGAAAAGGATTGAAGAGATATAAAACAATAGCTATTGGGAATGATAGGATCAAGTGAGGATTTTTTGTTTTGTTTTGTTTATTTGCTTGTTGGTTTTGATTTTAGGTCTTTTCTTTGTTTTAAAGAATAAGGGAGACATGGACACGTTTGTAGGCATCAGGTAAGGAGCCACTAAACAGAGAAAGTTTGGAGAAAAAGGAAAGTGAGGATGATATTAGGGAAATCTGCTAAAAATGATAAGAGAGTATGGGACCAAGGCAACATGTAGAAGGGTTGTTCTTGCTAAAGAAAAAGGTCACTTCTTCATCTGAGACCAGAGGTTAAGGAGGAAGTGGGGGGTTTCTGAATAAAAAAACAACAAGAATAGCATTTACCACAGCACTTTAAGGTTAAGATATGTTATGTCATTTGATTCTCACAACAACCCTATGAAGCAGGTACTACTTGTAAAATGAGTATTTCCACTTCATACAAATGTTGTGAAGTGAGGAGGCAGGGAGAGGGAGGAGTTCTCAGTGAATGGCCTCTATTTTTCAGTACAAGAACAAACCAAGCCCTGCTTTATAGTCTTTGCTTACTTCTTTCACCAATCAAAGTAAACATTTAATAATCAGCTCTTCCACACCAGTTTGAGCTTCCACACCAGGATACTCCTAGATTAGGGAGAGAGGTAAAGTCTATCTCAGACATGGAGAAACCTCTTGTGCAAAAAAACCCAGAGGTAAAATGTGAAATGCTGAATATACTGAACAGCTGGTTTGACTGGAAGAAAGAGTAACAAAGCAAAGTAATATGGAATAAGCTTAGAAAGTTAGTTGGGAGGGTCAGCTTTGTGGCGCAGTGGATAGAGCACCAGCCCTGAAGTCAGGAGGACCTGAGTTCAAATCTGGCCTCAGACCAAACACTTGACACTTACTAGCTGTGTGACCCTGGGCAAGTCACTTAACCCCAACTGCCAAAAAAGAGAGAGAGAGAGAGAGAGAGAGAGAGAGAGAGAGAGAGAAGAAAAGAAAAGAAAGAAAGTTAGTTGGGAGCCAAAATGTATGTGGGTGGTGGGGCAGGGGCTTTAAATGCAGAAATAAAGATTTTGCATTTCATCATAAATATATAAAATACAGTAAAAAAGGGACCCTTCAAGTTTGTTTGTTTGTTTCTTTGTTTTGAGTAAGATCTGTATTTTAGAAATGTCCTATCCATTTAGGTGCATGGTTGATGACTTTCTAATGTAATATAATTTTACTTTCCAGTTATGATGGCAGTTTCACCAATGCTAGTTTCTAGTACGAGGGAAGTGAGGACCAGCTGAATACAAGTCTGTGGAGGTTATTTTATGGTCAGAAAATTATCATCTTAGGGTAACCGCCCACGAACCCAATAATGCAGTATTTTTTTCAATGAATTTGTTTTGTCCTTTTATCCTTTTTCTCTAAATAACTGGTAAAACCATTTTTGAAAATGCATTTCTATTTCTAGGTGAGTTAATGGAAAACACGGAGTGAACTCATAGGCAAAGCCCAGTCTGGTGGCAGTGGTGGAGAAAAATACAGAAGAAGACCATGCTGAGGCATCTGAGAGATACCAGACGGCAACACTGAAATTACAAATAGGAGGTAAAATTACAGACAGGATAGAGGGTTTGGACCTGTCACTGCATGAATGGAGGATACCCAATTTCTTGCATTCTCACATATCCTTCAATACCTTGTCACTCTAAAAATACAATCAGGTTCAACTTCAGAGTCAACAGAATAGGCTTAGTATTATTTCATGGCAACCCTTGCATTCTACCATCCTCCACCCCCCAAAAAAAAAATCATCTCAGTAAGAATAACAGAAATTATTTTAAGGAGACAAAGAGCTTTTCATTCCATACAGACACAAATGATTTTAAACGGAAATGCCTGATTGATGTAACATTAGTGTAGAATTATAACACTGTATGATTGCACGAGTTTCAGTTGAATTGCAATTAGTCACTCAATCAACATATATAAATGGTTGAAATCAGATCCTTTCTGTTTTTAAAGGAGGAGAACTGAAGTCAGTACGTGGCCAACGGAACATGGAATGGGAGGAGTTTGCCATCAAAAAGGACAGAGATGGAGGCAGTCCGGAGCCACAGAAGACCATCTTTGAACACTTCACAGTTTTGGCCAGTGTCAGCCCTGTTTTCTTTCAAGTTTGCTGAAATAATAAGAACTTGTCACAAAGTCATTTTGTCCAACAGCCAATGCTTTGCATGATATATGGAATTTTGCTTCATCTGTTAGGTTTTTTTTTTAAACATGGTGGACTTCATATAAAGGATTTTTGGTCCCAAAGTAATTGAAGTATTAAGCAAGTATTAATTGAAAATATGAAAATATAAACATTATCACTTTGTAAAGAGTTTGAGATGCTAAATGAAATTGATCCCATAAATAAAAATCAATCTTATTACTGGATAGTAATGTTTTCCATAATTATACCTCTTCCTTTCATCTACCTTTTTATAAAAGATCTTTTAAATTCAAATAATAAATTATTCTATAAATCTAAACATTAATTTATAACTTGTCACTGGATTAAATGTGAAGCCATGAAATAAAGTTCATACCTTTGTATTGGATTTCAGTTTTATTTTAGGTCTGGCTTGTTCCCTGGCTTCACGAATAGCTTTCTGGGTTGGACCTTCTAGCTTATCTTCTCTGTCACATCTGTGACCTACTATAAAATAAAACAATTTCATATATGTATGATTATTTTTCCTTTTCTGAAATAAAGCTGTTTCTAACAGAAAAATAATATCAGCGCAACATGATGATAAAATAAACAATAGTAAAAAAAAAAGATTCTACCTAATTATTTAATAGACCACAAGACTTAAGGAATACAAAGGAAATAAATGGCTACTGTCAACTCTAGATGTGAAAACAAGAGAGAAAAATGGGGAGGAAAAAGGAAACATAAAAGAGAAAATAAGTATCTGACACATGGGAATGGGATATTATTTTTATATAAGATCAAAAAATGAGAACAAGGGAAAATTAATAATTTAAAATACAATCAAATCTAATTATTTCTTAATAATTATTGAATAGCATCAATAGGAAATAAACTGCTAAAGCTGGGAAAAAAGATTTCCCTTTTTTTCACCATATTCTCTTTGCTATTTTGCTCTGTCATCTACTTCAATTGATGATGAGATTATAATGCTAAAAACATGGCAAAGTGAATCATCTCTATGCTGAGATGATGACATGAAGTATCAAAAAATAAAACAAATGAAACACCTACAGAAATCTGGATGCTTCTCCTTAACAGAGCCCCCTTCTGCAATCATGGTGGTAGTCTCATGCTATAAAGGTCTAGGGGCATGCATAACCTCAACTTGTAGGTGCTGCACATTCACAAGGCCTTTTCTGGTTAAAGGTCCAGGAAGGATAAAGTCCCTATATGAGATGGGTCATTTGACAAGGAAACAGACTGTGACATTCCACTTTCCTTCCTGAGACTTCAGAACAATCTATAGGCTGTCAGTAAATGGGAATACTTAACTGCCACCTCCAATTCTTATGCTAAATTGGTGCCAGTGGACTTGGAAAAGGTAAATGCCATGGTCTCTCTAGTCATGGCAGATGGTAGAGTTTTGTTAAATATGCTTCATCTCTCATATCTATTTCTATAGTCTCTTAATGGGCTAGGAAAATCATCTAAATCCAGTAGCTTGGACCTCTGCTACTATCCCCCAACAGAGAAGATAGGAGACAATAACAGTCAATGAAATTGGATGCCAGCAGAGAAAGAAAAACCCAGTCCTACAAGCAAACCTATAAATCTAGGATTGAGGTCAGGTGTCAAGTGCTACCCTAAATCTCTTTTGGTTTCAATTTTTAGAATGCTTGCCAGAAGCTGCAGGACCCTAGAATAGAAGGATGAAGATTGACAGCTGAAGCTATAAAAGAACTAAGCAGTTTATTGTATTAGATAATGTATATAGTATACATGCACAATGAACACACACAATTCCTTGACAAAAGCCATACATAAAAGTAAATAATCCCTAGAGTGTCATTTCAGAACACATACCCCAGAATTGTTCCAGCATTGGCAAGGTAACAAAAAAATATTTACTCTAACAGCAACTGCCTCTAAAGAGTTTCTGCAAGGTAGCAAGAACCAACATGTTTTCCCTTTTCATCAGGTAAGCACAACTTTTGATTGTAAACATATTTTTGAACATGTATTATACATGTTTTGACAAAATAATAAAGATTCCCAAACATAGAATTTAATTTACCTTAATTTTAAACGGCGCAGCTAGGTGGTGAAGTAGAGTGCTGGGCGTGAAAGTCAAGAAGACTCTTTCTGAGTTCAGATCTGATCTCAAACACTTACTAGCTGTGTGATCCTGGGCAGTCACTTAACCTCGTTTGCCTCATTTTCCTCATCTATAAAATGAGCTGGAAAATGAAATGGCAAACCACTCCAGTATCTCTACCAAGAAAACCTGTATGGGGTCACAAAGAATCAGACGTGTTTTCAGCAATGTTGTCAGATGCCTTCAACTGAGGATGAAAATGGCATCAGTCATCTACTGCACTAATGGTAAATTACTTAACTTGACAAGGCTATAAGCTAAGACTAAAGTAGAAAGAGAGTTGGTGCACAACTTTTTGTTTGCAGACGACTATGCAGTTAATGCAGCCTTTGAGGATGAGAGATGCTGAGATGCAACAACAGGGAATTGAACAACAGTTCAATTCTTTGCAGCCTGTGCTAATTTTGGCCTGACAACACCAAGAAAAGAGGTTCTCTGCCATCTGTCCCTCTACTGTCTGGAACCATCGGTTGAAAGCCATGGATGAGTTCACTTAGCTTGGCAGTACATTTTCCAGGGATGTACTATACATAGATGATAAGGCTGACACATGCATTACCCCTGCTAGCTCAGTGTTTGGGAAGCTCTGAATTAAAGTGTGGGAGAGAAGAGGTATCACATTGCCTACCAAACTGAAGAGCTACAGAACTGTTGTGCTGACCTCATTGTGGTATGCCTGTGAAACCTGGACAGCATACCAGTGCAATGCCAGAAAACTGAACCACCTCCATTTTAATCGTCTTAGGAAGATTCTGGAGATCACCTGGCAAGATAAGTTACTAGACACTAAGGTCATTTCTCGAGCTGAGTTACCAAGAATTCAAACTCTAATGCAGAGTGTTCAACTCCAATGAGATAGCCATGTTGTTCGAATGCTAAATGTACGTTTGCCTAAAAGACTATTCTACAGAGAACTCACAGGAAAATGATTTTTATCATAATTGAAGAAGGGAATACAAATCTGGGAATACAAATAGGCAATTATTGAAAAAGTCTGGGCAAGACCTAATAAGCACCTGAACTAAGATCGTGGACATCTATCTAAACTGGAGAGAAATGGATGCCATGGAGGTAGAACCAAACACAAAGGTACCTAAAACAATCATTCTTTAATAATTAAGAAAACTCTGAACCCTAAATCCAAAGTAAATTTAATTATAAAACAAAAATTATTTCTCCTATACCAAACTAACAATTGAAAGGCAGAATATATCATTTTAAAGTGTACCTAATGAGAAAACACAGCTCTTAACCAGGCGCTCTTACCTCCAGCGCTTTGGTTAGACATAGTCTAATAAGAAGTTTGTACATACTCATGCTCTGGTGGCTGGTGGTATCTTTCTATAGGCTAGGAAGACATGGCAAAGTTATCAAAGAAAAATAACTGGATATGGAAGCTCCATAGAGGAGCTTCAAGGGAAGGACCAAGAGCTTCCCTTAAATAATTCTTTCTGACCCAGAGAAGATGTTTGAAAAGGATGATGTTGAAATCCAGCTTACTCTTTTCCTTTATGACCTCATTAAGGAAGCCCAGATCACAGAATGTTTCCACTAGAAGGGTGACTAGTACCCAAGCTCATCATTTTCTATACAAGGACATGAGCTGAAAAGAGATTGGTGATTTCTCAAGATTTCTCCTCCGTTTATTCAGTGGCAGGGATGATGGTGTCAAGCCTGAAGGTAGATGAGTAAGCTTCAGAGAAGGAATGGGAGCATCTTTTGAGAATGGCAGGAAAAATGACAAAAAAGATACAAAGGTATGTTGGCATGAAAACAAGGGTAGATGAGACAAATAATCCTAGACTGCCTCCACATTTTAGGGAAGGATGGGCTGAGTAAGCAAAGCTGGGAGAGAGGCATTAGGATTAAAGGATTTAAGGGATTATGGAGAAAATCTAGAATCATTGCTACGGGACCAATTATATTAGGGAATAAAAATGAGATTACTAAAATGACAGCCAAAATTCAAAGAGGACTAAGCTAAAGTTATAAAACAGTATAAATGGTACAATCATATACATGTGGGGGAAAAATTCAGATAATGAAAAAGTGATTAATGAACAACTTTAAAGAAAGTGAAATTACAATTTCTTTTAAAGTTAACATTTATTAAGTGCTTATTACACAAAAATAACCATGCTCCTGAGATTTCTATGACAATCCATTAAAAACTGATATAAGACCTAGGGCAGGGTCAATCTGGGTGACAATGTATAGCATAAAAACACACTTCATCCCTTTATAACCAGCATGGTCCTAAAACCTCACTGGCCTCATTATTCTTGATGGTCAGGCAGGACCACAAATAGGACATCCACTCCTCTCATTTCAAGATGTATTTCTTTCTCAGAGATTAATAATCAAATTAACTTTACCTTCTTTACTGAAAAGAGTATGCCAATCTATTTTTATAGCTTGACTCAGAATGACTGTTATCCAAGTGGCAGGCTGCCTAGGTTGAAGTTCCTTTTTTCCTAACTGCTCTTCCCTGTTCCTATCCATCATTAGTTCCATTTCTCTGGTGTTCCTGTCTCACTCTCTGATTTTGCCCTCTGGAAATTTTATTCTACTGTCAACAAACTGTCCTTCATATTCAACCAGTGCCTTCTCCCAAAAAAGTGCTTTTTATATATTTTGTGTTTACTTATCATGTACACATGCTATTTCCCTACAATAAATTGTAAGCTTCTTAAGGGCAAGAACCATCTCCCCTTGTCTCTGTATCCTCAGCACCCAGTACCGTATCTGGCTTACAAAGAAGGCTTATTAAGTTGAACTGAATTGAATGCCAGGTGCTAAGTATACAACTAGGGTAACCAACAGGCCTCAAACTTGTCAGTGAGTTGGGGTAGACCCCAAGCATGTGAACACTTTCCCTGGCTGAATGGGGCAGATGAGAACAATTTGTTCCAACAGTAAGGGAGGCAGCTGTAGCAGACTCTGTAGAGTACTTAGAGCTTGGTCAGGTACCAAAGGGACCAAGGTCACCCACTGCATCCCAGGCCACTGCCAATCATCTTGACTTTTGTCCTGCAGTTGGACTTCAGCAGCTCAAGAAAGAAAGACTGAGGCTGATGATTTTGTGTAACTCTGCCTCACTTAAATCCAATTCATACGCAGGTCAAGAATCACCCCAGGATGTCACTGGTGCTCTTTGAAAAAGAAAGATGAACAATAATACAATTGAGACAAGAGGTGAAGAGTGCCAGAATTAGAGTAGAGACCCTGTGAATAGAGAGAAGAGATATCGAGGGAGGGGACAAGACTAGGCAATTGGTGAAATATGAGGGGAGGTCAAATAAAGAAAAGAGTCAAGGATAACTACAAGTTTGTTAAGCTAGCTGACTAGAATGATGATAGAGCCCTCAACAGAAAGAGCCTAAGAAGTTAGCCAAGAGTTACTTTATAATATGAATAACAAACGGTGAACTGTTCCCTATAAATAAAAAGCTAAACCCCTTTAAATTTCCTTTAAAAATTGTCTGTGGATACTACTAAACTACCTGGGGGTTTAAAGGAATGAAAATAATCCTGTATAAAGAGGCAAGGAAAATACAAATTTACTGTTTCATTATCAAAAAGTATAAAATAATTTACAAACAATTCTCAGCAAATACTGAGTAAATACATTTTCATCATATAAATTTGACATACACATACAGAATTCTTATCAGCAAATAAAAAATGTAGAAATGAAATGCCAAAACTAATAGTTTTAAGTGCTGCATTAATGCACTGTAGGTAGGATTTTTTTCTTTGTAAATCCTGCAAGTCAGGCTTTTTTAAATATACATTTCTTCTAAATCATTCCCCAATCTAAGATTTAAACTGCATTCATATTCCCTCATACATTAATGTGCCAAAAATAATAAAATGCAATTTTAGAGTTTGATTGTCTATATGAAGTTTCTTGGAAGCAGGTTCTGCTCTTTCACATCACCATATATTAAACTTCCTATCTTCTTAAATAATAGCTGACTTTAAAATAACAACAGAAATAGCAGCATATTTCACAAACTTTTAGGCATCAAACGTAATTTATGGGTTGTGAGTATTTCACAAAGGAAAATCATAGAGTAGATAAAGAAGACAATATATTCCTTTTTAAAATTATCCTGCATCTATGCAAACATAAAATATGCCAATATTAGATTTCTACCTAACTTGTTAGCCTTTAGTTCACATTAATTGGTATTTTAAGTTGCACAAAAATGTGTGGAATTTTCCATAGGTTCATGAAAGATGTTTTTTCTGGTCAAGTTCTGTGATTTCATCCATGTGGGGAATTCCTGACATTGAAACTTTTTACACCAAAGCAGATCGGGTTTCTTATGGTCTTTGAGAGTTGCCTGGGCCGATGAAGAATTAAGTGACTTGTCCAGAGTCACACAATTAAGATATTAGAGGTAGAACTCAAATCTAACTCTCCTTGATGACAAAGCTGACCCTTTTCTCTACTATGATGCACTGCTGCTCAGGGCAATACTTATACCTAATAAGTACAAAATAAACGAAATAACTAAAGGTAATTCACTATTATATCATTTCTCCTAGGGTTTTTCTTATTTCTTCTGAATATCCTATAAGAATAAACATATAATTTAAAGACTCTTATTAAAATAGCTCTGATTCATTAAAAGTTTCTCCTGTCCTCAATATGGAAGTGATAGCGAGCACTCTGAAGTACTTCAACGATCTTAACAGCCTCTATTCTTTCTCTGGCCTAAAATTTTAAAAAAGCCTAAAGCAATAGATAAGAAAAGTACACAGCCAGAGTTAAGGAGAGCATTGTCAGCACTGAAGGCCTTAGACTTTGTATTGCATTAAGGTTCCTTAGACAATTCTACTATTGGGTGGTAGCCCTAAATACATATCAAAATATCAATGAAATAAAAGACAAGAAGTCTGAAGACTTAATACTGGAAGAGGCAAATAGAATGTGCAAGGAAGTCATTCCTAAAGCGAAAATGCCCATTCTGTGCATTAATTGAGATTATGCCTTCATTCTGTTCAGGTAAAATGTGAATTTTATACTTTTGGCCAAATTTTGATAAGATCTTTAAAGGGGAGAGTCAGCACAAAGTGTTCTCCAAATTAAGTTACAAATATCAAAGCAACACATGACTAAAGTGAATGTCTGAATATAAAATTAGTCAATATTTCAGAGTCAATTTCATGGAAGGAGTCATAATTAACACATCATCATGCCATTCTAATCACAGTAATGTAACAATCTGTGGGATCACTGAACTTCAGAACTGGAAGGAAGCAGAGTTCATCTAAGCTCAACCTTCTACCTTGTAATCTTCACAGCTCCCCACACATTGTGGGGAGGTCTCAGTTCATTCTCAGCCTTAACACTCCCGACACTCCTTTTACAGATTTTTGCCATTCTTTTGTATTCCCTTTTTTTGGTTATATATGCCTTCTTCCATTTTTTGGTTCATATTCACTTAAAATCAAGTTCCTCAGAGAGGTCCTTCTACAGCTCTTCAGCTGTTTGTTTGTTTTTTAAATACCTCTGACCTTGATGGACTTTTACATTTTAGAGCATCCTATCTCTCTCTCTTGAACCATATTCCCTCCTCTTCTCTCCAGAGACCTGATTATAGCTACCTTTCTCTAAATTTTCTTACTTAGCTCTCATTTTTATACCCACTAAGCTGTTTATTTCACGACAAACATTTCTATCATGTGGGCTTTTCCTTGTTAAAAAAAAATAAGTATATACTTTGGTTTGGATGTATGTTTACTAAATTTGTTTTACCTCTAATCTCAGGGACCTGGAGACTATGTCCTGTTTCCAAATTCCTTAACGTTGTTTGAAGTCCTGTAATCTAAAGAATAAAACAGACAATGTGAGGTTGTGTTTCTTACATTACCAATAAAATTAAACACATGACTTAAATAGGCCCAATCTAATCATAAAGTATCAAAATGGATTATAATGCTTATCTAGCTTATGAACTTCAAGGATCTATAATTACATTGATATGGGTACTCTTTCCACTGATTTAAGTCCCTCTAAAACAGAGTATATGGTCTTAGAGAGCTCGATAGTTAAATTATCTATCACCTTATGGGTATAATGATAATGATGAGATTCTCCAAGTTTCAGATACACAGTATATAACTGACCCATTTCCAAGTCTAGATTTTAATTTGGTAGGGCCTGCCAGAGTTTATACTCATATGGCATAGCTTTTGAGAAAACAATGTCATCTCCACACGATGATATCCAAGTAGAACTTTAATGGAAGGATAATTACTTTTCTTGGATTAATTATCTGAAGACTTGGAAAATGAATTCTTTATAAAAGTACCTACACTAAAAATAACATTATTTTATGAATCAAAAACTTTTGCTAGTTTTAATAACAGCTTACATTTCTCTAGTGCTTTAAAGCTTACAAAGTAAAAACATTATCACATTAAATCCACCTAACAGCCCTGTGAGGAATAGTAATAGTAATCTCTTTTTCATAAATGAGGAAATTGACACTCAGAAAGGATAAGTGCCCTTCTCATGGTCACATGGCTGAAAGTCACAGGCCAGGATTTGAACCCAGGTATTTTGACTCCAAGCCCAGTGCTTTTTCCACCATATTACACTGCTGGACATTCAAAATATGTACTTTGTTTTGTAAGATGTTTCTTCTGATTTTAAACTGACATATAATCACTTCATTCAGTTTTGCAATGTATCTATGAGATAGAAGGCAAATTTTACTATTCAAGGATTTATCCAAGGTTTAATACTTTCCTTTAGATACTTTTCTGCTCACAAAGGCTCTCTATTCACTTAAATATATCTTATATTAAAGAATATTTGTTTTGGTTGGTGAAACAAAGATTGAACCACCCCAAAATTATACTTAGGTTTTCTCTAATAAATTAAACCTTTAAAAATTTCATTCCTCTAATGTATATAAAGAGATGTGCCAAGACAACACTTTCATCCATTTTACTCTATACTTTCTCCTTATTCTATCCCATCAGCCATTAGCAACCTTTTTCTTTATTGGTGATTATAATGTCATTAAATTCAAAGGATAGATTAGTTTTCATAAAATACCCTTTAAAAACAACTATTACTAAGCTTTCTATCTATCTTTGGAAGTCAAATTTATTTCATCAGATATTTATTGACTCATGGATCAGGAATTCATTGGTCATCATGAAATCCAAAATCCCTTTCTAAAGCCAAATTTTTCTATCATTAGGAATAAAAGAAATTATAAGTTAAAGTTCTGGTTAAACTTTCAATTATAAGAGATAAATTATCAACACTACAATTTATCTGTAAGGATGTAGGCAAATCTTGCTTACAATCAATTGACAGCCTATAGTATTGTGTATACTATGCTTAATTATTTTATTTATTTACATATTATACTCTGATTTTATTCTCAATATACTTGAAAAACAAAAGCCTTAAAATGCAAACATTTTAACTATTCTTTGCTACAGGGAAGGTATGAAAGAAGCTTGTTCAGGTTGGTGCTAACAGTCCTAAAAGAGAACTCTTTATTCCCAACATGGTCAGGGTTCCACGGAGGAAATAGATAGAGATCACAATGGGGAAAAGGAACTGTTTCTTATCTTTTTAAATTTTATAGTAAAGATCCAACTCCTTAATTTTGTTGAGAATAAATTTTGAGAACACATTACTTTGCTATATGAAAAAATAAGCACAAAGGCACAGTAAAAAGAAAAAAATTAAACTGCTAGATTATCAACTATCTTGAATTATTTATGGCCTCTGTTTTTTAAAGCATACATAATCATAAAATTTTATCACTGAGAGATGACAATAATGTCCATTTCATTTTTAGGTTCCATAAACAATACAAGTGTTTCTAAGTTAGTAAAATAAACGTGGTTCCTTTAAAAAATATATTCAAAGTAAATTTCTATAAAATGAGTTATATTTTCCCAATGATTTCAAGTATTAATCAAGGAATATAATCCTCTGAAAAAAAATAGGATCCACAAGGAACAAAAGAGAAGATATTGGTGGCATTGCAGGCATGACTCTGGGAAGAGAGGGTGAAAAACCTTCATTTTGGCTAACGCCAATCTAGAAATTTCCTGAGACATGTCTCACAAAAACAAAAGGCTGATTTCTGCCAGAAAGGCAAGAAAGAAGCTTTCGAGGTCATTAGACCTGAGGTATGCTAAGACACAAAGAAGAGCTATTCAGCTCAAGAGCAAAAACTTTCTTAGGAATAGTCACTTCAGTGCTTGAGGGGTGGGATTTGGAGTGGAGGTTCACCCCTTCTGGCTGACACATTTCTGATGAGATGACTGGATACTTTTCATGGTTCTGGACATATTTTCTATTACCATATTCTTAGCAGCTAATTTTTGAACAAATACATTCACAAAACTTACTGGAATCATGAATACATAGCAAAGTTAGCTATATGAACTGAAAGTCATCAGCAAATAAAATACAGAATAACCAATGATGGCAATTTACTCAATTTCAGCAGTGCAGATCTTAACTAGAGGTAGACTAAAGAGTCTGCTACAATCAGAAAAAAAGAAGAAAAGGCGTCATGGGCTGTCATAAAGAACATATGTTTTGTGCCTAATATGATGCCTTACTCTTCTTTCAGGGCATACCAAAGGAAGCCTATGAATCTTGGACTACAATTACATTCTAAGTCCAAATGAAGAGAACACACAAAACTTTAATTAGTTCTGGGATTGTCCTAGATTTCCTTTGTAATATTCTCAACTTGGTACTTTGGTGGCCCACTTGACCAGAAAACAAATGAGCTTTAAGCTTACAGTGGCCCAGACCTTTACTTTTAGAATTAGGCTAGAACTAGACCAGGCTGTGCAGTATAGAAATGAGATGACAATTGTTTTAATAAAATGATAACAATGATCATAACAGTATATTTATATAACACTTTTTTTGAAAAGCTCAAACTATTTTCTCATTTTTTTTCCTCTCAAAAACTATGATATAGGATAGAAAGAAAAGTTATTATCCCTATGTGACAGTGAAATTAAGACACTGAGAAGTTAAATGCTTAAGTGATCTCATCCATTCCTATGGTTCAATTATGCTGCCTCCATACAGATGTCTCCCAAATCTACATGGGAAACATTTCATCTTGACCCTGCGCAAGTATCACACTTCCAACTGCCTTCTGTATATCTTTACCAAGATGTCCTACCAACATCTCATTCCACATGTCCAAAATTAACATAACATCCTCCTGCTCACCTTAAACCTGACCCTTCTTCCAACTTCCTTTTTCTGTTAATTGTACCAGAATCATTCCTGTCAGGCTTGAAACTTCAGTCACTTTTGAGACTTTCCTCTTCCTCACTGTCAATATAAAATTGATTGCCAATTTCTGATGTTTTTACCTTCACAGTATCCTTTAATTTATCCTGTCCTTTCCACTAAAACTTCCACTGCCCTAGTTCAGGACTTCGTTACTTCCTCTGTAGACTATTACATCAGCCTCCTAACTCTTCTCCTTTCTCCAGTCTATCTTTCATACAGCTGCCAGTTTTCCTAATGTACAAGTTTGACAATTTGATTCACCTGCTCAGAAACTAATTGCTTCTGCATAACTCTCAAAGTATGATACAGGGACCCCTGGGGGATCTCAAAACTCTTTCAGGGGTCTATGAAGTCAAATCTATTTTTATAACAATATTAAGACTTTCAACATCTAATATAGGAATTATCAACAGATATAATCTATGTAAAGAAAAACTCTTTGGGGGTCCTCAATAATTTTTAAGGGTATATAAAGGGGTCCCAAGACCAAGAAGTTTGACAATTATTGGTCTATAGCAGAAAACAGAAATTCTTCAACCTGAAACTTAAAAGTATCTGTTCTCCAGCTCCAAACAACCTTTCCATAGTACTTTTCCTTCAAGTACTTTTTGTCTCAGCCATCCTTCAGCCTCTGCAATACACTCTTAACTCATCTCATCCTGTCAAAATCCTTCTGTCTGTTCAAGGCCTAGTTTTAGTTGTCCTCTTATTAATGAAGCCTTTTCTGACTCCTCAAGCAGAAAAAACTCTTTCCCTTCTCAGTTTTTTTTTTTTGTCCTGGGGCATTGTCAGTATCTTTCCTTTGACTACATTCTACCTTTTATATGCAAACTTTTTTGCACACATTTCCTATTACTATTAGACTGTAAGCTCCTTGAAGGCAGGGACCTTATTGTGTTTCTTTGCATCCCCTGTACCTTGCTTGCATTGGAAGACACTTTGCAAATGTTGGTTCTGTTGAGCTGGCTTCCTAAGGTTACACTGCTAGATAATAGCAGGGCTGGCACTGGCACCCAAGTCTCTGATCTTTGCCTTCTTTAATCTAGACCACATTGCCTCTCCGGTATTCTCCTAAATCTATGTGGGAGACTGGAAAACTGAGTCTGGGTTAGAGAAACAATAAGCCAAACCAACCATCAGCAGGGATGACTAGAAATCACATTTACAAGAAGGTAATGTATCTCAAGCTCTTTAAAACCAAACAGTATAATACAATGCAAGCCCTTAGTGTTAACAAGGCATATAAAGCATCTGCTTATGGAAAAAATATACACATAGTTCTGATAAATTCTGCTTTTAAAGGCTAAGAGATATAATAAATGCCAATGGAATTATATATATTTTTGTGGCTAAAAGATATTGGTGAGAAAGCTTCCAATTTCTTTTTTTTAATAAAGGAACAATTAATAGAACAAATCATTTTAATATATCTTGGAGAATACAGCAATGCTTTTTTTTCCCCTAAATTCTACAAAAATAAGTTGTGGGGGGAAGAGGAAGATCCTTTTGTGGTAGCTTTGACTAATCATCTCGTTACCTGCCCAATTGCTTTGTCTCTTTCCAAGGAGGTAAGCATTTTCTGCCTCAGTAAAATATGGTGCCTGTCATGCAACACCCTTATAGTTGGCTCATATGATGCATAATGTAACTTCAACCTACGAAAAATAAAAGGCCAATTGCATTTTAAAGGGCAATTGAGTTAAATCAGTGATTTCCATCTAAATAGGTTTTTTTTTCTTTTTTTTTGCACAGGATCACAAATAAACCATACAAAGGTCACCACACAAGAGATAGCAAGTGTTATTTTGCATGCAACCTTTCCTAGGCAGTATGGAAAAAAGCATATTAGTCATGAGATAACTAGTTCTATATTTCCTACTGAAACCTTTTCCTGTGTTTGACTGCATTTCAAGGTTTACATGTGCTACTTGTTGCAATACAGAAAACTTTATATATTTACCATTCAGCTCAGAAATTAGTTTCAAAAAGACAGAATACAAACTATAGACAAATAAAGAAAAAAATTGCATCTATGATGAAACAAACTAAAAGACAGTATGACAAACCATGAAATAAAATTAAGCTCTCTCAAATACTTAACTAAAACAGGTTAAACAGAAGCAGTGATAAAATCAAACTAAATATCAAAATATTCAGCACAGACTAACAACTTTTAAAATATTGAGGTTCATTAGAAACTTGACAGGAAAGAAATTTTAAAATGTAGTTTTCCTAGGATAAATTAAGTTGGTAGTACATTCAATGTATCCTTTCCTTGAAAATTTGGCATAACTAATTTTTTTTACATTGAATCATATTTTCCCACTGGATTTTTGTTATTGACATTTTTCTTCCATATAGGAAACTCAAAATATTTAAATTCATTTCAGACCATTTCCTCTTTGATTTACAAGTTCTTATAGACTTGCACTCAGGGTCACCCAGTGATTGTATAAGAGGCAGGACTTGAACCCAATTCTTCCTGATTCCACTAAACCTGGTTTCCTCTCTCTTGATCTGAATTACTATTAACAAGTTTCAAGGTATTTTTTTTTCCTGAAATGCCCTCCAAAATCAAGGAAAGATTATAGAGTTCCTACCATTCAAAGAGACATTTTCATTACTCTATTTGTAAAGTGAAAATCATTCCCTAATTTGTTTTGTGAATTCTGATTTTTGTCTACTAATAATTCTTAAAGTGGCTATAACTGTATAAATAATGATATAATTGTTTTCTGTAGGAAAAATCATTTCAAAGTTAATAAGCTTATATCATAGTAGAGCTTCTTATTTCAATAATTTACAAGTAATCATGAAGTCAACTTTTAATTATTCACTTCAATAAAAGGAAACAGTTTATAGATAATTACAATATAAAGGTTTACCATGTTGAACATTTTATATCCTGATTCAGAAACCAAACACTCTCCACACACCAGCTGAGGCATGACACAAGACCTGGTTTGTTGTACTTCACAGTATCCTGTTAACAGGAAGGTCAGCAGGTTTCCCTAGTGCCCAAACTGCTGGACAATTAGGCATGTAAAGACAATGACCCTAGTCCCTGAGATAAGTTTCCCTTCCAAAAGAATAAAATTAGAAAAAAAAACACTTTATTACTATGCCAACAGGTTGGTTTGGGACCATCTCTCTTTCAACATAAAAAAGATAGAAAAGGCTTTAAAGTTTATAAAACTCTTTACATAATTTTATGTGAGCCTTACAACCCTGTGAATAGGTATTAACTAATGACAGGCATTACTAATGCTATTTTACATATAAGGAAACTGAGGTTCACAGAAGTTATGTGATATATCTATCATCACTATCTAGTAAGTTCCAGAAGCAAAATCTAAACCCAGGACTTTCTGACTCCAATTCTAGCATTCTATACACTACATTGAGCAGCTGGGCAGTACAGTAGGTAAAGCCCAGGTCTGGAGTCAGGAAGACCTGAGTTCAAATCTTGCCTCAGGTACGATCTTTGTGACCTTAAGCAAGTCACTTCACCCCGTTTGCCTCAGTTACCTCATCTGTAAAATGAGCTGGAGAAGGAAATGGCAAACCACTCCAGTATCTTTGTCAAGAAAACCCCAAATGAGGTCATGAAGAGTCAGATACGCAATTAAGGTTAGGGTTAGGGTTAGAGCGCAATTAGGGTTAGGGTTAGTTGTAGGAGTCAACTATATGGTGTCTGATGAAATGAGGAAACAATAACTGAAGTTCCCAAACCATGCTTTTGACTAAGAAATTACAAGCATAAATGAAGTTTCTCCTAAATACTTCAAATATTTTATGGATCTATGATCTCACCAAAGTGGATACTCCCTCCAACAGTGTAAATCTCAATCCATTCATGCCTGTGCAATCACTATTCATGCTCTCTTATAAATCCTTCATGTGGAGAGCAGTCCACTCCAATATTCTGGAGGCTCTCCTCTAAGATCCATTGATAGTAGTAGAACACAGGGCTATCAAGTAATTATCTTTTACTTTTACTACATGCATAGCCCACTGCTTATTCCATTATGAAACTCTGATAATATTCTTCATCAATTCAATCTAGTCTAAGCATTTCATCTAATCAATTTATATAAGCACTGTATGTTCAAGGAAGTGGACTAGTTGATGGGATTACAATGACAAACAAAAATAGTCCTGTCTTCAAAGAGCTTACATTCTTTTGTGCAGCTACTCATTTAAAATTCTTCATTGGTAAGATATTATGGCACAATCATTCCTATGATATCTATCTCTACTGTCCTTTGAATTCTTTGGGGACTGTAAATAAATACATGACTCACTGCATCACAGGAAGAAGACTGATGTTAAAAAATTGGGGAGGGAATAACATACACACTCAACTGGGTATAGAAATCTATTTTACCCTACAGGAAAACAGGGGAGGAAGGGGACAAGAGAGCAGGGGGATGATAGAGGGAAGGACAGACTGCGGGAGGGGGTAATCAGAACCAAACACTTTTTGGGAGGGGCAGGGTCCAAAAGAGAGAATAGAATAAATGGGGGGGCAGGATAGGATGAGGGGAAACATACTTAGTTTTTTCACAACATGACTACTATGGAAGTGTTTTGCATGACTACACATGCATAACCTGTATCGAGTGGCCTTGCCTTTTCAAAGAGGGTGGGTGGGGATGGAGGAAGGGAGAAAATTTGGAACCCAAAGTTTTAAAAACACATGTTAAAAAAATTGTTTTCACATGCAACTGGGAAATAAGAAATACAGGAAATGTTGTATAGAAATCTATTCTGCCCTACAGGAAAACAGAAGGGGAAGGGGATAAGAGAAGGAGGGGAGAGAAGAAGGGAGGACAGATTTAGGGAAGAGGGATACAGAATGCATGCCATCATGTGGTGGGGGAGGGATGAGATGGGGAGAAAATTTGGAACTCAAAATCTTGTGGAAGTGAATGTTGAAAAATAAAAATAAATTAAATAAATAAATAAAAGCCGAGTAAAAGATACCAAAAAAAATTGGGCCTTTGTTTCTGAGAGAAGCTTAGAGTCATTAAAAGTACTGTGCAAATAGCCAAAGGCAAATGGGGTTTTTTGTTGGTTTTTGTAATGAAGAAACAATATTGCATGGTAGAAAATTGTACTTTACTGTTTGCAGTTAACTCTATGCATATAAATATGTAATCTGCTAGAGAATATGATTTACAAAAGCTTGCCTCTTCCTTTTCATGTCTTTAGCAAGTATGCTCTTGTTAACAAGTATGTAGAGAATTCTCATAAAGATTTTACAGATATAGGAAAACAGGCACATGGGTCAGAAGCTACTGATATGTCTTAATAGCTTTTAGGGGTAATAATAAGGTCTTTGATATTTTTCAAGCATTTGAAATCCTCTCTTTCAGATATTTTGAGAATCATATCTGTAAATACAGCCACAGCATCTCCCCCAAAGTTGAGTTTCAAATCACCCGCTGCTTACTGGACATACAAAATTGGATATTCTAGAGATATCTTAAATTTAATATTGTCTAAAACTGAACTCATCTGAATTCACTGTCATCAAATAGTATTTGCAAAGCACTGAGCACAGTACCTAGCACATAGTAGGTATTTGATACATGTATATTCTCTTCCCCTTCCCTCTTCCTTTTCTAATTCTGCTTAAAGGACCACTATCTTTCCAGTGTCTCAGGTTCTTAATCTTGGCATTATACTGGACTCTTCAATCTCCTTGCTCTCCCTCCTCATCTCCATCAATGGGGTACAATGGTTTCCTTCAAGTTCTACCTAAAATTCCGACTACTCCCAATCCCTCTTAATTCCAGTCCTCTTTGTTGGTTATTATCTGTTTATCCTATACATACATAGCATGTTTGTACATAGTTGTTTGTATGTTGTCTTCCCATTAGACACTGAGCTCCCCAAGGGCAAAGACTGTCTTTTGTCTTTATGGCCTGAACACTTAGCACAGCCTGTGGCACATTACAGAGGCTTAATAAATGTGTACTGACTGACTGACTCAAACTCAGTAGGGGCAAAATTGAGTTTATTATATTTCCTCCTATATCTGGTCTTCCTTCTGACTTTAATATTTCTGTCAGGGACAATTCTAAATGACCCATGATGAAAAATGCTGTCTACCTACAGAAAAAGAATTGATGAACTCTGAATGTAGACTGAAGCATATTTTTTAACTTTCCTTTTTCTTGTTTTACTTTTTTGTCTATTTTCTTTTTCAACATGGCTAATACAGAAATGTTTTGCGTGACTTTACATGTATAATCAATATTACATTGCTTGTTTTTTCAAGGCGGGGCAAGAGGGAGGGATAGAATTTAGAACTCAAAACTTTTTAAATGATTGTTTTATATATAAATAATTGTAAAACTATTTCTGTCAGTGATACCACAATTAACCTAATCTCTCATGCTCAAAATATGGCTATTACTTTGGCTCTTCTTATTTCTCATCCCATTAGTTACCAAGTTCTTGTTGATTCAACCTTTGTGGTGTTTTTTAAATCTGTTCCTCTCTATCACTAGAAATGCAACCCAAATTAGCAGTTTGTTAGAGCAATGAAATCACTTCCTCATAAGTCTCCCCATGTCTACTTCTACCCCCATTCCCAATTAATCCTTCAAAATAATAAAACACTAACCTTCTTTACACGTACATAGGGTCATATTGGTCCTCTGTCCAAAATTCTTCAGTGGCCTTTTTCTGCCTGTCAGTACTTTAATAAATTTCAGCACTGTGGATACTCCTTCCAATAATACAAAGCACACACTTACAAATCACTACCCTGCTTTGAGTTTCTCTATACTTTGCTCTAGGGTTATATGGAGTATTCAGGGATGCCTAGTATCTCTGGGGTGATGGCTCAGGGCTGCTCATCCACTTTTGGTGTACAACTAGTCACCCCAATATCACCTGTGATTCCAAGAAGCTGTAGTACGCACAGTGGCCACACCCTGGTAACACTTTTCAGCAGACAAACTACAGCGGGTTTCCAGGTAATCAAAAGGCCTCAAACTTGTCAGTGAGTTAGGGGGATGTCTACCCCAAGCATATGAAGATTTCTCCTGGCAGAATGTGCGGATGAAAACAATTTGTTCCAATGGCCATGAAGGCAGCTGAAGTAGATGTGAAGGAGTGCTTAGAGCTTGGTCAGACACTGAAGACAAAGGTCATCCACTGCATCCCAAGTCATCACCAGTCATCATGGCTTTTGTCTTGCTACTGGACTTCAATGACTTGGGATAAGAGAGTGAGACTGACAACTTTATACAACTCTGCCTCACTTAAATTCAATCTGAGAAAAAGTCAAGACATGACCCCGTGATGTCATTAGTCCTCTTCAAAACAAATGATGAGCAATAATACTTTGTTATATTCATAAATTGTCCATTACTTTCTTAATCCTTAATTCCATATTTTTCTCACTTCCTCAACTAGACTGTAAGCTTCATAAGGACAAGAATGAACTTGCCTATGTCTTCTAAATTTTTTGGATTGAATTAAGAATTAAGAAGGACTTTATCTGTTTCTCATTATTATGTATTAAATAATTATAAATTTCTATCTATGTTCTTCAACTCTTTTAAAGGTACTGAAGTCAGATAAAATACTTAGCATGGACTAAGTGGTTGGAAATATCTGACCATTCAATTTGATATTAAGATGTCTGTGGCTTTCAAAAAAGCTCTGACAAACTGAATTGAAAATATTATCTGAAAACTTGGTATTGATTTGATGGATAGTTGATTTTTTTTTCCTTTTCCCAAGTTACTATCTACTAAGAAAAAAAGAAAATAAAAAAGAAACTTTTATGAAACTTCTAGAGGACAAAATTCTAAGGCTACCAAATGTCAGAATTGGTGCCTAGAAACCATCTTTAGTCCTGCTACCAATAACAAAAATATTAAGGATAGGTATAACCAGGAATAAACTTCCATGCGATTTCTGATATTGACATCCTTGGTGATTATCAGGAAGTGAAGGCATAGTAGAGAGTGGGCCAGATATGAGTTCAGGGGCAGCTAGATGGTATAGTGGATAGAGCACCAGCCCTGGATTCAGGAGGACCTGAGTTCAAATCTGGCCTCAGACACATAACACTTACTAGCTGTGTGACCCTGGGCAAGTTACTTAACCCCACTGCCTAGTTTAAAAAAAAAAAAAGATCTGAGTTCAAATCCTACCTCTTTTACTAGTTTTCTGACCTGGCACAAGTCACTTAAGTTCTCTGAAGCTGTTTCCTCATCTATAAAGTAGAGGTAATAGTACTCCCCTAATACGGTTATTGCAAGTATCCAAGGGGATTTCAAGTACTTTGTAAAATGTAAAGCATTAAATAAATGTCATTTTTATTATTATTCCAAAACACTTCTCGTAACTGGTTCCACAGAGGAAGCACAAATGACATGGAAAACAAAGTTCAAGAACTTGCAGATGATAATTGCATATGTCTTTGCTCTGAGATATTCTTTCCAAGGAAGAAGTATCTGGTGCTTTTACACTTTTTTGATTCTTTACAGATGGGAATGAGTTGACACCCATTATGCCTTTAACATGTCTAATATGATGAAAAATGGGCTAGGGAAAAGTGGTTTCCAGCGACTAGTAAACCTGTTTCTTGTTAAAAAGTATATTCAAAAATCTCTTCTGTCTAGTAACTGCTAATGAATATATGATGTACAGGTATATATGTCTCTTTTTAAGTTTGTTGGAACATGACAAAACAGGAAAATGATAAATGTTGGAGAAGATGTGGGAAAACTGGAACACTAATACATTGCTGGTGGAATTGTGAAATGATCCAACCATTCTGGAGAACAATTTGGAACTATGCCCAAAGGGCTACAAAAATGTGCATGCCCTTTGATCTCCAGCAATAGCACTTCTAGGGCTATATCCCAAAGACATCAGACAAATGGGAAAAGGACCCACATGTACAAAAATATTTATAGCAGCTCTTTTTGTGGTGGCAAAGAACTAGAAATTGAGAAGATGTCCATCAGTTGGGGAATGGCTGAGCAAGTTGTGGTATATGAATGAAATGGAATACTATTGTGCTATAAGAAATGATGAACAGGCTGATTTAGAAAAACCTGGAAAGACTTGTATGGACTGATGCTGAGTGAAGTGAGTAGAACCAAGAGAACTTTGTACACAATAGCAGCCACGTTATGCGATGACTAATATTGTTAAACTGAACCCTTCTCCGCATTACAAGGATCTAAGACATCTCCAGAGGCCTCGGGATGGAAAATGCTGTCCACATGCAAAGAAAGAACTATGGAAGTCAAATCGCTATCACTTATTTTTACCTTCTGTTGAGTTTTGTTTCATGTTTCTGATGGTTCCTCCTATTGGTTTTAATTTTTACTTACAACTTCACTAATGTGAAAATACATTTAATAGAATGTAAATGTTAAGCCTATATCAGATTGTGCGGTCTTGGGGAGGGTGGGGAGAGGAAGGAGGAGAAAAAATTTCAACTCAAAAGCATATGGAAGTGATTGTTGATAAATCAAAATAAATTCTTAAAAAATTTAAAAATAAATAAATAAATAAATGAAAATTTCTTGGAAGAAAATCACTGTAAAGATTTAAATGTTATATAAATGCTAAACTCATTATAATTTCATACTTAGTAAAAAATTCTAATAAAATTGGAATTAATTAAATGGTGTATTTTAAGTATACATTCAGTGCCTTGCACAGAGCCCTACTCTAATGTCTCGTTATGGCAGAAAGAAATACCTGCATTCTCAAAGCCTGTGTCATCTGAAGCATAATTCTAACATATTCTACTATGCTAGAGAGACCACAAGCATGGTCCCAAGCAACAGATTTCAACTGTCTAAGAACCAGACAAGCTAAATACGTGTAAGTTCATCACTACTAGGCTGGTGACTTAGATGGCAAATTCTTTTATCATGGCAACCCAAGAATAAAAGAAAAATTCGCAATGATGATTAGTCCTTAGTCTCTTCTGTTTCTGCAGCAAATGGAGGCAGATAACAAAAAAGGGGGACATATATTTGAAAAATCATAGCTTTATATTATCCATAAACATTAACTTAACTGCTGGTACTTGAAATTTAGGATCCTTTTCCAATAACCAACATACTACTAAGGAAACTGAACTGGATAAATCTTGAAATTCTTGATAAAAATGAAACCCAAAGATAAAAGGAGGCTACAGCTAAATAAAAAGATAGTCCACATATTCTTCCTTAGACAAGCAAAAAAGGAGTTGGTAAATAAAGTTTTCTCATGCATTTAAAGGTAACAAAAAAGATTATTTTATGGGCTATTTGGTCATTTTGTATTACAGTGCTTATAATAAATATCTGCAAAATGACCACCATGAAAATAATTAAAATTTAATTGCTAAGAGGCAGCATTTCAGCTAAACTCCCCCAACTTTCCCCTTCAAACATTTAAAAATTTGCCCCAAATCAAATTTTGGAGTGGTAGACCCAGTAAAAAGTCAGGGTGACACATTTTGTGAGCCTAAGACAATTAAGGGGGTTGGAAGGAGAGGTCTGTGACATCAGAGTGTGGGCCAGCCACAAGCTCATTTGACAAAATTACCAGAGGTGGGCCATGGAGGTGGCCACAAGAGTGTCAACAGCAGCAGCTTCAGGAGCTCCCAGGCCAGAGATAGTAAGGGAGTCAAACAACTGGTCAGAAAGAGATTATGGGCAACACTTTGCTGGCAATGGGTGCAGCTGGCACTGATTGGCAACTCTGCTGCCCACATGCAATTCTGGATCACAGCCCCGGGGGAAGAGGAGTGCTTGGGTTGGTCACAAGGGAGCAGGGACCCTGGTCACAGTTCTAGAGCAAAAAGGGGCACTAGTGCTTGTGGCTCCAAGAGAACAGGGGTACTTCCTGGGTAAAAACCAGAGTGAAGAGTAAGAGATCAGTGACCAAACCTCTCCCTGCATCACACCACCTTACAAGCACTGAAAACTTGCAGACTCCCAGAACTAGCTCTAAAAACAGCAGAACAAAAGAGCCTGAAACCTGGAATAGTACCTCCCCATCCCTCAGGAAGCAAAAAACAACTTTCACATAAAGTTCAAAGTAAAAAAAAAAAAGGCTGGAAAATTGAGTAAACAATAAAAAAGGCCTCAACCATAAAAAACTACTACGGTGGCAGGGAAGACCAAAACATAAACTCTGAAGAAGATACCAATGAAAAAGATTTACAAGCAAAGCTTCAAAGAAAACTGCTAATTAGACAAACGGACAAGAAGAATTTCTGGAAGCATAGAAATAAGAGTGGTAAAGGTAAAATAGGAAATAAAATTAGAGTGATGCAAAAAACCATAATTACAAAAAGAGAATTAACAGCTTGGTAAAAGAATCACAAAAATAATGAAGAAAATAACATTTTTTAAAAAACCGAACTGGCCTAATGGTAAAAGAGGCACAGAAATTCAGTGAAGAAAAGACCTCCTTAAAAAGCAGAATAGGCAGGGGCAGCTAGGTGGTGCAGTTGATAGAGTTCTGGCCTTGGATTCAAGAGTACCTGAGTTCAAATCTGGCCTCAGATACTTGACACTTACTAGCTGTGTGACCCTGGGCAAGTCACTTAACCCCTATTGCATCACCAAAAGGCAAAAAATAAACATAAAAAAATAAGCAGAATAAGTCAAGCAAAAAAGGAGGTACAAAAATTCACTAAAAAAGAGAACTCTTTAGAAAGAATTGGCCAAATAGGAAAACAGGTAAAAAAGCTTGAGGAAAATAATTCTTTAAAAATTAGAATTGGGAAAGTAGAAGCAAACCACTCTACAACATATCAAAAAACAAAAACAAAAGTCCAAAGAATGGAAAAAATAGAAGAAAATTTGAAATATCTCATAGGAAAACAACTGACCTGAAAAACAGATCAAGAAAAGAGAATTTAAGAATCCTTAGATTAACTGAAAGCCACGATAAAAAAAATCAAAATAAAAAGACATCATATTTCAAGAAATTACAAAGGAAAACTGCCCTAATATCTTACATACAGAGGGTAAAACAGAAATTAAAAGAACCCACTGATCACCTCCTGAAAGAGATCCCCAAATGAAAACTCCCAGGAATATCTGGGCAAATTCCTAAGCTCCTAGGTGAAGGCACCAATATTGCAAAGAAGATATTCAACTCTCATGGAGCCACAGTAGGATCACACAAAATTTAGCAGCTTCCACATTAAAGGAGTGGAAGGCTTGGAATATGATATTCCAGAAGGCAAAGTAGCTAGGGTTATAACCAAAAACAACCTACCCAGAAAAACTGAGTATAATCCTTGAAGGTGGAAAATAGATATTTAATGAAACAGAGGACTTTCAAGCATTCCTTTTATTTTTTTATTTTTTATTTTTATTTTTAGGCAATTGGGGTTAAGTGACTTGCCCAGCGTCACACAGCTAGTCAGTGTCAAGTGTTCGGTCTGAGGCCTGATTTGAACTCAGGTCTTCCTGACATCAGGGCCGATGCTCTATCCACTGCGCCACCTAGCTGCCCCAACTTTCAAGCATTCCTGACGGAAAGACCAGAGTGAAATAAAAAATCTGACATTCAAATACAAGATTCAAGATAAGCATAAAAAGGCAAACATGAAAGAGAAATAATGTTAAACAGTTTACATTCCATTATGGGAAGATGATACATGTCATTCCTAAGAACTTCATAACTATGAGGGCAGTCAGAAACAGTCTACATAGACAGAAGACATTGGTATAAAGAGATTATGTTGGGATAGTCTCAAAAAAAATTAAGGGTTAAGAAAGACTTGACTGCTCCAGTCAATACAATGATCTAAGACAATTCCAAAGAATGAAAAAACGCTATTCACCTTCAGAGAGAGAAATGATAAACTCAGTTCAAACTGCAGTATATTCTCATTTTCTTTATTTTTCTTGCTTTTTTGTGACATGACTAACATGGAAATATGGTTTGCATGATTTCATATGTATAACTGATATATTGTTTGCCTTCTCAGTAGCTAAGGGAGAGGGTTAGAGGGAGTGAGATAATATGGAACTAAAAAAAATTTAAAGAACGTTAAAAGTAAATAAATAATAATTTTACAAAACTTAATGGCCAATATCTTTTTCAAAAGATGAAAAAAGTATAGAATTTGAACAGACTCTAAGCCCTTCACAATCTGGCCCCTTCCTAGCTTTCCAGTTTTCCTATCATTTGTTCCCCTCTGCATACTCTACAATCCAGTGACACTGGTCTTCTTGCTCTTCCTTACCCATGACACACCACCATCTCCTTACCCTGTGCCTTTCTTTTCACTGGCTGTCCCCCATGTCTGTAATGCTATCCCTCTTCAACTCCATCTCTTAGTTGTCCTGGATTCCTTCAAGACTCAGATCCAAGACCACTTTCTGCAAGAGGCTTTTCCCACTACACACTCTACCACCACCACCCATTGCTTTTCCTCTAATTACCTTCCATTTACATTGTATGTCTCTTTTATTTACATAGTTGTTTGCAGGTTGTCTCCCAGAATAAAGTCTGAGCTCCTTGAGGGTAAGGCCCCTTTCTTGATTTTCACTGTCTCCTCAGTGGTTAGCACTGTGTCTGGCACACAGTAAATATTTAATAAGTGTTTGTTGATAGACTGGTTGATTGAAGATTAAACCAATATATTTTGATATTTGACTATCCCAATGCAAAGCAGATATACAATACATGAGGATAGCAAAAACATAAATAAATAAATAAATGGAAATATAATTCAACAGCAAAAACTGAGAAGGGTCAAAGATTATAGATTATACAAGAGTTGCAATGTCTACACGTAATGAATATTTCCTTCAAGAGATGAAGCAGTTGGCACCAGAAATGGCAAACATCAAACTGCAACCACAGCAAATAAAATTGATTATATTTATTTTAACAGATAAGAAACAACAACTTACTGCTGTGGGAGTCATACCTGAATCTGTTGGCTAAGTATATTCAGAAAATAAAACTGTTACAGCAAATATTCGCATGAATACAAAGAATTAACATGAAGAAAAGAACATACAATTAAAGCAACACTAACTTCCACCTATTTAAACATGTCATTGATGGCACTGACACCACCTATTGTGAGGATTTCCTATTGATATTTAGCCAAAGGAAATTCGTTATTATAATGAGCAACACAGAATCTAAAAACCACTTAGTCAACAAACATTTAACTTACTTGGCAAATAAAAAGGTACAGCAGCCAAAGGGAACACTGGTTTGGAATATAAACTTGTCTATAAAGTCTTGGGAAAAAGGTGACAAGTTATGTGAAGCATTGCCTCAAAACAGAAAAGCAATAGATGAAAAAAAAAAGTTTAAGAGACTTTGGAAACAGATTCAACTAAGAAAAGTCATTCAAAGAGCTTTTAAGGATGAAACTAGAAGGACAAGAAACTGACAAAAGAACGAAAAGATCAGCAATGATTTTTATAACAACTTTTTTTTTATCAATGAACCCAGGCACCAAAGGCCTTCTCTAAAGCACTATTACACATCATCACACTGTCCCAGAAGAAAATCAGTGCAGCTCCCCTTGAAGCAGGCTCCCCAGACTTTTTTACATGGGAAATTTCATTAGAGATGGATCTGAGCTTACTGGGGAGTCTCCTCTTACCCTAAACCAAGTGTAAGTGGAAGAGGTCAGTGCTATAGGGAAAAGAAGATCTTCTTATAGTTAGTGATAATTGTAGATGACCCTATTTGTAGATAATATGTTGATAACAATAATGCCTGCAGGATCCAAAATAAAATCCTTTGTCTGGCCTTCAAAACCTCCAAAACCCGGCCCCTTCTTTTCTACATCTTACTTCCTCCCATATTCTCCACAATATAGTGACACAGGCCTCCTTTCTGCTACCATGACAAGATTATAAATCTTCCAACTCCAAGCATTTTCCCCAGATGTCTCCCGTGCCTGAGATACTCTCTTTCCTCATCTATACCTTCTGACTCCCCAGGCTTCTTCAAGTCTAAATGACTACTTTCTATAAGAAGCTTTTCCAGATTCACTCCTAATACTAGTGCTGTCCCTCTGCTAATTATCTCCAATTTAGTCTGTCTATAGCTTGTTTTTTCATAGGTGTTTGCATGCTGTCTCACCCACTGAATGTGAGCTTCTTGAGAACAGCCATTGACATTTGCCTTTCTTTGTCAGCACTGAGTGGTACCTGTCACATAAATGTACCTGATAAAACTAGTTGCTGACTAAAACACTGCAAAGCCTCCTTTAATAAAACTGACAATCACTCAGGAGTCTAGCCTATCCTATGCAAAAAAACCCCCTAAGTATATAAAGAATAACTAATATTTATAACCCACAGAATTTGACATAAAAGCAATGAAATGGAAAATTATTTTGGGTCCAGTATTGAACAGGAATAGAAAAATAGGCAGTTGGCTTTTTGGAAAATGTGAACTTCTTTTAGGGATCACAATCCACTCCCTGAAAATAGGCCTATCTTTTAATACTAGTATTTTTCTGGTGATAGTATAGGGCCATGAATGATAAAATACTATAGTAACTGAAAGTGCTGAAGTTAAAGATCACACAAAGAGCAATAGAGAAGTATGAGGTGTGTGTACAGGCTGCAGCACATTTTCAACAAGAAATTACGAAAAAGCAGTGCAGAAGATATCACCAAAGAAATATCTGTTTAAAAAGAAGAGCCAAGGATAACCAATTGACAGTACACACACTTGATGAGCTTCTTAGCACTGTCAAAAGAAGTCAAAGATGACTTCCAGCATATTGAGTGGACTTCCTGTGAAGAACATTTGGGAAACCACGGATAAGAATTGAAGAAGATGGGCATAAATGGGATGTACTTTGTTTCATTTGAGAAAAAATAAATTACATCCATGAAATTACATATCAATTAGTATTTGAGGATACTAGAATGTATATACATTGTAGGCTGACTGTCCACTTGATTTTTTCTTTCAATGGTTTCATGGTGAAATTATTGTTTTTAATAATAGCGATGTATTTCAATAAGTTAAATATTGAATGCCTGCTTTGTGCTAGGCACTGGGGTTATACATATAACAGGGAACATAATTTCTAACCACAAGGAGATGACAGTTTAATAAGGGAGGGAAGACAGGTGAGTAGCATAGTAAAATTTAGAGATCTAGACTTAGAATCAAGAGGAAACTGGATGTCAATCCTGCCTCTGACACTCACTAGCCATGTGACCATAGGAAAATCACACTATATCTGAGTATCTATTATAAAATAAGGATAATAAAAGTCATAGTAGCTATATCACAGTTGGTTGCGGACACAAATGAGATTCAATCCAATCCAATCTGATTAAATTTGAAGTATTTAATAAACAATTATCATGTACCCACTGGAGACTAAAAATATAAAAATCAAAGCATCTTTGACCTCAAGAGATTTATGTTATACCATGGAGATACAATACAGATACATATGAAACACACATGCATGCATACATATATATACACACATATATAATTAAATATAAGGTAATTATAGAAGCACTAAAAAACTGGTGAATTAGGAAAAGCCTCATCTAGGAGGTAGCCCATGAGCTAAGTCTTGATGGGAACTAGGAATTCTAAAAGGCATAGGTGAAAGAAAGACTTGTTTACTCTGACCAATACAATGATTCAAGACAATTCCAAAGGAATCATGATGAAAAAATGCTATATGCCTCTAAAGAGAGAACTGATAAACTCAATGAAAAATGAAGTATAATTTTCTCATTTTCTTTTTTTCTTTTGCTTTTTTTTAGCAATATAGCTAGTATAGAAGGATCTTTTCATGATTCCTCATATATAATTGATACCATTTTGCTAGCTTCTTAGTGGGTGAGGGAGGTAGGGAATTTGGAATTTAAAATTTAAAAAGAAAAAGAATGTTAAAAATAAATAATAAATTGAAAAATAAAAGGCATAGGTGAAGAGGGAGTTCATATTCTAGGCTTAGGAGAAAATCTTATGCAAACAAATGAGGTAGAAAGTGGAATGTCATATACAAATAGCAAACTGACCAATTTAAGAGTATCCAGAGAGTGCACAAATGGAAGAAATATGAAATCAATCTGGAAAGGTAAACTGGAAACAGAAGATGAAGAACTTCAAATGACAAATTAAAGGAGTTTGCATTTTATACTAAAAGTACAAAGGGGCCACTGAAGATTCTTAATCAGGTACAGGAGTAATATGGTCAGAATATTACAACTTGGCATCTGTGTAGTAGCTGAACTGGAAAAGAGAGACTGCAATCAGGAAGAACGATTAAGGTGCTATAGCAATAATGAGTTGACAAAGATCTGAACTAATGTGGTGGCTATGTAAATGGAGAGAGAAATGGATGAAGGAAAGGTTGCAGCTAAAGAAGAAGCACGACATAACACTTAATTACACGGGGAGGTCAAGGGAGAATGAAGAATCAAGAATGTTACTCAACGTAGAAGCTGGATATCTAAAATATTGGTGATGTACCTGACAGAAAAAGGCTATAGGATAAAGGTCTATGATAAATTTTATAGGCAATAAGAAATGGGTGTTCTCATGTATTCAAAGTATAGATTCTCAGAAAATGTCCTAATACTGGCGACAAAAGTATCTCTGCAATGGTGCATGATTCCAGACTATAATCCTATACAAGGTATAAGAAGGTAATTAGTAATAGCCTATCAATAGCCTAACCATAGACTATGAAGCCTTTGTACAGATACATCTATGTACATTTGTTGCTACCCTAGGCTACAGAAATTGTTTTGTAGTAGTTCCACAGTGCTCTCTCAGCCTGAGCACCAAGAAACAAAATTCAGGATCACAGAAGACTTGGCAGCTACCACAAGAATGGGAAGAGAGAGCTCAGAATAATTTATTCCCAAAGACAGAATACAAAAGCTTTCAACCAAGAATAACTAATCCAGCAGAACCACGAATAACCCTAAGGGGAAAAAAAATACATTATTAAGGAAATACAATAGAACATTCCCAAGCATTCCAGAAAAAAAGACTTCAACTGAGTAAACACTTTGAAATGGAAATGCAGGAGTCAATAGACACAAACCAAGGTATACACATTTGATCATTTGCAAGAGACTATCTGAGGAAGAATTACTTACATGCTAATAAGGGAAGAAGAAACAAGGTTACTCAGAGAATTCTAAAGCCTTAAAGTGTCTTAGAAAAAGTAAAGTAAGACAAGTAAAGTCTTGGGGCAGTTTTGTTCTGTTTTATCAGTCTTAGGAGAAGAAAGAAATGGTAGGAATAGGATAGGAATACTGGGGAGGAAAGGAGGAAGGAGGAGAGAGAAATCATTATCTCACATAATAAGGATGAGGATGAAGAGTATACAAACATGGAAGAAGGTTTAGGGGAACAGGCTTCATTTTCATCTGAAGCAAAGAAAGCTTGAACACAGTTACAAACACACACCTACACACACACACAAAGAGTATGGTGTAGATACAGATCTACACCAAATTCAATAGGGGGATAGGAGAAAACAGGAAGAGGGGAATAGAAGGGGGGGGTCAGTGGGTCAACAGTTATAAATCATTTATTAAGTAGCTACTACTATGTGCCAGGCACTGTACTAAGCACTGGGGATACCAAGAAAGGCAAAAAAATAGTCCCTGATCTGAAGGAGCTTAGAGTCTAATGAGAGAGACAACATACAAACAACTATGTACAAAGAAGATAGATAGATATATATATATAACAAGTTGGAAATAATCAACAGAGGAAAGGAACTGGCATTAATAAGTACCAGGAAAGGCTGCCTGAAGAAGGTGAGATATTAGTGGGTATTTAAAAGAAGTCAGGGAAGGCAGAAGGTGAAGATAAGAAGGGAGAGAATTCAAGACATGGCGGACAGTTGGTGAAAATTCCTGGAGTCAGTAAACAAGTGTGTCTTATGTGAGGAACAAGGAGGCTAGTGGCACTGGATCACAGAGTCCATGGTGGAGGAAAGGAACGCAAGGTGTAAGAAGATCAGAAAGGTAGGAGGGAACCAGGTTACAGAACATTTTGAAAGCCAAGAAGGATTTTATCAGGACAGCTAGGTGGTGCAGTGGATAAAGCACTGGCTCTGGAGTCATGAGGACCTGAGTTCAAATGTGACCTCAGACACTTGACACTTACTAGCTGTGTGACCCTGGGCAAGTCACTTAACCTCACTGCCTAGCCAAAACAAAAAAACGAACAAATTAAAAAAAAAAAAAAAGGATTTTATATTTGATTCCGGAGGTGACAGGAGTTAATGAAGCTTCCTGAACTGGGGAGGGGGTCAGATCTACGCTTTAGGATGATCAATCTGACAGGTGAATGAGGGATATACTCTGGAGGGAGAAGAGATGAGGCAGGGAGAACAATCAGAAGGCTACTGCAATGGTCCAAGCAAAAGGAGATGAGGACCTGACAGAGGGTGGTAGGAGTGACAAGGAGAGAAGAAGGTGTATCCAAGACGATGGTACAAAGGCAAAATCAATAGAACTTGCCAACAAACTGAATATAGGGAAGGAGAGGGAGAAGAAGATAATTTAGACTGTGAGCCTGGGTGATTGGGAAGATGGTGGTATCAACAGTAACAAGGAAAATCAGAAGAGGGGCATGATTAGGAAGAAAAAATGAGTTCTGTTTTGGACATACTGAGTTTGTCTAGGAGGCGTCCAGTCGGAGATGTCCAATAGCCAAAGAGAGAGCAAGATAAGTAATGGATACGCTATAGGTAAAACAAACTACAGTATCAGAGGAAGAAGAAAGAAGGTAGGATTAAAAAAAGAGAGAAGAAAAAAGAAGGCCATGCCTGGAAGCAGAGAAATGGGGAGGGTAAGGCAGTAGAGTAAAAACAGATTGCATCATTTATAGATCACACGTTAGGAATACTCCTTTTTTACCACCTCTTTTTTGAAAAGAGAATGTGGACAAAGTACAGAAAAAGTACAAAGAGACTAGGTGAAGGAAAATACACAATTAACTATCATAATCACCCATACAACAGATAATGACGGCAGAATTATTAAAAAGAAGAATTCAAAAAATTTACAAGGAACACACTTAAAACATAAAGATGCACACAGACTTAAAATAAGGGTCTGGAATAGAGTATATTATTCTTCAGATGAAGTCAAAAAAGTGAGTGTAACAATCATGATTTTAGACAAAGTTACAATAAAAACAGATATAATGGAGAAAAGTAGGGAAAATGCATTATGTTTAATAAGCACTACAGATAAAATAATAACAATACACATATGTATGTGTATATGATGAAAGGTGGCATCTTCATAGCACTTTAAGGTTTGCAAAGCACTTTAAATATTATCTTATTTTATTATGTACACATATCATCACATACCAAACAGCATACCATCTAAATATTTAAAAGATAAGTAAAGCAAATTGCAGGAAAATACAGATGACCAAACCTTGATGTACCTACCCACCTTTTAGAACAAGACAAATCTAATAAAATATATAAACCAGAAAGAAGCACCACATTGGAATTTTAGAATAATTTGAGATAATAGATATCTGGTAAATACTAAATGGAGATAGAAGAGAGTTCACCTATTCTCGTATATGCATAGCACCTTTATAAAAACTGACCATGTACTGGGACAAAATCCCTCACAAACAACTGCAGAAAAAAAACTAAACATATCATTTACTAATTGTAATGCAATAAAAATTATACTCAATAAAGACCCTTTGAAGAAAAATAAAAGTAATTGAGGGCTAACTTAATCCTTAAAACTGGTAGGTAAGTTTAAAAACAATTGTAAATTTAAAGAAAGAAAATTATAACAATGAGAGTGCATGATACTATCTAAAGAATGCAGCTAAATTAGTCCTGAGGGAAAATTTTACATAACTAAACACTTTCATCAGCAAAGCCAAGGAAGAACAATTCAATCAACTAGGCAAGCAACTAATGAAACCTGAAAAAGCAACAAATCACAAACCTTCAATTAAATTCCAAAGTAGAAATTCTAAAAATCAAGAAGAAATTAATAAAATTGAAAGCCAAAAACCATTAAATTGGTAAATACAACTAGAAATTTTTTAAATTTATAAAATAGCTAGCTAGCTACCTATTCATTTTAAAATGGAGGAAAAAAATTATTTATATAAAAACCAAAAATTGACAAGAATAAAAGAGAGAAAAAAGTATCAAAAACTATTTTGCCCAGTTACATGCCAACCAAAATCGTTTACATACAGTGGATAAATACTTAGAAAAATACAAAATATAAAAATTAACAGAAGTAGACTATAACCTAATATCAGAAAAAGAAATTGAACAAACTATAAATGAATTCCAAAGGGAAAAAAAATCCAAGCCCAGATGGATTTATAAGTGAATTTTATTTTTAAAAATTCAAAGAATAACTAATCCCAACATTTAATAAACTGCATACAATAATAGGAAAAGAAGGAACTCCTCCAAATTTTTTTTGTTTTGATGCCTAAATCAGAGAGAAACAAAAGCAGAAAAAAGCTATAGTATCAATATCTCTAATGAACACTGATACTAAAATATTAGATGAAATATTAGCCTATAGGCTACAACATATTTAAAAGACTATACACTATGATCATTCATTATACACTATGATCCTGGATTTAAACCAGGAATTCAGGGTTGGTTCAATAAAAGAAAGACTACAAACAGAGCAGATCATGTTAATAATAGAAATAACAAAATTCACATAATTACATTAACAGATGTTGAAAAGGCTTTCAACAAAATCCAACTATTATTTCTGTTAAAAATTCTAGAGATCATAGTAATAAATGGTTTTCTTTAATGTAGTAATATCCCTCTAAAACAATATATTTAATTGAGGTAGGTTCGGGGGCCTTTCCAGCTAGCTCAGGAATCAAACAAAGGATACTGATTATCACCACCACCATTTAATATCGTGGTAGAAATGATAGATTCAACAATAAAACAATAAAATAAATTGAAGGAATAAACACAGGCAAAGAGGAAACAAAACAATTGCTTTTGCAAATGACATGACCATGTATTTATAGAAAACTAAAGAGTCAACCAAAAATTAATTGAAATAATCAATTCAACAAAGTTGCAGGATACAAAATCAATTCACAGAAATCATCAGTATTCACTGTATGTTACCAACAAAATCCAGCAGAAAGACAAAGAAATAGAAATAAATAGAGTATGTATAAAATACTTGGGATTCTATCTACCAGGACACACACAGGAACTATATAAATGCAACTATAAAACACTTTCTAGAAATAAAGGCAGACTGAAATCACTGAAAAAGTACTAATCACTCACAGAAAAAGAAAACAAATTTTAAAAACTTTAGACCTTTGATCAATGCAATGATCAACTAGGATTCTAGAGGAATGAAGATGATGCATTCTCCCAACCTACTGACAGAGAAATGATGGACTCAAGATACAGACTAACATACATTTTCAGATATAGACAATGAGGAGATTTACTTTGTTTAGCCACATATATTTGTTAAATGGGCTTTTTTTCCCATTGGGTGGCCAGAGAAAACAGACAAGGATAGGGAGGGAAGAAGGGAAAGTAGGAATAAAGAAGGGGAGGGCAGGGTCAATGAAGCATCTTTTTTTAATCAAAAAATAAAAAGTCAGAAAAAACAAAATGGCAGATTAGTTTTGAAAGCTAAATCTCCATCTTCTCTGGTTTTAAGACATTTTGAACAAAAATCAAATTAATAAATATATAACATACATACTATGTAAAATAAACACATGTATACATTAATACATAAATATACATATATTTAAAGAAGCAATGGTTTTATATTTAAGTTTGCTATCACGAACTCTATCCAGTAAATGAGTCCTCCTATGAAATCCTGGTATCCCAGGAAAACACAAGGTATTGATAGAAGCAGCGGAGAATCACCTAACAATACATAGTTTAAAAGTTAAGTTTTCTACTAGTCCACAAAATAGCTCCAGAGAATGGGCAAGGCACTAAAAAGATAATACATTAAAACCACCTACTGAGCAGAAAGGAGCTAGTTAGCTTCACCAGTGAAGTCGAAGAGAGGAGAAAGGGAGAGGTGAGAAGACAGGCCCTAAGAAGAGCCTCTCCATCCCTTGTTCTGAACAGCAAGTATTTGACTATGACCCATATGGGCATAATACTGTTGAAGATCCTGACAAAGATGATGTAGGTAAACTCTTTAGGATTACGTAAGCCTGTCAAAACTTTCCTGACTTGAAGGAAACATCTGCCCAGAAAAAGTCAGAGGAATGAATTTCTTTACTGCCTAATAGTCACCTGTGGAGGCCACAGGGAACATAAATTATGTACAGCCCCTAAACTCTTAGGGGCTGGAGACAACTCCATTCAGCCTGGGACCTAACATAATGTCTGGTAAAATAGTAAGTGCTTAAAATAAATGCTTTTTGATCAACTGACATCCACATACCAGAATTTAGACTGTAGACTAGTGGGCCTGAAAATACCAACTTACCCACGGAAGGTATAAAAACTGAACATGCAAGGATGACATCAGGTCACTGCAAAAGTTCCAGAACTATCTGGCCAGTGACCAAGATGATACATGTCACGGCTGGCATGGTAGGGAAGTTTGTCACTTGGGTAGCCAGATAACGGCGACTAACAGAGTATATACGGTATATTTTACATGTAGTCCTAATGTGTCAAGCTATGTCATGTGTATCTTCACGAACCTATGTTTGTTCTTCTGCACACAACTCTAATATCAATCAATCAACAAATAAGCATTTATTAAGTGCCTACTATGTGCAAGATAGACCGAATGGAGTAAGAGATAGAGAGCTGGCCTCAAAGACAAAAACTAGGATTCACGTTTTACCTCTGACACAATACTAGCTGCGTAACCCTGGAAAAATTACTTCAGCTCTCAGTAGTCTAGGCAACTAAGACTACAGGTTGAAAAAAAATATGTTGACCTGAACTGGTAAAGGGAATTCCTCACCCAAGAATTCCTTCTACACTGAAATCACAGGTTGACTCGTATACCTGTTCCTGCTGTTGGCCATGCACTGACCTTAGGAGAGTAGGTACTATTTACATACATGTGGCCTATGTATCTCATATTATTTGCTTGAGACTATAGGTGTCATTTGATAGTTGTATAATGTTAACTAAGTATACATAGTACTTGTGTGACCTTAAGCAAGTCATTCATCTTCAATGAACCTCATTTTTCTCATCTCAAAAATGAAAGAGTTAGATGGCCTCTGAGGCCCTTTCTAACCACAGGTGTATTATCTTACAATTCTATGTTCTTATATCTACTGGCACCTAGGGGGCACAGTGGAGAGAGAGCCAGGCCTAGAGTGAGAACCTAAGTTCAAATCTGGCTTCTGACACTTGCTAGCTGTGTGATGCTGGGCAGGTCATTTAACCCTGTTTGCCTCAGCTCCTCATCTGAGCTGGAGAAGAATGGACAAATCTCCCCAGTAACTTTGCCAAGAAAACCCCAAATGAGGTCAGAGGGAGTTAGACATGATTAAAATGACTCAACAACAAATACCTGTAGCTAATATATGCTTAACCAGTATAATTTCTGGCAAATGCAAAACACTACCTTAAGAAACCATATGACAGACTATGAATCAACACAGGCTTTTGGAGGTGATGGGTGGGAACCAGGGTTCCTTTCCTGTCACTTTGCATAGACTCAGGGAAGGGTGGCTACAGGATGTGTGTAGACTGAACATAATGAAAGCAGAAAAACTTACATTTCTCCTGAGGCCCCGGCCCCAGTGAACAGGTGCTAATTCAAAAAGAGCAGAGACTCATTTAACTTGTGAACCATGGCTTCTTTGGGGCTGGGCTTGATTTGTTGAGAGAAACAGAGAATATTAAGAAATAGGAGGATGCCATAGGGATCAGTGAGAATGCAGATGGTGACAATCAGGAACCTGGAAGTAGCAGTAGCCAGCGTTTTAGCTCTTGGATCAGAGGTAGAAGGTTCCTGAATGAGCAGAAGAGAACAAAGAAAAGAAACATCCTGGCTATGGCAAGGTGCAGAGTCCAGCAGCTGTTCCAAGCAGTGTAAAATGGGTACAGATACTGCATGCAATTAAGTTTCCAATCCCCCATTCCCGCAGCACAGAGACTTACCCAATCCTTCTCCAACCAGAATAATGAGTTTGGGGAAGAGTTGGAAAAATAAAAGTGCTCTGTGAGGAAGGGAAGTAATATGTACTAAATAGACCGTGTGTCTTGATTACTTTATGTTACTTTACTCTTCATTTCCATCCAGAATACGTGTTGTGCTTCTAAACTTTATGGGCAGCTGGGCGGCACAGTGGATAGAGCACTGGGCTTGGAATCAGGAACATCTGAGGTCAAATGCGGCTTCAGAAACTTACGAGCTGTGTGACCCTAAACAAGTCACTTAACCCTGTTTGTCTCAGTTTCCTCATCTGTAAGATGAGCTGGAGGAGGAAATGACAAACCACTGCAGTCAGTATCTCTGCCAAGAAAATCCCAAATGGGTACATGAGGAGTTGGACATAAATGAAATGACTGAACAACAAATTCTAAACTTAACGATGAATTAATTTGCTAGCAGCCATGGAACTGAATATCCTAGACAAAACCTAACTTTAGAGTTCTCTGGATGGGAACAAAATCAATCATCATAATGTGAATCCAGACTGTTAAAGACAAGGTGATGGCAAATCAGTTTGCACCTTCAAAGTTGTAACCTATTTGTGCAAAATGTACAAAAGAAAAACAGAGCAGAACTACTACAATTCCGCTGTGGCTCACTCTAGTGATCCTAAAATCTCACAGGATCCCGTTACGCAAACAGCAATCTGGCACGATGGCAGCACAGAAATTCTCCTCAGTCAACCAAGAGTAAGCCTAGTTAACCCAGAAGAATCGCTCACGCCTTCCTCTGAAAAGGGCAATTATTCTCATTATTGGGAGTCAAGGATAAAAAAGACTCCAAATTTATAAAATCCCATAATGTCTCATATAAAATAAAATCTACTGAAAAATGCTGATTCATACACACATGACACCTCAATGAGACATTATAAATACTACAATTTCCATATATAGAGTATTCTTATAAGTGCTTTAGTGGATGGAACATTGGACTTGGAATCAAGAAGACCTGAGTTCAAGTTTGACCTCAAATATTTAATAGCTGTGTGACCCTGGGCAATTCACTCATCTTTAAAATAGGGACAATTACAGCACTTACTTCACAGGTTTGATAAGGGGATCAAATGAGATTACATATATATATGTATATATATATATGTATATATATATATATGTGTGTGTATATATATATATATATGTATATATATATATATGTATATATATACGTATATATATGTATGTATATTCAAACCTTAAAGTATTATATAAAACTAACCATTCTTATCATATTATTGAAAAATAAAAATAGCTCTCAGCCAATTTAGAAAAATGGATTACTAATGTATTTACAAATATTTCTCACTAAAAGAAAGAAAAAAATAAAACTTTCTAAGTTAAAGTGGTAAAAAAAAAAATAAACTTTCAACCAATAAATAGTACCATCTTTACATCCTAAAAAGTTTATGTATTGGTGTTGATTCTTTTTAAAACTGAGGGTTTTTTCTACAATGTTCATACAATTAAAAAACAAAAAACACTTGCTTATAATGTGATTTTTCTTCTCATGAGCTTTATAGAACAATTACAGTATTCTGACAACTAAACTAATCAGCTTCTGTCTTGAATCTTAAGCTATAATCAAGTTATTAAGATGGATATCATTTGTATTCACTTAACAATAACTGAATTTTTTAAATAATGAAATACATTATAATCATTAGTGACTTACCCTTTGAGATCACTAATAAGACTGTTCTTTTCCTGAACTATCCGTTTGTGGTGCATTCGATGGAAATCGCGTTCTTTCTGAGCTTTCAATAAATCTTCTCTAGCTTTTCTGCAGACAAAAATGTGACAAAAAACTACTGTTCAAATACTTATGGTGCATTCCTGAAAAAAGAATACTAACAAAATAACAACTAATTTAATCACTGTCAGTAGTTTTAAATTCAAAACTGCATGCTATTTAAAATTCTATGCAAAATTATTTCCTACATAAGTCTCAGTGATGGTCCATTATCATCATCACAATTAATAATTTTGAAAAGAGCAGAAATAAGTGCTCGTAAAACCACAAATCCTAAAAGTAAGTCTCCCAGATTATATTTAATATATTCACTGAAGAAATGATAGAAATCCAGCATGTAAATACTGCTGTGAAGCCTCCTCTGTAACATAAAAAGATATTAATCATTACACATATAGCACTTTAAATATTGCAAAGCACTAAATACATTCTCTCACTTTACTAAGACTAAGACACTCTCAAGGAGAATTTTATTATCAATGGCTTTAATGAATACAATCATTACCAAAAAAGAAAAATATTTTCTTTAAATCTCAACTTTGAGTCATTTAAAAACACACTTCATTAATGAATCTTTATTTGTTTTACGTAAAATGTAAAACATTTACATCACAAACAATATTAATGGAGCTCAATTATTATTATGACTAATAATAGTCATAATCATGTCGTTATTGCTAAAAATAATCAATCAATCAACAAACAAGTGTCAATCATGTGCCAGACACTGGGGTTATGAAGACAAAAATAAAATAATTCTCATTCTCAAGTAGTTTACATTCTATAGAGGGACAGAGCGTGTAAATGTACCAATCTGTACAAAAACAGACAAATACATGCAAGGTAATTTCAGAAAGATATAAGCAGCAGGGTAAATAAGGAAGGCCTTATGCAAGAGGTGACGCTTCAGCTGAGTTTTTAGAGAGCTTTTAGAGAAATCAGTCCATTGTAAATAAACTGATTTAGCCACTTATTTCAGAGTTCAGATTATTAATCATGGATAAAAATTATTTTCAAGCTTAACAGCATTAAGTATAAAAGTGAGAAGTAATGTGCTTTAGCAGATTAAAAGCCTGTCTTAGAACCTGGAAAACCTAGGTTCAAGATCTGCTTCTGACACTCCAGCTGCGTGACCACAGAAAGGTCACTTACCATCTCAGCATCACCCACTGAGACACTGCAAAAGCTGGAAATCAAGAGGAAGTACATTACAAATGCTGCGGACAGCTGACACAGAGACACAGCTACGGGAGATGAAATGGCTGACTGAGAGCAACAAGGAGGCCAGTGGGATACTGAGAAGTATGCAAAGAGGAAACAGAAAGTATTTCTATAATTCAGGATTTACAAATTATCAATTTAATGCTTTAAAGCTGCATTTTAAAATTTATTTGTACTCACCTGAAGAGACAAGAAAGCAAACTTTTTGAAGTTCCTATATTTTAGTACTACTAAATTTGTTTTCAGAAACTTGAATTGGTACTGTTTGTGTTTTCACAACTGTTGTCTTTTCAGTAAAATAATTTAAATTTATTTATGATGATGCTTCTCCCATTGTATGAACTCTCTAATGCTTTTTAAATAAAAAGTACATAAAAATAAATCTAAAGAATACAATTCTTTATATTAAGTGGTCACTTTAACTAAATCTATAATGAAGATTCTAGAATATTCAAAGGAACTACTTCAAATCAGACCAATATAGCATTCCTGCTTATCTAGAGTAAGATGACATAATATAGAACCCAAATATTAGACTTTGTTGCATGGGGCTGCTCATGCAATCACTTTCAAGTTTATCTGTCTACCCTCTTTTTTATCAACATCATTAAATAATATTTGCAAGCATCAATCATATATGGTGCTGTGCTAAATTTTATACTGCAATGTAAAAATTCATACTTCTGTATCTTTTATACTATAATATATAATACAGCCAGAAATATAATTTTTCATAAGTAGATGATTCATAATTAGGGCAACTAGGTGATGCAGTGGATAGAGTGCTGGGTCTGGAGTCAAGAAAACTCGAGTTCAAATTTGGCCTCAGACACTTATTAACTGTGTGACCATGGGCAAGTCACTTCACCCTGTTTGCCTCAGATGCCTCAGATGTAAAATGAGCTGGAGAAGGAAATGGCAAACCACTGTAGTATCTCTGCCAAGACAATCCCAAATGGGGTCATAAAGGATCAGACACAGCTAAAATAACTGAACAACAATAAAAGATGTCAGAACTGCATATACCATGTTCCTTTCAATTGACAGTAAATAAGCAGACACAAGTATAACATATATGTATGTGCATGACCCTTTTAAATTTTTATACACTGGTAAGATTTGTTGGACTGACTACAAGTATCTAAAAAGGTGTTTCTGTCAACATATGATATGAACATAAAAGTATTCTTGGAATGGATACTATTTTAAATGATGACCACTGCCAATCCGTTGTAAATAAACTGATTTAGCAATTTATTGTAGAGTTCAAATTAGGAATCAAAATAACAATATTTTTAAGCTTAACTGCTTTCAAGTGAAAAAGCGAGAGGCCAGTGTGGTATAGAGGATTCAAAGACCTATGTTCAAGACTTGCCTATGCCTGACACAGTCCAGAAGCATAACAACAGGAAGGACATTTAACATCTCAGTGTCTCCCAACTAACGCTCTATGACTCTAAGTTACAGACAAGTTACTGATCTGAATCAAGGGAGGGAGTTTGCACATTAGCAAGAGAGTGATGAAATCATGTGTTTGGAACGAAAACACAATAAAAGTATTTCATTCATAGTGCAGCATCATTGCTTATTTTGCTCCATGTTTGAAATTATTCCAGAGTTATCTTTAAAAATAAATCAAAGAAACTTCAGGTACTTTGAGTACTCATCAAGTAACAGCCTACCAGATTGTTTTATGTTGGTGACTGTGATTCATTAAAATTGATAATGGTATTTTTTAATGTTGCAAATGGAGTTAGCACATAATCCTCTCACCATCAGACAAAAGACAGTATACACTGCAACTATCTCCAGGGAAAATACCTTCTTAATTTAACAAGCAATTACCTGAACACTAATGCATGATTTGATGACTCTCATTATTATATTAGTTTCCGCAGCTATGCATGTTTCTAAAAGTCATTAAGTTAAACAGACCTTTGGAGAAGCTAGACACTATTTGACCTTTTACAGAAGTGAATTTCATAAGTGAAATATAGACTCCTTTAAAATGCACTTTCTTTTACTTCTTCAAAATTTATTATCATTTAATTTTGGTTTTCTTCCTAATATCTTATTCTAGCAGAGGCTAAAATAAAGTGTTTTAGCATTTTATAGGATACTACTTTTTCTTTTCTAGTTAATACTTGTTCCTCTGATTTCCTCCCAGATGATATTTCTAATTATCTTCACTATCTTTCAATAAACCTTTTACAATGTCTACTGTATTTCCCTTAACAGAAACTAATGAAAATGAACTATGACAACTTAAATATTGGTAAAGTATAGTAGATTATATTATATGCTATCTGTTTAAGTTCCATAAGGCTGATGCAAGCCTTAAAAGAGCTTAAGGCTCTTTTAAGTAGCTATTACATAGGTCATAAGTGGTCACAGGTGATCTAAAAAGTATCAGAAGAGTGAATAAAAAGCAAAGAATAATGAGTGGCCCTGTACCTCCAAAGTATGCTTATTTCATAAACAAATATAATTCTACTGATCCACTATCTGTAAAGGTACCATCTGCATTGTTTTTCAAGTTGTACAGCGACTGATGACCCAGTTATACTCTCCCTTGCTCCAAATGGATAATTGTTCAAAGGACAGGGATAGTTCTTAAAAGAAAAATTATGGACTATTAATAACCATTTGAAAGATTGTTCCAAATCTCTAATGATGAGAGAAATGAAAAACTGAAGATTCACTTCACACACAGAAAAGTGGCAATGATGACAAAGGACAGGAATAGTTAATGTTGGAGGAATTTTCAAAAGCTAGGCATACTAATTAATACACTGGAATGAAGAACTGGTTCAATCATTTTGGAAAGTAATTTTGAATTAAGGGAAGAAAGTGGCTAAAATGTCCATATCCTCCAAGAAGGTCAAATATAGAACAGTCACTCCAATATCCACCAAAGAGTTATGACAGCACTTTTTTATGGCAGCCAAGAACTAGAAATAAAATAGATGTCCATTGATGGGGGAATGGCTAAATAAATTGTGATACTTCAATACTTGAATATAATGGAATATTACTGCTCCAAAAGATAGCATGAATATGAGGAATACAGGAGCCAAAGGAAGACTGACTATGAACTGATACAAAGAGAAGCAGACCCAAGAACAGAACTCTTACCGTGTAAATGTTACACACAACAATAAAAATTAAAACTGAATGTTGTGCAATTATAATGACTAAGTTGGTCCTTAAAGAAGAGCTATGGAGGCAGCTAGGTTGTGCAGTGGATAGAGCACCAGCTTGGGAATTAGGAGGACCTGAGTTCAAATCCGGCCTCAGACACTTACTAGCTGTGTGACGCTGGGCAAGTCACTTAACCACAATTGCGAAGAAATAGAAAAAGAAGAACAATAAAAGGAAGAGGACATATGGGGGAAGCAGAGCCAAGACAGTGGAGTAAAAGTAGGGACTCGCCTGAGTTCTCCCCCAAATCTCTTCAAATACTTCTAAAAAATGACTCTGAACAAATTCTAGAGTGGCAGAACCCAAAAAGAGACAGTGAGGCAGATTTCCAGCCCAAGACAACCTGGAAGGTCCACAGGAAAGGTCTGTTACATTGGCCTGAGAGAGGAGCGTCCAGCACAGGGCACAATGGCAGACCCACCCCAAGCAAAGCCAGAACAGGTTTCAGGGGACTAAATCACCAGCAGCAGTGGCAGGTTTCATTCTTCTCAGCCCACAGACACAACAAACAACTTAGAAGGTCAGCAGAAGTGGTCTGTCAGAATTGGGTGAGAGAGAATCAGAGTCCAGCAGGGAGTGCCAATACAGCCCCTGCACCAGCAAATCAGGAACAGGTCTTGGGAGTGACTGAATCAGCAGCAGCAGTAGTGGCAGTAGCACTGCTCCTGCAGCTATTAGCCCACAGGTTGAATGTTTGAAAGTCACCTATTTAGACTTTTGGGAGCCAAGATGGCAGAGTAAGCAGTAAGTCCCTCTCACCTCCCTTTATTGATCCTGAAAAACCTGGAGAATATTGCCCCAGGATTTTGCAGAGTCAGCAGTCTTTTAGTTCCTGAGGCTAGGGGGATTTTTGAACACTGTCATTATAATGACCAAGAATGGTTCCAGAGAAGAAAATAAAAATATCTCCTTTCACTGGAGAAGTGGAAGAGTCTACATGTAGAATGTTGTCAATGTGTCAACAGATTTTACTAAACTATCTGGTTTTGTTTTGAGTGAGGTCTTTTTAATCTTCATTGCAAGGAAAGGCTTGCAGATATGGTAGGGAAAAGGAGTAAATTTAGCAATAAATATGACATAATAATAAAAGGCATTAATTAAAAGATTTTAATAGTAAATGAGTACCACCATGAATTACAAGACTGGGGGGTATGAACAGAGGACAGAGATGACCTCACCAAATTTTATGTTTGCTCTATGCCAACAAAGTTAATAGAAAATTCAGACTTCTTATTCTAGCCCTGTTCCTCTTGAAATTTTCTATTACATTGATTTCTATTATACTGATTCTTGTTTCTCAATCATCCTGAAGCCCATCTCCTCAGACCCCGTGGCTTCCATAAACCTCTCTTTTCCTAACCTCCTGAACTTCAGCATTTTTCCTTCACTTCTCTCCTCTTATGACTTCATACAACAGTTCTCCTCGACTACCAGCTGTCAGTGATAAAGTTATCCATTCTAGTAATATGAAATGTTCTCAAAGTGATATTCTGCCCTCTAACAGGATAATCCCTTGCACAGGGTTACTAGCCAAACCTAGGTTTTAGTGACTAGTCACTGGAAATGTATAGAATTATATTTATTCTTGTCAAATGTGTGACATAAAGGAAAAAGTACTCCTGGGACATGGAATAAAGTGAACTGGCTTTTGCTCTTATTTCTGCTACTTGGGATTTGTATGATGTTATAGGAGCTATACTCGTTTGGAGTGAGTGGCAAATGGCCTGTGGGGCTGCCATGCCCATGCAATGCTGAGGAAAAAGTCAGACCATGGCCACTCCAGGAGCCTTTTTTGTCTTCTTCCTGTTGCTATCATCCTCTAGATCTTCCTTCCTCTTTCCTTGGGCAGCTCCACTCAGAGACAGGTAAACTGAGCTGGTCCTTTAAGTGATGGCCATTTGGCTTCTTTGCTACCAGAAATGTAAGAGACTTGGTTGGGGGACAATGGCTGGTGGAGATTACATCAGAGGGTATGCCTGAGTTCCTACTGCTCGTAGGAAACTTTTATTTCCTGAGTTACTTATGTAGTAGCTATGGAAGCAAATGGCAACAGCATTTATACCTTTTTAACTTTGAAAGGTATATTCTTTCAATTTACTATTAGTAAAGTTGTCTTTATGGTATTTTATTATCCCTGAATGCCTCACTGCATATTTCAAACTCTAAACCTGAGTCATGGGACTAACCTAACTTAAATCTGACCTAGAATATTTAGCATAGTCCACAGGGATTATTTTGGAATGGCTCTGTATTTAAATTCTGTTTTTAAGTGTGGAAAAGGTGCTGTCAAAAAAAAAAAAAGAGAAAGCCTGAGGAGATTAGATGGCCTCATACAGACCATCAGAGATAAAATCCCACTTTCTACAAGAAGTCATTGCCGGTTCCCTTAATGCTAGTGATTCGCTCCCTTTTACCCTGAATATAGTTTGTCTGTACATAATTGCTTGCATGTTGCCTCCAATATTAGACTGTGAATCCCCTACAAGCAAGATTTATTTTTTACCTTTCTGTTCTGTCTCCTCAGTATATGGCACAGTGCTTTGTAGATAATAGATAATAAATGTTTCTTGACTTGTCTAATATCCTATAGCTGGAGAACTGTTTAAGATACATTTGAGAGTCCTTTCAGTTGGATAAGGAGAAAGTTCCCATTCACCCTGTGGGATTAATGAGATAAATGCTCGAGGAGCTTAACAGGGAAATTTTAAAATATTACCTGGCTCTTATGGACAGCTTTGGAAAAGCTGCTGCATTGCCAAGGCAAAGAGAGTAAAGATCAATAGTCCTCGTATATTGGGCAATTAGGGAAGTGAAGGAACTTTTGTCCTTGAAAGAGAATGCCTTGAAGGTAGATGAAAGATTAAAAGATCTGATAGATGAAAAAAAATGAAAAGAAAAAAATGCTAACAAAAGTGGGAACTGACAGGCTAAAAGTGAAAGGTAAGATGTCTGCCTCACATTTCTCTAGATGTGTTAAACTCAGTCAAGATTAGAACTATAAGGGAGGAAACCAGGAGCACAGTTAATCATAAGTGAGAAATACAGCATTTGGTAAGAGAGCCTTGGCCTCACAAGATATAACTTCACAAGGAGTAACTCCAGTGGGGGAAGCAGAAGGAAAGGGTCAGAAAGTGAACAGATTATCAATATCAAGGAACTTGGGTGGTTGAGAAGAAATCTAAATAGTAAGCAAGTGATGGAATAATAATAATGACATTTACATAGGGCTTACTGTGTGACAATGTACTAAGCTACTTGCAATTATCATCTCATTAGATCCTCATAACAACCCTGGGAAGTAGGTGCTATTATTATTGCCATTTTTACAGTTGAGGAAACAGAGGTTAAATGACTTACCCAGGGTCACACATCTAGCGAGGATCTAAGACTCAAGCCTTCCTGACTCTAGGCCCAGTACTCTGTGCACTATGGTGCCACCAACAATGGCTAGTGAAGTTATAGTCTAATGGGGAAGATTTTAAGTTATTTGTCAATTGCAGGGTTTTATTGCCTGGTAAAGCTAAGAGATGATTTGCTTTTACAAAATCAGTTGATGCAATGGGAAGCTTCATAGGGATCACCTTTTGTTCTTTGCAGGTGGATAAAAGGTTTTTTGGGTTGTTTTTTTTTAATACCGATTCATGAAGAGTATTTATGAGTTTGAGTGGCCTTACTCCTGAGAATAACAGATCCGTATAATTAAAGATGCTTTGAAGTAAATACCCATTGAGGTATTCTGATGATACCCATTGCATAGAGTTGTTTATAAAGCATCAGACACATCATATACTCTATGCTGACATTTTAAAATTAGGTTGATTCTCTTATGAAAACAGTAGAGATTGGGGACTGGATCCTTCATCAAACAAATGATCAACGGACATTTTTTTAATCGCATACTATGTTCCAGGCACTGTAATGGACTCTGGGGATAAAATGCAAAGAATGAAACAATCTCTACTCCCAAGGAGTTTACATTCTAACAGGGAAACAGCATACAGAAAAAAAATATTAAAAGTGATGTTTCAGTTGGCATAAAACCCTACGAGCCCCTTATCCAAGGATGTTGCAAATACTCATGTTCAATGCCAATAACAGCATCTGCTTTTGGAGAACCAGTATGACATGATGACATGATTTTCAACCTACTACTGACTGGTTGATTATGCCCTCTTCCTCCTTAACATGGCAAGAGGTTTAACTCAGTTCCTACATGATTTAGCTCACTTTTAGCTCTGTTCAAACACAGCCTTGGTTCCTCTAAGTTCACCTCAAAGAATGACATTGTTTCCAGCTGAGTCCTCTGCAGGACCAGGGTACCACTGGTCATTCTAGAAGATCACGGCTTGTTCCTTTGGGCATTGATGCTTTGCTGGATGCAAAAACCAGCCTAGATTCCAACTTCCAGATTCTGACAGCTTTTGAAATTCAAAGGCTGGAGACTCTATTCCAAAAATCTAGAATGGAAAAGAATAAATAAAAAAGGCAAGGAGGCCTTGTTTCTCAGGAGCCACAGGTCACAGGGAGGGAAGAAGGCCTTGAATCATCTCTCACCAGATGCCAAGAGTAAAGAAGTCACTTCTCTCCTCAAAATTCAAATGCAGCATAGACTGTCATGCTTCTTTTGTACGATCAGCAAGTAGGGCTCTGTGGGTCTTCAAAGAAGAGGAGCAGCCACGCTACTGTACCCACACGCTTTCCCCTTCTGTCTTGGAGTCAGAAAGACTACTCTTCATGGGTTAAAATCTGGCCTCGGACACTTACTAGCTGTGTGACCCTGGGCAAGTCACTTAATCCTGTTTGCCTCAGTTTTCTTGTTTGTGAAATGAGCTAGAGAAGGAAATGAAAAACCACTGCAGTATCTTCACCAAGAAAACCCCAAAGGGGGTCACAAAGAGTAAGACACAACTGTAAAAAAAAAAAGACTCAACAATAAAGTAATTTCTAAATTATTTGAGATAGCTTTGAGTTTGGATATTATTAACAATTTCAAATATAAATTTTCTCTTTTTTACATAATACTGAAAAAAACATAAATCAAACAAATTTGAATAGAACGCCATTTTATGTAGACAGGTTTGAAACAATCCTGGTACCTTTAGTATATTTACCTAAAAGGACTTATGATAAACCACCCCACTTTTCTTATTTTTCTAAATGAAAGATCAAAACATCCCACTTTTTTTCTTTTCATGAAGAGTGAAAAAGAAACTATGGCTCCCTGGATTGTGAAATTTTTAGAATTTAGGAAGATTCTAACAAAAGATAGGGACTATCAATCACATGGCCATTTGCTTAATTTGAAATTTGAAATCTCATCAACATGAGTACTGCCTTTCATAGGGTAGAAAACAATCCAATCCTACTTTCTCATCCTGTGTAACATGTATCTACATCTTCCCATAAATCCTCTAAAGGTGATATACCCAATATTCCTCTGGATCTTTAGACATTGCAGGGTTAGCTTGATCTTATTACATGACAGGCCTGCCTCCTAGAAATAGATTTCTTTTGTGATAGGTTTCTTCTCCTGTACAATAAAAACAACAAAAACAGCTAACATTTATATAGTTTGCTGTTTTACAGTGTTTTACATATATTGTCTTACTTGATAACTGCACAGTTTTAATGGATCATATAATAGCCTATGCAAATCAACATGTGCTTCTTTACTGCCCTTTGAATAACTTACAAATTAATTCTTTGGAAACTGCAGTATTTCATGACTAAAAACATAGTATCACCAGAAAAATACTAATAGGCCTTTGAGGAAGAAGCTGAATGTATGCTCATCATAGCTTGGGTCATATAGCCATTATACATTATATGAATTTCCACCTTACATTTTGAGGGAGCAAAATGATATTTGTTTTTCTCATTTTTTATCAACTAAACATAATACTTCTATGTTTCTAAGAAATTTCTAATAAATTACATAAATAAAATGAAGAAAACCAAAAAACTACCAAAATTCAGTGAAAAGTAAAGGATATTCCTCTAGAGTAAGAATTGCAAATAACAGTACAACCTTCAACAAATCCACTTATTTACCACTGACTACTGTAGATTTATTGCTACAAGAAAGTAGCATGGATAATTATTTTGTTAGAGATCCTGTCTCAGAAGGTATTTTCCTTGCCCTATATTCTCATCCTCATCAAAACAGCAGAAAACTGAAATTAAATATACAAATAATCTTTTATAATCTTTGGGGCTGGGGATGCCTAAAAATGAAACATTACCTTTAAGTAAAGGTTTGGGATTTGAACAAATTGCAGAGTAACATGAAGCAGCATTAGGCATCAATCTAGAGCACTGAAGCTCTAGCAACCAGTACTTTAGAGCTTAAATGACAACAAGCTACTCAAATTTCTGACAATTCAAATTAGAGACAACATGTAAATATGCAAAAAGAAGAGATTTAGCACAGAGAATACATATAACAACACATGCTCTGAGGCACATACCCCAACTCCCTCTGCCACTGGTGAGTTAGGTCTTCAGCATTTGGTTACTATACTCCTTCAGAGCTCTAAGGGTGCTCCTGAAGAGTCTATCAGTTGAGATCATGGGTTGAGATTCATTTCAGTCAGTTAGCCCTAAGTAGCTTTTAGTAAGAGGTATGTGTTGAGGTGGTACTAGTAAGAACCTTTAGCACAAAACAAGCTCCCAAAAGTCTGGAACATACTCTCCCACAAGTACCTATGGCATCCAGGAGAAAGTGGCCCCAGGCTTAGAGAGGTCAGGTCAAAAGGGTAACTCACAACTATGGGTTGCTGGAAGTCCTTTTCTCCCCTTTGGGCTCAGGAAGTTCTCCTTAGGCCTGGTGTAGTCTCTTTGCCAGATGCCTTGTGGATCTCACTGCAAACACTGCCATCAACTGATCCAGGGATCCCATTAGGAAGCTGAGAAATCTGACATCCTCCAGACTCTCCTTCTTTCCTAGGCAGTTCTTCCTAAGAATTCCTTTCCTTGAATGCCAAGCTTTTTCTGACCTCTGGATGACTCATTCTGAACTAGCCTGATACCTTAATGTATGACCAGGTCTTCAAGGACTATCCAAACAAGATCCCTGGGTAATATCACTCCAGTCCCAAGGACACTTTGCACTCAATCTAAAGCCTGTGACCAAGATTGCTTGATGGGGCATCTCATCACTTACTCTAAGTGGGACACGGTGCTTTAACTGAATAAATCAATCTCATTCTTAAATCATCCCCACACCTCGACTCCCCACGTAGTTTTGACATTTGCTGTCTCCTCAACAAATTTATTGGAGTGTGTTTGGCAAAGTTCATACTTCCAAATTGTAGATAGGAGGTTCTGAATTATCAGTTTTGAAAGGCTTTTTAGGTATCTTGTACCAAAATTTCAGAAAAAGTCTATGCAGCACAATTTATAATAAAATATGTCAATTCACATCTTTGATACTTAGAAACACACGATGAACAACTTAAGAAACCATTACCATTTTCTAATACGCTACCACCTATCTTTTTGCTTGCAAAATGGCCTTCAGTAACCCCAAAACAATAAAGAAAAGGTAAAGAAAATCAAACTCTACATGTCGGAAGGAAAGCCCAGTTCCTTAGAAGATTCTCTGATCATGTGGGCTTCTCTCCACCAGAACCTGGTACCTTGGGTTGACTACAAGTCAGACTTTCACCCTTCAAGTCAGAAACAAAACTAATTTAGTGTGAGGCTTGTCATATAGTAGCACTCATATACCAGAACCAGGGAGCTAAGGGCAGAGGATCTTCACCTTAACCTTTCCCAAGCAGGGGCCCCTCCATTATGAGCTCAGTCACTGGCTTGGAGGGGAAGGGGTGCTGATGCACATAGCCTTCTCCTCCCCCCTGCCAAAATGGCCTGAACTTCAAACTCATATAAACATATTGGTTTAATCCTTAATTAACTTTAGAAGGAAAAGAAGTCAAGCTTCCTATCTGAAAAAAACAAAGTGAAGTCCTATACAACTTCCCAGACTTTGTGGAGCTATCCCCAGAGGGAATTAAGGCCAAGAGTCAACTGCAAGTCACCTCTTCACCCTCCAGTGAGAAATCCTAGGTGAAAACTCTTCCACGATTCCCTCATTGCAGAAGTCCATCCAACTGGGGTCTAGGGAAAAAAAATTCTAAGTGTCTTTTTCTTCACAGGACAGATCAAAATTTTCTTAGGGGACACTGTACCATAGGCAATCCCTTTGAAGTTCAGGCAAATTTCCTCTGGGTCCCTATTGCAAAGGGCATTTGAAATTTTTCCAATGAATTCTTGTCACTACAAGGGCACTTCTATTAGAATTTCAAACTCATCTAATAACAAGAAAGATAGGTTCCATTAAAACTAAAAACAAAAACAAATAAGCCCTAAACAAGAATGAGGCTCTCACTAAAAAGGAATCAAAGTGGAGGAGGGCCATTGACTCAGACCAGAGAACCAGGGCTGTGCTACAGTTGTAACCACATAGTCAAGGCTGAGGAAAGTCCTGAAAAAAAGTTTGCTCTTTCCTCAACTTACTCTCCTATTATCTATTTACAGATACTATAAATGTGATCTTTTGTTTAGTTATCAAAAACTTTCAGGAACCCGAATTTTATAAGATCTTGACTTTTACTTCAAACACTAACAGGCCAGAAGTGAACAAGAGACAGATGTAATTTTAAGTATTGTCTGCCTGTTAGTAATTTCCCTAACTAGAGGTTCAAGCAATTGCGACTGAACTTCTTGTCTAATATTAAAGTCTGTAAATATATATAGAGAGAGGAAACTAGTTAAGGGGCCATTATATTTACAGCAGGCCTAAAATCAACTAATTATTTTAACAACATATTACAGTAGGAAATTTTTTTTCCTCTAACAGAGCACTGATGCTTTTTATTATTAACAGTTTTCCATAGCAGGTTATCTATTTGCTTTATGAAATGTTCAGGGCATTTTTGACTTTTTTCATTTTATAATTATTCTATTACCATTCTGTCCTAAAATAAATGTATTTGTAAGAAACAAAAAAAAAAAAATCAAGGTTCAACAAAAGACCAACCTAACAAAGTCTGAAGAGGATTACCACTAAATGACCTTTTTTTTTTCACTGACAGTAATTCAAGATGATTATTTATTAATGTATATTGGGGGTTCAACCAGCATCAGCAAGAGTATCCACACTGATGAAATGATTATAGGTCTCTATAGTATTAAAGCAAATGCAGGCTCAAAGAATGTTAGAATTGAAAAAGGATCTTAGAGATTTTCTAGGCCCAAAATCTGATTTTACAGATGAAGAAACCAAGGTCCAGATAGGTCAAGTGACTTGTTTATAGTCACACAGCTAAGTTCCTAGGATCTAAAGAATTCCAAAGGAACTAAAACTGAAAGGTACTGTAGCTATTTATTTTACAATTTTTTTGTAATTCTCTCATTTTACAAATGGGGAAACTGAGACCTAGAAGAGCTAAAAATGTCTTTATTCCTTTATTCCAGTTCAGGAATTTACTCACCAAGGCCAACTCCTCTACATGTACACTTGAGCCATGCCTTCTCATCTTCTCCAGGAAATTTCCCCCACAATCATCTTCCCTCCTCTCATAATCTATAATCTCTCCCAAACTAAAGAGTTTTCCCTGCTAGTCTTTCTCATCCTGGGAGAGAAAAAAAACCTTCACTAGACCTTATCAGACCTTATCCTGAACATAAACACTAAAAAAGAGAATTGTGCCATACACAGCAGAACACAAAAGTGAGAATTCCTATATGAAACTGTAAATCTCCATTTCAAAACTTTTGCTTTAAAATAACTATATGTGTGTGTATAAAATTATACACATTACTTTCAAAACTGTCTTGTAGGTGCTGCCTTGAGAGCTTCCTTCAGTGCATTTTGAAAAAATGTTCAGCAGCCCTCCTTTTTTTAGCATCATTATTGCTAATTCTGCTGCCTTTCTGCCCCACTCCACCTCAATCAAGAAAAAGGAAAAGGAAAAGAAAAACTTGTAAAAATTAAGCATAGCCAAGCAAAAGGAATCCACACACACCCAAAACAGCATGTCTCTGCACCTTGTATCTCTGACCTGTCAGGATGTGGGTAAAATCCTTCACCATCTGTCCTCTGGAGACACTGCTGGTCATTGCTTCGATCTGACATCTTGAATCTTTCAAAGTGGTTTGTCTTTATAATGTTGTCCTAGTATAAGCTATTATCCTCATTCTGCTCACTTCACTCAGAATCGATTCACACTAACCAGGATACTCTGAGAGCTTAATAACACCTCATTATATTCATACAGTACAATTTCTTCAGCCACTCCTCAACTGTCCAAGGCACAGCTTAGATTTTAGTTTTGTTTTTGTTTTCCTTTTCTTTTCTCCCTTCAAGATTAGGAAGTTTGTTTTGCATATGTCTATTCCCTGCCTTGTAGTATCCTCACCCATCTAATTTATTTCTACACTAAATTATGTTTATGTTTTTCCAATCTTCCTTTGTCTGTTTCAGGTGAGTGAGGTTCACCTGATGCCCACTCCCCCATTCCTTCTCCTCCATGTTTGCAGAGTCTTCTCAAAAATCTCAATGAGGAGAAAGAGCAAGTTACACCCCTCCATGCCTCCTTTCTACACTAGCCCATGTTTCCTTTCACTCTCCCTTCTCTTTCCACTCTTCAAACTCTCAGATCAACCCTATCAACCCAAAAGGGCCTCTCTTCTTTAACTTATTTAATACCCTTTGAATACACAAAAGTTCTTAACCCTTCTTCTTCCCCACCAGAATATTAACACCACATCATCCTATAGCTTCTTCCAATTCATCAAATAAATTTCTTTTTAAATTTCTCTGGACTATTGTATTCATATTTCAAAATTCCAACTCAGCTGTTCTTTTCATTAGAAATGTTTGGAAATCCTCAATTCCATTAAAAATGGTTTTTTTCCTGTTATATTATGCTCAGCATTGCAAGGGGTAAATTATTATTGGTTGTGTAAGTCTCTCTTTTGTCTTTGGGAATATCGTATTTCACCACTTCTCATTTTCAGTAGAGGCCGCCATGTCTTAAGTGATCCCGAATACAATCCCTTGGTTCTAGCATTCTTTCTTCTGGATTCTTGCAATATTTATGCTTTAATGTAGGAGCTCTGGATTTTAGCAATGACATTCTTGAGACTTCTCCTTTTGGGGTTTCCTATTTGGAGGGGATTGGTGGACTCTTTGTTTTGCCCTCTGGTTCTAACACATCTGTGCAGCTTTCATTCATACTTTCTTGAAATATTCTATCTAGGCTTTTTACTGCAGTTTTCAGAGTGTTTTCAGTTTTTTGTTGTTTTTTTTCTTTAAATATCTGATTGATCACATTTTCTTTTATTTTTCAATCTTTTGGGTTTTTTTTCCTACATGTTTAATTTCTCATTTAGTGACTGACTTCTATTTGATCTATTCTAGTTTTCCAGGATTCCATTTTTTAGATTCAGTTTGCCATTTTCTCTTCTAGGTTACCTGTCCTAATTTTTCCCCAAGAGCTTTTATTTGATTTTTATCTCTTCCTTTATTTCTTCTAGATATTCATGCAGTCCTTAGGGAAAATGTGTTTTTCCAATTGAGTCTCTGCTTGTAATTGTTATAGAGTTAGTATTTTCAATAATCTTTAATTCTGGTTAGTATTTTCTTTCATTTATTTTTCTCTCCAGCTTTAGCTCTTGAATTAGAACTTTGTGTCAGGGTTAGGCTCTTCCCTATTCTGAGCTTTTAAGTGGGTAAGTGGTGTGGTCAGCCCAGCTTGTCGTTGTCCTGAGCCTTTTTTATTCTTGTACTAATCTCTGCCTCCTAGAAGCTGGGCAGCCTGACATCCATTCAGACAGCCATCTTAACACCAATGATCTTTTAATTGCCAAATATGTTGCTCTTTTCTCAATCTTTCATCCTTCTCAATTTTTCTGTAGCATTTCACATTGTTGACTACTATTTCCTCCTGGATACTCTCTTTTTCCTGGGTTTTTATGATATCGTTCTCTCTCAGTTCTCCTCCTAATTGACAGTTCCTTTTCTGTCTCCATTTGGCTCATCATCCATATCATTCTCTCTAATCCTGGTTGCTCCACAAGGCTCTATCCTTGAGGTCCATAAATTTGTTTTTAAATATTTTGATAACTATATTTCAAAATATTTGGTTTTCCTTGTAATCCTATAAATTTTATGCATTTAAAAACTTCATTCTGTGATGGGGTCCATAGGTTTTACCAGACTATCAAAGGGGTCGATGGAACAAAGAAATATTCAGAATCCCTGTTATACTATCTCACTAACTCCCAAGAGCTAAATTATCATGTCTATGCAGATAATTCCCATAACCTATATAACTTGCCTTAGTCTCCTTTCTGAATTCTAGTGACCAACTTCCTGGTGGACATCTCAAACTGGATGAGCTGTACTACTATCCTTCCAATCACCTAAGATTACAACCTCGGCATCATCCTTGACTCTTCATTCTCCCTTGCCCCACTTAACTAATCAATTGCTACATCTGTTTCCACCTGTATAATACCTCTAACATCTTTTCTTCCAGATTGGATCATGAAGAGTTGGACACGACTGGAAAATTACTTGACAGCAACAGCCATCTTCCTATAAAGAATATCTCCAACTTATAAAAATATTTTCAATGATTTTGCTTCACAAACCTCTCCTACGCTATCACAGAGAATCAACTGTGAGAACAACCAAAATTATTTTACCAATCTGGCATGCTTAACATTGTATAAAGTATCAGCTGAGTTAAAATTAGTGATACCTACGAAAGTAATAATTGTAAGTTATAATTTGAAACATCAGTAAACAAAAATGTTAAGAGCCAGACTGTCATATAATTATTTATTTGAATGATACCTGATTTAATCATGGTTGTTTTTAACATGAAATTAATAATTTACAAGGAGAATTGTTTATCATTTTGATTACAGTTATTAGCTATAACATTCAACTGAGCAACAACGATTATTTAATGTCACTGTTGCAAATCTCTTTTCATGGAGAGAATATATCCATGTAAAAAGAAAAACTAGTAAACATAAAGAACAGTAGAAGGGAAATCAGGTTATTAGAACACTACACTGGGCACCATTCTATGAAAAACATGCTGTCAAGCTCTCAGTACATCCACTAAGTAACAATAAAAATTCAGAATAAATATAAAGGCAGATGCTATAATTTACTTTTCAAAAAAAGTTACTGAGAACAGAGGACTACAGTTTTAGTAACATTTCACTCTTACACATCCATGTATGCTTATAGCCATAGACAGTACAGAACTCATGAACTATAGAAATCAGGTATAGCAGATGCATAACAAGCTGAATAGATGATTATGTCATTTAGTTTTTGACCCAAAGCCATTTATTGAACAGAACTAGATTGTAAATGTTTCTTCATCCCTATAATTCGCTCTCTTGCCACAGGATAAGGTTTCACAAAGTCTTACATGCATCTAATCTATACATACCACTTTTCTCTTGTATATCTCCAGTGCCCAACGCTATGCCTCCTGCAGAACAGGCTTTAATAAATTGTTTACTGAATTAAATTAAATTGAAAACAAAAGTTATAGAAATATTCTCCTTTGGAATTTAAAAGTGAGTGGTAGGAATTGTTTGTCTTAAGAGTGATTCAATAATCAATTAACAGACTGACCCCAAATGCTGGTGGCACATGCTTTTCTAATCCCACAGTCCTCCCCATCTACTTGGTTACATGTATTTGGTCCCATGCTGTTTTGCATACACACAAGAAAGTGTGGAAGACACACATTTACTTTGAGTGTTTCCTACAAGGTTAAATCTTCCTTCTCCCTATTATTGTTTCTGTTCTCTGGGAGCAGTGCTAAAAATAGCTAATCAGGCTTATCTTCTTAGGAGGAAAACCCCAATGTATAAAACTATTGCAAATTTTTTCAATAATTTTGCTTCATGAACCAGCCCTCTGCTCTGCTATCCCATGCATCTAATTCTGGTTCACAGAGTTCCAACTGTGATGATACACACGATGCTTTGATGTTCAACCAGGAGCTAACTTACTTACTTACAGTAGTAAACCTTTCCTCCATGTAGAAATCTCTATTAGTTAGTTATTTCATTCCAATATAAAATAAGATCACTAAATATAAATTAACATACTCAGCTGCTGCCTTATAGTGCTTCAAATCCTTCTTCAGACTTTTGTTCTCACTGTCCAAAAGTATATTCTGAGTGTACACATCGGGAACAAATCCAACATCTGGAGGTTTAAATGAACCCTTCTGAATTAATTCATACCTAGGACAAGATAAAATAACAACATCTCATATAATTTCATTCCACTAACTTAAATCAACTTATAATAAAAGAGTATGGGGGCAGCTAGCTGGCGCAGTGGATAGAGCACTGGCCCTGGAGTCAGGAGGACCTGAGTTCAAATCCAGCCTCAGACACATAACACTTACTAGCTGTGTGACCCAGGGCAAGTCACTTAACCACGCTGCCTAGCTAAAAACAAAACAAAAAAAAAAAGAGTATGTTATCAGCTGCTATCATATTACATTTATGGTTTACATAATATCCATAAAATATTTCATATATTAAGAAAGTTATGGAAGTATTAAGTACTATCATAATTATCATTGTCCTCACTACTACTGTCATCAGGTAGCTTGTCCTCTATTAATATTTCAAATTATTTCATAAGATTTAAAATGACTGGCATGCCAAATTATTTATTTAGCAATTTATAAAATATCTATAAAAAAAAATTTCTGGGGGCAGCTAGGTGGCGCAGTGGATAGAGCACCAGCCCTGGATTCAGGAGGACCTGAGTTCAAATCCGGTCTCAGACAAATAACACTTACTAGCTGTGTGACCCTGGGCAAATCACTTAACCCTACTGCCTAGCCCAAAAAGAAAAAAAAAAAACAATTTCTGCCTGAGATCATATTCCAACAAAAACATACTGGTTAAAACATCACAGGGTAGTTTAAATCACATCTTGTTGGGTGTTGAAAAACTGGTTTTCAAATTGCTTGGTGTGACACATACATTACAACTAAATTACTAAGTTTATTTATTTAATTATTAAGTTAAACAAAACTACTAACTTACTGAGTAGAAATTTAAGACATATAGTAAACACAGCAGCAGAATTGCAACTTTGGAATAACTTTAATAATAGTTATCAGATTATAGAATATCAACGTTTCTATCTGCCAAAAGCAAGAACTTTATATTGTATTGTGAAAAATTTTGTTAGCATAAGGAAGAGTAGAGACAATCTATCAGAAAGAAGAGATTAAGCACAGTTATTGCTCTGGGGAATGCATTTATACTTCTGAAGGGAAGAGGAAAGGAGGAATTTACAGTAAAATGAGGCAAAGATGAGCTGTTGGTGCTTCTGAATTTGCCTCGTCATTCTATGGACACAAGAGGAATGACTGAAAAGGGATCTCCAAAACAGTGCCTAAGTATAGCAAAGCTACCCCAAGATTCCCCAGTTAGATTCTGTCCCAGCATCTAGCCCTGCCATGATAAACCTCAACTAGAGAAAGATGGCAGAGTATGGTCCCTGAGGTTAAGCTTGATCAGCCCACGTTCACTCGAAGGAAGCAGCTTCCTGACCTTTGGATCATTTGAGATTCATAATGAGCTGAACGCACAGAGGCACAGACGATTCCTCTGTTGCAAGATACTTTTTTCAAAGGTCATTTATCCTTCCAAAAAGGCATCCTTGCTACAGAGGTCACTGATATTATTTTTGGAATGACTAATTTTTCCTTTTGAATTTTTGATTGTTCACATATTTATTTGTGATTTTAAAACTCTAATAACACTTCCAGTAGCTGTTGTCAAAATAATTTTTGCAAGACACAAGTCTGACCCAAATAGCTTGCTCACTTGTTAAAAAAAAAACTTTCAGTGGCTCTATATTGCCACTAAGATAAAATAAAAGCTCTTATGCCTGGCATTTAAAGAATCTGGCTTCAATATCCATTTCCATCCTTATTCCATACTGCTTCCCTTTATTACAGTCTACATTCCAGACAAAATAGGGAACTAGCTGTTTCTCTGACTTCCCAATTCCCACTTCAGTGCACAAATTATGTCCAATGCCTAGAATGCACGCCTTCATTTCTGCCTATCAGAATCCGTCCTTTCTTCAAGGTTAAACTCATGTGAAATCTTCCTTGTCTGTTTACATTTGATTCCCATCTCCTCCTCCAATGGATTAGAAACTCCTTGAGGGAAGAACCAATTTTGTTTTCTGTCTTTGGACCCCCATCACCTTGCACATTGTAGGCACTTAAAAATAGTTGGCTAATAGAACTCATACTTAAGTTTTATATCTATTTCACTTGAAGTTCTTCAAAAGACCATGTCATTTTTATCCTATTTTCTCCTTCATGTATTTTGATGATTCAGAAAAGGAAATATAAGCCCATTGTCAATAAGGAGCAATTCTGAACTTCTGGAGTTACAGCTAAACTAATTATTACAACCTCAAGATAAAATTTCAAACACTTCATTTATTCTGTTTGAGAATATGAGTGGAAGGGGAATTAGAGCTTTGTTTCCCAGAGATTCTTCACATCACATTGGAAGGCAAGATTCTGCGACCTTTCCTAGCTGGTTTTGAATGCCTGCCAGAGGTCTAACTGGAATGTTTCTTCTGTTTTAAATTGTTTTTGTTTAAAAAAGATTAACTCTTCTTATAACTATACTATAAGAGCAAGATAAGATTTCTTTGTTTTTCTTACAGAGTTTTGAAATATCAGAGTCCCATTATAAAGCTAGCGACAATGATTTAACCTATACCGTTAAAAAAAAAACCTATAGAAGTGAGGATGCTCTATAAGGATTTTACTGATGTTACATAATGCTACAATTCATTTTCTAAAATATTTCATTAATATCGTTATAAATTATTTTGGTGACAAGTTAATATATTAATTAAAAATATAAAATCTAAAAAGAACAGTTGATAAATTAAAAGAACTTTTAAAAGTATAAACAGTTTTTTTTAAATCATTTTCATACTTACAGCTAAGAATTAAAATTTATCCTCAAATATGCTCTCAAATCTGTCTTTTCCTAACAATGAAGAATTTTATAACCACCATCTTTTGATACATTTATATAAAAAACCAAATCAAACTGCACAAATATTTTCCTGTGTATTTTTAAAATAATCTGCTAAGGATATCTACACAGAATTATAGGCCCTGGAACTAGAAAGAGCCTTAGGAAGGATCTAGTTCAATGTACTCATTTTACAGATGAGGAACCTGAGAACACCACTTAACCTCTCATGGCTTTAAACTTAATTTTTTAAAAAAAATTTATAGTAGGTTTCTGTGGTCCTTTCTAGCTCTAAGATGATATAATTATGAGTACGAGAAAAGTTAAATAACTTATGTAAAGATACACTTAGATTAAGTTCAAAGCCAGGTATTCTTATTCCAAAGGTAGAGCTCTTTCCAATACGCCACACTTCCTCTGTAAATAACAATTACTCACACGGAGCTCCTATTTTTAATACAAAATTCTAATATTTCCCCCATTAAATCTGTTCTCTTCTCTATGATATTAAGCACATGGAGTTGGGGGTGGGGCACGAGAAAATAAAAAAATAATAATAATTTTACCCTCAAGGAGCTTAAACTCTAGTCAAGGACAGATGATAAATACAAATCAAAGTACATATGCATGTACCACAAACCAAGTTGTGTGACAGATCTAATACAGAAGATAATTCTTCTATTTGGGGAGAATTACTTACAGAGGAAAGGGCTCTTGGCACGCACGCACAAGCACACATGCACAATTTGGATATAGAAATTCATTCTGCCCAGGACTAAAAGGGGCTAAAAGAATGAGGGAGGGTATGAAAAAAGGAAGGTAGATTGACAAACGCATTAGTGAACATCAAAACAGACTCTTAAAGAGGGTACAGAGTAAATGAAAGAGAAATAGAAAAAAATAGAATGAGCGGCAGTACATAGCAATCATAACTGCATGTGAATGGATGAACTCACTAAGAAGACAATACATTCAGTAACAGCAATATTGCAAAGATAACTGAAAGACTCTGATCAATGCAATGGTCCATCACAACTCCAAAGGACTCATGATGAAAAATGCTCTCCTCTTGCAGATAGAGACCTGATTGATTCAGAGTGCAGATTTCGTAGCATGTTTTTTCTTTTGTTTATTTTTCTTGCATTTTTCCTCCTGGAATGTGATTAAAGCAGAAATGTGGTTTACATGACCATTTGTATAATAGGTATCATATTACTTGTCTTCTCTGTGGTCTGGGGAATAGGAGGAAGAAAGGAGAGAATCTGGAACTGAAAATTTAAATAAAATTTAAATGCTGAAAAAAAAAAAAGAGAAGATTTCACTAGATAAAGACAGTAAGCAGAATGCAGGGAAAGATCCCTGGCATAGATTTGTATGGACTGATACTGAGTGAAGTGAGCAGAACCAGGAGAACATTGTATACAGTAACAGCTGCACTGTGCGAAGAATGATTTTGATAGACTTGTCTCTTCTCAGCAATGCAAGGATCTAAGACAACGCCAAAAGACTCACAATGGAAAATATTAGCCACATCCAGAGAAAGAACTATGGAGTCAGAGTGCAGATGGAAGCATACTATTTGCTCTCCTTTTCATTTGTTGCTTTGTTTTATTGCTTCACTCTCGAGGTTCCTCCCATTAGTTCTAATTGTTCTTTACCTCATGACTAATGGTAAAATGTACTTAATATGAATGTATAAGTAGAGACTATATCAGATTGCACGCCATCTTGGGGAGTGGAGGAGAGGGAGGGGGAGAAATTTAAAACTCAAAATCTTATGGCAATGAATGTTGAAAATTAAAAATAAATTAATTAATTATTTTTAAGACATGTGACTATAGTATTCTTTCCAAAGGAGAAATAAGAGATGGTGGCTGGATTTACAACTGTCAAATTATTAAAAGGAAGCTCCTGAATTTTTATGAGATTTTCAAAAATAATTGTCTAATTTGAAGTAGAAAGATTATGGAAAGACCTATATTCCATCATTTCAATAAGGTCACATAAGCCAGTAGTAGCACTGATGATACAAAGTCTAACATGCAGAAAATTGTAGAACAAAATTTATGAAGGAGCATTTTTTTCCGATTTTATTATTTATTTTTAGTTTTCAACATTCACTTCCACAAGATTTTGAGTTCCAAATTTTCTCCCCATCTTGTCCCTCCCCCTACCCCAAGATGGCATGCATTCTGAATACCCCTTCCCCTGATCTGCCCTAGCTTCTATCCCCCCCTTCTCTTATTCCCTCCCCCTTCTGTTTTCCTGTATGGCAGGATAGATTTCCATACCCCATTGTCTGTATATCTTATATCTCAATTGCATGTGAAAACAATTTTTAACATTTGTTTTTAAAACTCTGGATTCCAAATTTTCCTCCCTCCCCAAAAAGGCAAGCAATTTGACACAGGCAATACATGTGTAGTCATGTAAAACACTTCCATCATAGTTAAGTTGTGAAAAACTAAGTATATTTCCCTTCCTCCATTTATTCTATTCTTTCTTTTGACCCTGTCCCTCCTCAGAAGTGTTTGCTTCTGATTACCCCCTTCCCCAATCTGCCTTCCCTTCTATCATCCCTTCCCTCTCTTATCCCCTTCCTCCCTATTTTCCTGTAGGGTAAGACAGATTTCCATACCCAATTTAGTGTGTAGGTTATTCCCTCCTTAAGCCAAATTCTATGAGAATAAGATTCACTCATTCTCTCTCACTTTCCTGTTTCCCTTCCACTGTAAAAGCCTTTTCTTGTCTGTTTTATGTGAGATAATTTACCCCATTCTACCTCTCCCTTTCTCTTTCTCCCAATATAATCCTCTCTCACCCCTTAATTTTATTCTCCAGATATCACCCCTTCATCTTCAACTCACCCTGAACCCTCTATTTATCTATCTAATCTATACATATATTTAATTTTACCTTCCAACTACCCTAATAGTGACAAAGGACTCATGAGTTACAAATATCATCTTTCCATGTAGGAATATAAATGGTTCAACCTTAATAAGTCCTTCATGATTTCTCTTTCTGGTTTACCTGTTCATGTTTTTCTTGAGTCCTGTATTTGAAAGTCAAATTTTCTATTCAGCTCTGGTCTTTTCATCAAGAATGCTTGAAAGTCCTCTATTTCAATGAATTTCCATTTTTTTTCCCCTGAAGGATTATACTCAGTTTTGCTGGGTAGGTGATTCTTGGTTGTAATCCTATCTCCTTTGCCCTCCAGAATATTATATCCATGCCTCTGGTCCTTAATGTAGAAGCTGCTAAATCTTGTGTTATCCTGATTGTGTTTCCACAATACTTGAATTGTTTCTTTCTGGCTGCTTAATATTTTCTCCTTGACCTGGGAACTCTGGAATTTGGCTACAACATTCCTAGGAGTTTTCCTTTAGGGATCTCTTTCAGGAGGTGATCAGTGTATTCTTTCAATTTCTATTTTGCCCGCTGGTTCTAAAATATAAGGGCAGTTTTCCTTGATAAGTTTCTTGAAAGATGATGTCTAGGCTCTTTTTTTGATCATGGCTTTCAGATAGTCCAATAATTTTTAAATTGTCTCCTGGATCTATTTTCCAGGTCAGTTGTTTTTCCAATGAGATATTTCACATTGTTTTCTATTTTTTTCATTCTTTTGGTTTTGTTTTACAGTGTCTTGATTTCTCATAAAGTCACTAGCTTCCAATTGCTCATTCTAATTTTTAAGGAAGTATTTTCTTCAGTAAGCTTTTGGACTTCCTTTTCCATTTGGCCAATTCTTTTAGGCATTCTTCTCCTCATTGGCTTTTTGGACCTCTTTTGCCATTTGGGTTAGTTTATTTTTTAAGGTGTTGTTTTCTTCAGTATTTTTTTGGGTCTCCTTTAGCAAACTGTTGACTTGTTTTTCATGATTTTCTTGCATCACTCTCATTTCTCTTCCCAGTTTTTCCTCTACTTCTCTTACTTGCTTCTCAAAATCCTTTTTTGAGCTGTTCCATGGCCTGGGACTGATTCATATTTTTCTTGGAGGCTTTGGATGTAAGAGCTTTGACTTTGTTGACTTCTTCTGGTTGTGCGTTTTGATCTTCTTTGTCACCAAAGAAAGATTCTATGGTCTGACTTTTTTTGTATAGTTTGCTCATTATCCCAGCCAATTACTTTAGTTATAAAATTTTTGTTAAGGTAGGGGTCTACTTTCAGTGTGGAGAATGTACTGTCCCAATCTTTGGGGGTTTTATGCAGCTGTTTTCAGAGATACTTCTAGAGACCTGAAAAATTTTCAGTTCTTCCAAAGTGGCACAATCAAGGGCAAGGTGTTTATTCCTTTCCATTCCTATACTCTGGTCTATGAGTGACCATAAGTGCTCTTTTCTGCCTTGGAACTGTAAGGAGGATTACCTCTCTACTGTCACTACAATCTCCACCACACCAGAGCTCCTCCTAGCCCCCAGGACCACCACCCAGAACTGTGACCCAGATCCAAGTACAGGCAAAGCAAGAGAATCCTTCCTCACCACCAGCAAAGATATCTCTGTAATCCTCTCTGATCAGCCACTCAATTCCCCCTTGATCTGTGGCCTGAACTCAGGAAGCAGCCACCGCTCAGGAACTATGCCAGGAGTGGGCCTGGGACAGAACTTCTCTCTCACCCTGGTCACAGGCTTTTCCTACTGACCTTCTAAGTTTCTTTGGCATTTGTGGGTTAAGAAGTCTGGAAACCACTACAGCTGCCAGCGATTCAGTCCTCTGAGGCCTGCTCCAGCTTCACTGAGGCCTGTTTTTCCTGTGTGCCCACATTGAACTACTTTCCTTTCCAAACAACCATCCAAGTTGTCTTGGGCTAGAAATTTGTTTCACTCAGTCTTTTTGTGGATTCTGCTGCTTTAGAATTTGTTAAGAGCTATTTTTTACAAGTACTTGGAGGGTTTCAGGGAGAACTCAAGCAAGTCACTGCTTTTACTCTGCCATCTTGGCTCTGTCCTCTGAAGGATAATTTTTAAGAACAGCTTTCTATTCTACAGTTTCTAAACTTTTAAAAAATCATATTTTAAAAGTATGTCTTAACATGTCTTAAAAATAATATTAAATTTCCAAAGTAACACAGTTGTTGCTTGAATGACTTAAGATGTAAGAGTGTACACTCAGTATTCTAGAAAAACTATTAATCAACAAAAATGTATACAGTTTATATTCTGTTCATAATCAATATCTCGAATGGAAATACATTTTTAAAAAAGCAAAATTCCATGGTAACTGTGGTGGAATGGGTGAGGAAGAAGAAAGAGATAGATTTGTATCATTTTAACTCAGGCTATATGTAAACAATGTAATTATTACTCTTAAACTTCAATATGCATTTGCCTAATCCATGAACTACTATCCTAAATAAACTGTTCAACTTCTTTAAATGCATAATGTTTTACCATTCATTTTGAAAGCAGTTAAGAGTTCTGGTCATTCCCATTTTGATGAGGAAATTGCAGAGAAAGTCTTCTACCACTTCAGGTACTTCAGACAATGATTGCTTAGTAGGCATAACTGTTTTCTGGGCCTGCAATTTAAATTTGACACAATATTACTTTTAAACATGTACAAATTCTGATATACAACCAAGAGAAGAATTCTTTGGTTGACCTTTGAATTCTATGTACTAGCAGTTACTAAAGAAAATATCATTGTTATTATAATAAATCAATTAATTTTAATATGTTGCATATTTATCATGGTTGCATCTGTTTGTGTGATACAGGCGACTTTTAATTTTGATTACCCCTCTTAGCAAACAGGTACAAGCTAGACCAGCTTATCTAGAACTGATTAGAATCAAAAATGTTCAGAAGCACAAGAAAACTCAAAGAACGAAGTCTATTATTCATTTTACAAATGAGGAAACAGGTCCAAAGAGGTGAAAGGGATAACAGATGTTATGGAGGTAGAATGACGAAGACTTGGCAACTAAATGGATATGGAGATGACAAAGTAGGGGGGAAAAATAAAGATAAGTGAGGGTTTTAAAGCTTGGCATCTGAGAGGATGGTGATACCAAAAGTAGAAAAAGAGAAGTCTGATGAGGAGTTATATTTAGGACTCTTAGATAATCACAGACAGCAGCTGTGGCCATGAAATTAAAAGACACTTGATCCTTGGAAGGAAAACTATAGCAAATCTGGACAACATACTAAAAGGCAGAGACATCACCTGCTGACAAAGTTCCATATAGTCAAAGATATCGTTTTTCCAGCAGCAATATATGGCTGTGAGAGCTGGACTATAAGGAAAGCTAAACTTTACAGAATTGATGCTTTTTAATTGTGGTACTGGAAAAGACTTTTGAGAGTCCCTTGGACAGTCAATACTTAAATTAATTGAGGTTACTCACTGAAAGGTCAAATACTGAAGCTGAAGCTTAAATATTTTGGCCATATGATGCGAACACAGGACCCACTGGAAAAGACTCTGATGTTGGGAAAGACTGAAGGCAAAAGGAAAAGGGGATAGCAGAGAATGAGATGAATAGTTTAACTGAAACAATTAACATGAACTTGAATAGACTTCGAAAGACAGCAGAGAACTGAAGAGTCTGGCATGGTATTGTCCATGAGGTCAGGAAGAACCCGACATAACTGAATGACTAAACAAGAATAACAAAAAACATGTTTAGCCCAGGGATGACGATGTATTTAACTTTGAATGTGTTAAGTTGAAATGATGATAGGACTGCCAAGTGTAAAAGTCCATGTGAAAATAAAGTTCATGAGAGAGATTAAGAAATAAACAGAATTGGGAATCACTTAAGTCGGTCAACACGTTTATTTAAGCAAACATCTGCTATGTGTCAGGCGCTGGGCAAAGCACTGTGAATACAAAGAAAGGCAAAAGACAGTCCCTGTGCTCAAGGAGCTCATGCTCTAAAGGGGGAGACCACAAGCCAACAGCTATTTACAAACTACGTACAAGGGTCACATGGTAGAAGAGTATGTGAGAAAGTGTAAGGTGAAAGAAGACTGGAAAGGTGTGGGGGGAGGAGAACAAGATTCAAGAAGAGTTTGGAATGCCTAACAGAGATTTTGTATTTGATCCTGGAGGTGATAGGGAGCTGTAATGGCCTGCAGTTGAGTGGCAACAGTGTCAAAGGAGGGAAGGTAGCATATTCGAGAGCTGCCTGCAAAAGTAAAATGGCAGGCCTTGGCAACAGATTGAATGAGGGGGGCAAGAGATAGTGAGAAGCCTAAGATAACCCATCAGTTGTGAACCTAGGGGACTGAAAGGATGGTGATACCTTCAATAGTAATTGGGAAGTGTGGTGAGAAAGACTATGAATTCAGTTTTGGACATATTGATTTTAAGATGTCCACAGAACATCCAGACTAAGATATTCTAGTTGGAAACTGGAGATGCCAGACTAGAGATCAGCAGAGATTAGAACTGGATAAATAGATCTGAAAATATCAGCATAGAGATGACAACTGAATCCATGGAAGCTACTAAGATCACCAAGTGAAGTAGTAGAGAGGGAGAAGAGAAGAGGACACAGGACAGAGTCTTGTGGGATACCCTTGGTTAGGGGGCATGACTCAGATGAAAATACAGCAAAGGAGGCTGAACAGGAGAAGAACCAGGAGAAAGTAATATCCCTAAAATACTAAAGAAAAGAGAGTTTCAAGAAGAGAATGCTTAAAGACTACAAAGGTGTCAAAGGGTGCAGAGAGATCAAGAAGGATGAAAATTAAGAAAAGTCTATTGGATTTGGTCATTGAGAGATCATTGGTAACTTTGGAGAAAGTTGTGGTTTAATGAGATTAGAAGTCAGACTGTAGAAAGTCAAAGTAAGAGGAGAGGAAGTAGAAGCACCTATTCTAGATAGTTCTCAAGAAGAATAGCCACAAAAGGCAGAAGAGATATGGGATAATATTTAGCAGAGATAGAAGGATAAGTGAGGTTTTTTTGAGGGTGAGGGAGACAAGGGTATGTTTTTAGGCAGTAAGCAAGTAGCCAGTAGGCAAGGAAATACTGTAAATAAATGATAGGATGGGAATGATAGGGCAATCTGCTAGAGGAGATGAGATAGAATGGGAGTCACTTATGTAGGTAGAGGGGTTTTCCTTGGCAAGGAGAAGAGTCACCTTTTCATGCGAGATGGGGTGAATGAGGAGACAATGGGAGAAGGGACCTGAGTGATGTGAAATGAGGAGAAAAGAGGGAGCTCAAAGTAAATTGTCTCAATTTAAAAAAAAATTATGTATAAATGCTAATTGAACCAACAGAAAAATCTAAGTTCACCAAAGGAACAAGTAAGATCACTGGTATGTTGTAGCAATTTAGTCACCGCAGTGGCAGGGTAATTCAAATCACATGGGGCTCAAGAGCAAGTGAACAGACAGAATTTGAAGGTTATAAATGTTTTGCTCGAATAGCAAGGCAAGAGATACCTAATGGTCAGCCAACATCCTTCACCAGTACACTCATGTTAAAGAAATCTACAGGAAAATCTGGATGGAGCTGGAAATATACACCCATCCCAAATTTATGGGAGGATATGAATAAGAGTTAGATAAGATAGACAAATGTAGATGGGGCTGCACTACTGGAAGCACCATGTCAATAAAAGGTTCACTGCAGTAAAATGCCCAAATAATTCTGCTAACTCTAGGTTACAGACACCTCAGATACTCTCATCATAGTACAGTAATTGAAATTTAATTTGTATATCACCAGAACACATACATACACATATACATACATATACATACACACACGTACAAGAATACAACACTGAATAAAAACACCAAAACTTGTTTTCCATATGGTGTACACTAATATCCATCCAACTATTTGAGTATACACAAAGGACTATAAACTCTGGAAATTTTTTAAACTCAGTACTTCAGGAACTACAATCATAAATGGACTTCAATATTGTGAATTTATTATTTTATAATGCAACCCAACTTACCCTACCCCTTCATTTTTTTTATTTACAGTTCCAAATTCTCCACCTCCCTCTACCTAGTCCTCCACCCATCAAGAAGTCAAGAAATATGATACCCATTATACAAATGAAATTATGCAAAACATATTTCCTCACTAGCCATGTTGGGGGAAAAAAGCAAGAAAAATAAAGAAAGTGGAAGAAAATATGCTTCAGTCTGAATTCAAAGCTCATCAGTTCTCTAGAGGCAGATAGCATTTTTCGGTATAAGTCTTTTGGAACTGTCATGGATCACTGTATTCATCAGAGTAGCTAAGTCTTTCACAGTTGATTATCGTTACCATATAGTTGTTACTATGTACAATATTCTCCTAGTTCTGCTCACTCATTTTGCATGAGCACTACAGAAGTATTTCCAGGTTTTTCTAAAATCATCCCTTTTGCCATTTGTCAATACAATAGTATTCCATCACAATCATAAACCATTAACTTATTCAACCATTCCCCAATTGATCCTATCCCCTCAGTTTCCAATTCTTTGCCACCATAGAATAGCTACAACTATTTTTATTTATAATTATTTATAAATTTATATTATTTATACATATTTGGGGCAGATAGGTGGTATTCTAGATTGAGTGCTAGACCTAAAATCAGGAAGACCTGAGTTTAAATCCAGCCTCAGACACTATTAGCTGTGTGACCTTGGGCAAATCACTTTACCGTGTTTGCTTTAGTTTTCTCATTTTTAAAAAGAGTTGGAAAAGAAAACGGCAAACCACTCCAGTATTGTTCCCAAGAAAACCCAAAGTGGGTCACAAAAAGTTGGACACAACTAAAATGACTGAACAAGAAATAAATATTTTTGTACACATGGGTCCTACCCTACCCTTCTTGACAAGCTTAAGGTAAAAAGTACCTCTGCCTTAGGTATCAGCTACTATTACTGTTAAATGGAAAAATAGAAATTAAAATATTCATCATCCACCAAAAATATTACAAAATAACTCAAGTACTAAGATAGGAATAATACAATATTTCCTGATTCCTACATGGACCTTTCTTTTTCAATTATATCAGACAAACTCTTAGCAAGAGCATGTCTTGATATTATTTCTCAACTAATAAGTGGCAGGTTGCCTTCAATTCCAATTTCAATACACCTAACTTTCCAATTAATTATCTTAAATTCAATATTAAAGAATCATGTTCACATATTGCTTTAAAATAAAATGCATAATGTAAAAACAAATTAGTATAAAATTTGCCAATGTCATCAGTATCAATTTTTCTTAAGCTCAAAGAACTGTAAAAATTTCACTAAGCTTAACCATTCTTCTCCTTAAGGCAGTGCCCACAGAACCTCTGTGCCTTTTAAGTATACAGTCCTGCAAGTTTTCACCCATGCTTTGGAGCAACACTCTATTTTAAGAAAGTAGCAATTATGAAACAACTAAAAGCCATCCAAACCACACGCTTATCACAGAACTGATGAATAACTTCTCTTTATTCCCAGTTTTTATTCAAGATACATTTTGCACTTTAAAATAGTTCTACCCCATTTTATTTCAAAGAGCTACAGTCATTGTTAACTTTTTGGGAAACTGATAAGAGTGCAGCAAATCCACTTTTTAAAATAGATTAAACACAATATGTCACCAATTCTGAAACTTTTCATTCACTATGCCAACTCAAGTTTAGATTGCCACAAGAATACATGTATTTATTTAAATGATGACTAACCAACAAATTGTTCATACCTCGATTTTCTGACTAAAAAGCATTTACTTATTTACATTCTTACTTTGCTTTCATTGTTGACTAGACCCTTCCTTGCAAAAACTGAAGGCTAATAAAAAAATCTACATTTCAAAGGAACTACATAAAATGAGTAATGTCACAGTAATAAAAATATACCCTCTTTGTAACTAGACCATAGAAAATCATCACAAAATTGTTATTTCACAACAGGAAAATAATCTTTGCAATAAAAATCTTATGGTACAACTGAAAGCTAATTTTTGAAGGTTTTAAAATACAACTTTACAAACACTAAATGTGAATAGAATAATAATGTGATAAAATGCAAGTTTAAATTCATATAAAATAGAAAACTTAGAGCTATTTTTCTATGGTTATATTTACTGTGTAAGTGTAAGACTGGGTTCAGCATCTTAGATAAAAGTGTAAAACATCATAGTAGGTAGCATTACCGAAAAACTTTAATTACCTGTCTATTTACCAGTCCACGCTCCATTTTCCTGCTTGACTTATTTCTACTTCACCATCCTGGTTCAAGAATTTTTGCCTTTATCCAAAGAGCTCATGAAGCATCTTAAATAACTTAAATACTCTGATTTCCTAGATTTAACCTAGCAGTGTCAGGGAAGCCAGGAAGTATTGGGGTCTCACCTTTTTTTTTATCATGACTTTAGGAAAATAGCCAACATATTATAAGCTATGATGCCAAGGAACTGACAAAGTTAAAGTTTTTTTCCCCTATGACAAACCTCTGCATGCCATCTGGTATCAACAGCATCTCTGGAGAATTCCATTCTAGTCAACTGCTATTTGTTAAGTGCCTGGAGGCACTTTGCTGGATGCTGGGCCTGCAAGGCTCCATTGCTAGCACCTTTACCCCAGGTGTCATACCTAAGAGGGGGGCTAAGCGCACATACACAAGGAGAACTTCATGCAAAGAGCCAGAAGTAACCAGAGAAGGAAACTCAGTTTCATTCAGTCAGTCATAGAGTAATTGTTAAGCAATTATTGTGTGCTGGGCATTGAGTCGGGAAGTAGGAGCATATGTAACTAGCATATACAAGCTAGATAAAGAAGATAGTGACAAGGAAGAACTAGGAAAGGCCTCCTGCAGAAGGTAATACTTGAGCTAAGTCTTGAAGGAAGGCAGGTGAGCCTGACCAAGAAGTTAAGAGGAAAAGCACTCCAGGCACAGCAGTGCCCTCAACAGGTAAAGGGAAGTTTGGAAGAGAAGAGGATTTGGAGGAGAGATAAGTTCTGTTTTAGACAAGATGACTCTGAGAAGCCTATGGGGACATTCTAGTTTGATGTATCCATGAGGCAGTTGGAAATGCATGACTTTGGCTCAGAAGAGAGATTAAGGCTGGATATATAGATCTAGGAATCATCTCCATACATATGATCATTGGATCCCATAGGAGTCAATGAGATTACCAAATAAAACTGTACAAAGGGAAAAGAGAAGAAAACTTAGGACAGGTTAGAGGTTTGAGGGACACCCTTGGTCAGTAGGTATGATGTGAGTAAAGCTCTAGCAAGGGTAACTGAGGAATAGCCAGATAGAAAGGAAGGGAACTAGGACAAATTTTACTTTCACTGTGAGTTGAGACAGTGGAAGGAGTAAGGGGAGGTTTTGTAGAGCAGATTATGCCTAAATTGCATCCAACAGGAAAGTACTTCCAACACAGGGAAATTAAGGAGCAGAAGGAGTTCACTCCAAGAATATGAAGCATCAAGAACAAAGGTGTGGAGCTTGGAGAAATCATAAGAACAGAGAACAGTTATCAATCATCTATTTTGGCTGGAACATAGGATAACAGTATGGAATATAGGGAAGTAGTATGAAATAAAGTTGGCAACACAATAATAATAACCCAATTACATATCACTTTAAGGTTTATGATTCACCTTCTTTGAAACCACCCAGTCAAGAAAGTAGTTAAAGTATTATGATCCTCACTTTAAATATGAAAAAAGGAAGGTTCAGAGAAATTAAGTGGCTTGTCAAAGGTCCCTTAACTAATAAGTGAACCTCAGTTCCTCCTGCCTCCAAGGTCCATCCTACAGCAGAGTGTAGTGTCACTGAAGCTAAAGAAGGAGAGGATATTAGAGAAGAAGAAAGGAGTTTCAAAAGCTACAATGTTCATTTAAGCTACAATCTTAAAATAAAAATAAATTTTGACAAAAAAAAATCCACATCATTTTTTTTTCCTGGAACTAAAGTAAGTTCTTTTAAGAAGGACAATGGGTATAATGAAAATGTCTTTAACTACAGTTTTACAAAAGTCAGAGACATTTAAATGGATGACTTCTTGTACTGACACTCAATAAAGACTAAATAAATATAATATAGTTAATGTCTATTAGGTTGCCTCACAAATATTCAAATATCCAGTGCCTTACTCAAATCCTTGGGAAATTCAATCAACTTATGATTGAATTCTTTAATACATACAGATATCTTGTGTAAGATCAGAAACCTAGAATATTGGTACTAGAAAATTCCTTAAAAATATTTAGCACAACTTCCTTATTTTTACAAATGGGGAAACTAACAGCCATATCCTTGAGATAAGAGCTGTAAGGAAAACAAAGTGTATTCTGTCATAGAAATTTAAGACTTGGGCTTGTATTATCACTCAAACATAAGTCTCACTATAGGTAGAGCTAGTATGTTTTCTCAGAAAAGGTTCGAATCTTCCTAAGTGGTTGGTTAAAATTCCATACCTGAACTGCAAGAAATGAAACCGGTGATCTCAGCTTGAAAAACCTTTTAACCAAGATATCAGCAAACTATGTGCATATGAACTTCAACATGGCCCTCTGTGGAATGTATGGGTGTAAGCATGACTGAATCCGGATGCAAAAGAAGTTTGTTGTAAAATGTATTGATAAATAGATGAACAGATTTCACTGCTTCATGGGATTATCTAAGGTTCAACTTAAATTTGGGGGAATGCCTAGAAAAAAACAAACAACTTGAGTTGAGATATAATCAAAACTGAGCTAGCTGTTCTGATAACCAAGAGAATTCATTATTTCTTAAGCCTACTCTTATCCTTAAAGCAGAGGAAGATCTCCCTGTCTCTTAAACAGAAAGATATAATATCAAATTCACCTAATAGGGATAATGAGTCACTTACAAAGAGATTAAAAGAAGAGACATTAGTATATGGTTTTGTTTGACACCATTTACTGGGTCATAAGGCCATTTCTACCAAATCTTGATTTTAATTAACATGTATTATTACTAATATTTGTTACAATTTACAAGTTTTAAGGATCTATACCAAGGCTACATACATTCTGACCCACACATAGCTCTTGTCTTTTATGTCAGAACTAATGACAGATTGATAAATATTGCCTTAAGTACTTAATCAGTAAGTGTAAGACTGGCTTCAGCATCTTAGATAAAAGTGTAAAACATCATAGTAGGTAGCATTACCGAAAAACTTTAATTACCTATCTATTTACCAGTCCACGCTCCATTTCCCTGCTTGACTTATTTCTACTTCACCATCCTGGTTCAAGAATTTTTGCCTTTATCCATGCCTCAGCACCTAAGTCACCATTGTCTACCCAGTCTAAATTACTACTCTGTTCCACTAACAAATCTTTGTTTCAATCCTAAGAACTTTTTTGCCTTAGAATAACCTCCACCACCATTAATTGGTCCAAAGAAAATATGCAAAATAACATTCCTTGAGGAAAGTAGTCCCTCTGGAAAAATGTTGTAAATGAGTAGTGAGGATGTTATAGTGGAATTTCATTATCATACATTAACAATATTATTGGAAAAGTATGTGGGTCAATGCAAATTGTCCTAAGGACTTTTTAGTTGACAAAAATCTGTAGCTTGCAATCCATATACTGCTACTCTAACCAACTGTAAATAATTGTAACCCTAGCAGGCAGCCGCCCTTCTCTCCACACACAGCCTCCAAACCTAGTCTGGGCCTGGAAGGACAAGTCCTAAATCGCTGTCAACTGTTTTCTCAATAAGCTAGAATAGGGAGTAATAATTCCCCACAGTAGAACAGCTCTACCTAAAACCTGATTGCTTCTCATGTAAATTATTCTTGTAAGAATTCTAAAAAAAAAAAAATCTGGCGTGAAGTTCTAAGGAATTATACAACAGATTTATGAGTCTATAATTAAAATGATGAAATATTTCTTTTTTTTTAAGATAGAATAAACTGAATCCAAACCAGAGGTAACTATACCTTCAGAATTAATCTGAGTAAATAGTTTCCCAATGACTGGGGTCCACTACTTATGAAAGAATCTAAGCAATCTTGGCCAAGAGATTTTTCTGCAGTCTTTTTAATTTTATGTGATGTCATATATTACTGAGTAGATACTTACTGGTTCCCAACTAGGGAATCTACCCTGGAACCTACAAAATATGAAGACACAATGTAGGGTCTATATCTTTTAATATAACAAAATTACTCAATAAATGTAAAGTCAATCTATAAATAAAAGTTAAATAACTGTTCTTACAGCCCTCCTCTTTCCCTATTATAAAAAAAAATACATAATTGAAAAAGAAAAGCACCTAAGTAAATAATGTTATAGTTACTATAAATATGTATATATATATATATATACATATATACACACACATACATATATGCTTTAAAAATTTACCATAAAATAATTTATCATTATACTGATTTGTAACGATTCACATTTTAGAATTTCCCATAATTCTATGAATTGGATGCCACACATATTTTATAAACTTTCAACTGATGTCACTCTATACACGCATTTAGGATTGTCTTTTATGTCACTGTGTCTTTCAGGTCATTGAATCATGAAAAAGACATAGGTCACATCTTTTTCCATTGGGCTCAAAATAGTTACAAGAAATTAGTACATAATGCTCACAAATTCTTGTGATTTGAGTCTAATTCAATCAAATTAATGACATCATTTATTGAACATCAATTGTGTGTCAGAATAGTTGTAATGGGAATTCTAGGGAAATATAAAAGAAAGAAAAGAAAAGACATGGCCCCTGTCTTACTACCTAATGAGAAAGGCAGAACACACACACACACACACACACACACACACACACACAACACACACACACACACAAAAACCAACTATTTAAAAAGTTGATGTGCAGTGTGAAATTCAAAACATACAAATTTCTGTTCAATACTGATAAAAGAACAAGGAGTAATGAAGTAAGAGTACCAGGTGGGGTTAATTAAGGAGGATTTGAAATGTATTTGAATATGGTTTTGAAGGAGGGTCACGGCAGAAAAAACAACTTTTTGGATGGCAAGAGTGTCAAGTACAAAGGTCAACAAACATTGCTTACCTGGAGTGAAGAATTTGATGGTGAATTATAAAATAAACATGTGTGTGTGTGTGTGTATACACACACACATATATATATATATATACACACACACACATACACATATATATATACATACACACATATATATACATACATACATACATACATATATATATGGTAGTTAGATCAGGATGGGGGATAGGGAAAGAGCATTTAGTAAATAAAAACAGTTTTATCTTTATTTTACATGTAAAAATCATTATCAAAATATATGTTTTATACTTAAAAATCATCAGTAAAAAGTTAAATTACTTTCATAATTTCACATAATCACTAGTTCTACTGTGGGAACTGAGTGAACCATTCTGACTCCATTTGTGACTCAATTTTAGATCTAGCTTGGTTCCCTTTCTATTCAATCATGGGTCTAGTCCAATTGCTGTCTTGTGAGAAAATTTTATAAATTATGGGAATTGCAAGAAATTTTTATTGCATTGCTTGAACATAGCCTTGCTTGTCTGGGAAGCTGGACCATTTCTATTTGCTGCTTGGAGATCCTTAACTAAGGACCTAGGTTATGCTGGCCAGAAACCCAGCCAGATCCAAAGACTGATGCAAAGAGTTTTCTCACAAGTATACATCTCAAGCAGTCTATATGTCTTATCTGAAAACTAGCCCCATACTTTCAAGCAGTCACTGTTTTCCTTATTCCTTTGATCAAATACAGATACTTGGGGGAAGAGGGACCCTTTTTTTGGTTGTTTTCTGATTTCAGGGAATTGCACCTATTTACTCTTCCTCTTCCAACTCAGAAAGCGCTTAACCTTTCCTACAATTAGAAATCAGATTACCTAACCTTGTATCATGGTTTATATCCTGTTACTTGTTTGCTTTTAGTGCATAAAAACCTGTTCCCCCTGTCTTTGGGGCCCAGTACCAAGCTAAAGAGGCCTGATCCTGATTTGTTATTCAGTTGGCATGCACTGCTTAATAAATTGGTATGCTCAGAAGCTTGAAGTTTATTCAGTTATTCAGATTTCACTCATCACATTCCATACATACCATGCTCCCTCTCTCTTGAGGGAGACAATTCTTACCAAAATATCGGTATCTTCTTTTTTTTCTTGAATCATCTGAAGGGCTTTTGTCAGATCTTCATCACCTTCTGGAATACTTAAATCATCTTGTTCTGATACCTAAGCCAATGAGCAAAATAAAGAAAAAATATACATACGATTATTTTCCTTCAGAATATTCAATCCTACCACAATGCCCCAAAGTAAAAAGTAAATGAAAGAAATTTCAGTAGGCTGTATCTCATAATCACTCCCACACACAATGCATTTTGGACAACTGACATAATAGGAGGAGTTTTGTTGCTGTTGTTGTTTTTGCTATATATTAGTTAAATTACTATTATGAAATTGCCTGCCATTTACTTTTACCTAAAAATCCAATTAAAAACATTTATAAAATCCCCATTTGCCAGACACTACAGGAGATACAGAATTTAGACATGTAAAAGATACTTTCATGGCATAGTCTAGTAAAAAAAAAAAGCAAACTGTTAAAAACACTCTAAAAATATCATTACTAACCAAATACTAACTTTCCCACTTTTTCCCTACCAGTGGTTGTCAAAACTAATAACTACCACTAATCTCTATTTTGTTATCAGAATTAAAATAGGAGACCCCTCTAAATGCTGCTCTCAAAGGCTGCTTGCTCCTTCAAGAAAAGCTATTGTATGGTCAAGAGTAAAAACATACACCTTGACAAGGTAAATGATCCCCTAGCTGATGGGTGAGGGTATTTGCTAGAAGAGATGTCTCAATAAATTGACATCCTAAAAGACATTCCCCTGATGACACCAGTTTCCCATCATATTTATAGAGCCACCATCTTCATATTAAAGCTTAAGGCATTAATACAAAATTAAATTTGTCTTTGATTTTCATCTATGTGGTAAAAAGGCATAACGAAAGGCAAAAAAGTATGTAATAATTTTTAAATGTCTTAAATGGGGAGGTTTTTTTTTTCATTATGATCACAATACAGTTAATTCCTGAATATCTATGTTAGTGAAATGCTCATTAGTATAAATAATTCAAGATGATACTTACTTTCCTGTAACTTGCAATATTTCTCTAAGGTTAATTTTCCTACTCTCTCTGAACCTCAGATTAGATTTGTTTCTAATACCATGACTACTACATTAAGAAAGTTTTTTTTTTCCCTAACCCACCCAGGACAAGACTGATTATAAAATGAGATCATATTTGCAAAGCCCTTATCACAGAGCCTGGGACATAGTAGGTGATTCCTAAATGTTTATTCCCTTCCCCTTTCCTACCAAGGGGAATATTGAAAAAGGGAGGGACCGGGGACCAGTTTATGCCTAGTGGTAAAAGTGAGTCCTAGCCCCAAATATTCAAAGAGTAGGGAAGGAACCTGGGATCCAAATAGATGACGAAAACCTATCCTAAATCTACCTCTATTATAGGAAGCCATGCCAAGCTGAAAGAAAGAAAGAAAACAAATGATCCCAGGAGAAATGACATTCTTTAATACAGTTATACAATGCAGGCAATCTGCTTACTGTACAAGATAATATACCTAGCTTTGCTTTTAATTATCTAATATAAACATTTAAATATATCACATTTCATTCTAAACTAGCTGACATTAGCCAAATTCAGCTGAAACACTAAACCAAACCGGCTTCTTTAAAGGCATTAGAAAATTACATAAAGAAAAAAAAAGGAACAAATCCTATTTAAGTGTTTCAAAAAGTTTTAAATGCATTCCTTGTAAGAAATACTGCCTAAAATAGATAATGCAATACATTTACAAATTGAAAATCTGAGAAATATACATTACCTCATCATACTGATAATCATCTTCAGATGCTTCAGTTATAGTAACCTCTGAAAGTTCTGTCAAGTGAAAACTCTGAAATATGTTATAATTTCAAATGTCTTGATATAAAACTCATCTAACCTTTAGATTTAGTAGTAATAATCAACTTTTTTATTTCTGATAAATTAAGTTCTTAGTTACCTTTGTCCTCCCAGGTATTCTAAAATCCAAGGATATATTTTCAAACAAAATATTTAATTGCATCCCTGTCTCTATGCTTGGGAAAAGTGTGAACACAACCTATTTATTTTAGAGAAGCTCCTTTTATTTTTGGCTTTCTATAGCCTCTTGAGTCAGCTCTTCACAATGCTGCTCTTCATTTTGTTAGAAGCATTGTAAACGAGCAGAACACGAAGCACACTTATTCTGGAATGTACTTTTAAACATTCTAATGCCATGCAAAATGACTTTCATAAGATCCACTATTTGGAGGTAATTCTGTCACTCTTCCCCCTATGTAATAAACACAGGCCATTTTAGAATGAGTACCAAGACAAAATTTTAAATTGGCAAAAAAATTAAGTCCACACAGAAATGTCACTTAGTGGAATGGAAAACTATCCTGCTGAAGCAAAATGGCAGGGCTGAAGAGTTACTACAGTCCTTGACCTGAACGATCTGGATTGCCCTTTAGTTCCAAAAATCACAAAATGATTTTACACCTCTTTGGATCTGGCTTTTTCTTAGAAATCTCATGGCCTTTGAAGACAAATCACATGAAAATGAGAAACAAGAGACAGGCAGACAAGTACAATTCAATATTTAGTGAATTTCCAAAACATGAGTTAAAGTTAAAATAAAAAGAGGTTTCTAATGAAATTTAATTCAGAATGTAATGCTGTGTAGCTTTTTAAAATTGATCTTTAATTAAAATTGTAATAAATAAATTTTATATAAAATAAAAGCCTTAGTATCAAAATATGCTGTTTGTGGTTTATTGTTTAGGTTTTGTTGTGATGTATTCAGGCCAAATTTAAAAGGTGTGAACAATCCCACAAAGTACTGAAATACTCTTTCTGATATTGGCTATAAAGAGCTTCAGAAAAAGTGTCCATTTGTAGTTTGTTGCTAATTGTGAAAGGCTTCCCTACCTCCAGCCCTCTCTGCTTTTCTATCTTCTCAGAATTAGCTAGAAAATTAGTACTTCCTTTTTCTGTAGTAAGCACCTTCTGTGCATCTTTAAATTCATTTTCATCTCTTTTTACTTTTTGAAAACCTTTGTCTTGTCTTATAGCAACAAAAAACTAGGCTTGAGTCCTGCCTTAGACACATAGAGCAAGTCACTTAATGTCCCAGTGGCCTACGTAAGTCTGCATTATATAGGAGGTGCGGATCTGCATCTGCAGTTTCCTAGACCAATGAAACTGGAGATGGAAAGGTTGGGGGGGTGGAGGAAGAAAACATTCATTTTTTCTAAAACGATTGTTCCACTTAATTTGTCCAGTTCTTTAAACTTTTAAAAGGAGGCTGTTACACCTGACATTTTAACCACCTTCAGAATCAATCACTGTGTTGGGTCTCCACAATCCCATCAGAGAAGGCACTGCAGCCTCATTCAGTTCATGCTAACCCTTAGTCTCTCTAAGCTATCAAATGCTAATATTTGTCAGACACAAAGGCTTCACCAAACAGTAGCATGTAAAGCAGATACGGCACAGCAGGCAGCTCACAATGAACAGTGTATATAAATATATATAATATATATATTTATATAAAAACTAAGTTGTCTTGCTCTGTCCACCTCATCCCAAATACATTTATTTCTCAATCCGTGCTTTTAGTCACCAGGACTCTTTTCTCATGACTACCACTAAAATATGATAGGCTATTTCTTAAAAGATTTTTTTAATACTACAAATCTAACTATAAGGGGGTGGACACCATGCTTATCTTGAGGAACTATAGCTCCCTGAAGTCTTTTAAGAAACAGTGACTTTTAGCCCATTCTATCTAAGAAAAGGATTATGGAAACCTCACTGAGATGGGACTATGTAAGCCTGCATCAGCTGGCTGGGTGATGTGTAAATGGAGATCCAGGACAGAAGCCAAACACATCAAAGGCAGGAAAGAAATGCAGGTGCCAAGCTGGGGACCAAGAAAGGAAGCTGGATCTGAAGCCACAGGAAGCTTGGTGCTTTTCTTCTACTCTTGGGTTGGGGAGACAAAGAAGTCAATCAGGTGTGAGATTAGTGAGCGTTTTTGATAACAAATGCAAAGGCAATCTGAGAATGAGTGACCAAATAGTTTACTATGATACTAATTCCATGCTAAAGCTAGTAACTTTTACTATTAATTCACTATATCATTTTTTTCTATTTTTACTATTAATTTGATGTAAATTTCAGTCATTGCTTTGTAGTAAAAAAAAAAAATCAGTGAGAGCTTGTGAGTCACAGATTTAAAAAGATCACTCACTACCCTAAAGGTACCAATGGTACTTGGAAGCAGCTAAGGAGAACTACAGCTAAGAACTGGCCCTAGAAGACTACATAAACATGGCATGCCAGAACACTAGAATGTTATGTGACAAATTAACAATAGTAATAATAATTAACAATAACAATAATAGTGTTGTAGAGTGGAAAAGTAGGCTAAAGTCTGGAAGGTCTGTGTTCTGGATCAAAGGTCTAGAGACAAAAGGAATCTAAATGGTCATTCAGCCCAACTCAAAGATGTAAACCAAAGAATAATTTTCAGACATGCTGAGGGAGAAAAGGGCAGTGTGGTCTTGTGAGAAGTATACTGAATTTGAAATGGGAAAGATCGGCCTTAATTACCAGCTCTTCCTAATACTAGCAAGTAATTTAACCTCTCTAGAGTTCAATTTCTCCACAATAAAATAGGGACTTGTACTATCTAATTCACAAGACTGCCACAAAGATCAAACATGATATTGCATATAAACTACATACATGTAAACTATATAATATGAGGTATCAACAGTACCATATATTGTTCTCTCAAGCCATAGCTGTGTTTGTGGATAATAAAATGCCAATGGTATAGAATCACAATATATGTGTGGCTGACTCTATTTTCTAAGTGATTTTCCAAAGTGCCCATAGATGTGAATAGCTTTTTATGCCCTGTCATCACTTCAGTACTAATATAGAGGGGCAATCTATAATCTAATTTAACCTATGCCACCAAATATTTTATTTCCCTAACATTCTCATATCAGAGTTAATTAATTTTGCAAGTTGCTCTATTAACTAAATTCTATATAACCTGCACTACTTTTCTCCTATCCACTCCTTGTTTCCCAATCTGTTGCCAAGAATTATTGCTTGGAACAAACCATTTATTCCTGTTAGCTCTTCCTATACTTTAAGCCCTATTCAATTCAGCCCTCCCTCTTCCTCAGACCTACTCCACCCAGACCCTTTCCATTTCATCCATTCCATAATACCTCATTCTATTATAAACAAACTCTTCCACATAACTGAACTATTTATGAAGAATTTCTTTTACCTCCTTACATTAACTAAAATCTGGCTTTCTGCTAAGGGATACCATATCCTCTCCCTTTCTCATTCTCAACAACCCTTTTCAACTCAGGAACTTTTCTCTCCCAGTTATTAGGACAAGAAGAAGCATTGGCATACCCTTTCCTCCCCAGGGCAGTTTCCAAACCATGTTTCTTCTGAAACCACTATAACAATTTCTCTTGCTTCAGGCTCCATGGTATTTGATTACAACTTCCTCTCCTTCCAAGTCCCCTCATCTGGACTGTCCCACCTAGCTCCACCTAAGGGTGGGGCCAAGGACAGGGCCTGCCAGGTAGGGAATCCAACTGTCCTCTATGATGTCAGTTTCTAGGTGTATGAAGAGAGGTCCAATAGCATAGCAATAATGTTAGCTGAAGCAAAGATGTTAGTCCCCTGAGCCATAGGTCAAAATATCCCTTGAGAGGGGAAGCTAACAGAGCATGTGATCAAATCCTGAGAAATTAGGGTGTAGGTATGAGGTCAACACAAAGGAGATATGTAAAAAAATCAAAGGACAGAAATTGCTGAGTCTGGGAGTCTTTGCTGGAGGCTTCACTCTCTTTTGAACAATATATTTTGAGCATCACTGTTTACAGCTGTCATCCACCAAGTTCCTCCAAAAATTCAATCCCCTGCTCACAGTCTTTGTTTCAATGAATTTAGAGGCAAAAGAATCATCCTTCTCCATCGCATCCCATCATCATTCTCAACAATTTCAAAATCCATGTTGATGACCATTCTAAAACCCCAACCAAATAGTCATTTCCTTGACCTCCACTCTGCTGACCTCATCATTTCCGGGAGAGCAATTTGCCTTCAAGATACCTACTATCTATGGACTGTTCAACTGTATCACTTTAGATTCTAAAGTCTGATCAATCTCCTATGAAAAGAACTTCTTTCCTGGTTTTCCTTCTATTTGTTCAAACCTTCTCAGTGTCCTTGCTGGATCCTCATCCAGGTCACACCCTCTAACCATGGGTGTTTCACGGGATCTATCCTTGGCCAGCTTCTCTTCTATCCTCCCCAACCCCTCCCACTTTCCAAAACCTTATACTCCTCACTGTGATCCAGTGACAATAGCCTCTTCACTGTTCCTTGAATAAGATAATCCATCTTCATATTCAGAGCATTTTTACTGACTATCCCCCATGCTGGAATGCTCTCCCTCCTCATTTTCACCTCTATCTCCTGGCTTCCTGCAAGTCACAGATAAAGTCCCACTTTCTACAGGAAGCCTTTCCCAATCTCCCTTAATTCTAATGTTGATTATTACAACTCATTTGCATGATGTCTCCTTTATTAGACCGTGAATTCCTTGAGAACAAAGGTTATCTTTTATGTTTCTTTTTATCCACAGCACTTAGCACAGTGCCTGGCACATAGTAGGCGCACGCTTATTGACTTATCATCCATTCTCTCATCCATACCATGACCTACAATCCTTTGACCTCACCCCATTCTCCCAGCCTCAATCATCAAGCTCCTTCTCACTTCCCTTGCTTCTCTAACACACTTGACTTCTTGGTCATCTATATGGACATCCATAGTGTCCATGCAATCATATTACTATCTTCAGTTTCCTCCTTTCTCAACTTTCACAACGTCTATAACCTTCTGCTTGCAAAATGAAAATAATAATATATTGGCCTTGTAAGCCATTGCCGTATATGCAGGAAGTAAATCATGCCAATGGTATCATATTAGAACCACAAAGAACCACAGAATATGGGGGCGCTGATTTAACTGATCAGATAAATGTTGACATATAAAGTTATGAAGCCATATAAATTGCATATACTACAAATTTAACAGCATATGACCCTTTTGTACTACAGCTCAACAATCCTCACTTCATCTACTCTCCATGAAATTCCAGACAGCTATGGCAAACATTTTCTACTTTTCCACAAAGTGCATTGCCTCATTCTTAGCAGATGACCTCTCCTATTTTACTGTACGACATGATGTTCTTTGAGACAAGACATGTTTCACCTAAGGCTGCTTTTTGTTAATTAAGAACTTAGCTGCTCCAAATGATCTTCATATGGCAAAGAACAATGTTCTTTGAAGTTTGGATTCGGTCAAAAGACTGCACTCAAGGACCTAGAGGGCCACATGTGGCCTCACAGCCACAGGTTCCCCACCCCTGAAGGGCCTTTTTCTATTAATCAGATATTTTTCTTTAGCCATCAATCTCTGTTCCTGTAATTACCAAAGAATTTCAGAATTAAAATGACACTCAAAGGCCATCTTGTCCAATTCACACCTGAAAAAGACTCCCCTATGCAAACAAGACCATTTTGTTAATATTAGTTTAAATTGAAAATGCACTTTAAAAAAAAAGTGTAACAGGCTCATAGTCTCTGGTGCAATTCTTTTTTATAGTGAAATGTTCATATTTGTTCAGTTAATAATAAAGACAATTTAAGAAAAGAAATAAAAAATAATTTTCTCAATAATATCAATTAGTTGTTATCTAGTCTTTGCCTACAGTTCTCCAGTGAGTGAGATGCCACTGCCTCTGAAAGTAACCTTTTTAACTATTGGTGAACTGATTAGGAAGTTTTGCATTTATGCCAAGCCTAAATCTGTCTCTTTACAACTTCCCCCCATTGCTCTTCCTCCTGTCCTATGACCAAGCAGAAAAGAGTCATTCCTCTTCCAAATGACTGACCTTCAAAAATCTCACCTAAGGTTTCTTTTTGTTGGTTAAGAATCTTTAGTTCCTCCAATTCATCTTCATATGGCATGAAGTTGGCATATTTCACCATCCTGACCACCCTCCCCAGGACTCTCTCCAGATTATCAATGTCCTGCCTAAAATATGACTTCCTTTATTGAATTCAATCCAATTTAACAAGCCTCCCCCATGTGCATAGCACCATGATAGGTACTAATGATACAAACACAATATAGTCAGTCTTAGTTTTTAAGATATATATTCTACTGGAGATTCCACTATGTCCACATGTTGTGATTACAAAGTAAATACAAAGTCATTTCAACTGTACTAATAGCTAGGGGATCTGGAAAGGCCTCATGAAGAAGGTTGGACCTGAGCTACGCTTATAAGAAAACTAGGGCTTCTTTGAGTTAGAAATGAAAATTCACATAAGATAGGAGACCACTTTGACCATTATGACTATAATGGAGAGCTCAAGAAGGAGAATTGTAAAAAGTATGACTGGAAAGGCAGATCATTCAGACTGTAGAGGGACTACATACACCAAGGACCTGAGGATTCTTTATTTTTTCCTAGAGGCAACAGAGAGCCCATTCAAAAAATTTTAATAAGTAGGGGTTATATATATGTTTTTAAAATGTTAATCTGATTACTACGTGGATGAGAATTGGGAGAAGGGAGAAAATGTAAGGAAGGAGATCAATTGGGAGGCTAATACAGTAGTCTAGGCAAGAGATGATGAAGACCTGAAAGAGGGTGAAGGCTGTGTGAGTGGAAAAAAAAGAAGAGATTTAAAAAACAATGAGGGAGACTCCACAAGATCTGTCAACTAATCAGTTACGGCAAGTATAAGACTGAGGAGTCAGGGTAACTCTAAGACTGTGAATCTAGGTGACTGGAAGGTTGATGATGTTTTCAAAAGAAATGGGTAAATATAGAGGAGGGATGCATCTGGGGAAAAGGAGTTCTACTTAGGACATGTAGAGCTTGAGATCCTTAAAGGATATCCAGGCAGAACGCCCAGCAAGCAGTTAGTGACACAGGCCTGCAATTCCAGAGACAGATAGTATGGCTTAATATATGGATTTGGGAGTCATCTACATAGAAATAACTGAACCCCTATCTCAGATAGAGCTAATAGGGCTCATGGCCCTTTAAGAAAAAGTGATTAAGAGGCTTAATACCCTTGGACAGACCCAAATAACATACAGCCCAAGCCCACTTTGGCAGGCTGCAAGCAGCCTGTGGGCCACATGTTTTACAGGCCTGATTTAGACGCATTTAGGGAAAATAATTAATACACTTGTTTTAAATTACTGAACTGGTCGAAAATTGGTTAAGTTAAATTACTGGCTATTGTGTCATTAGTGGATCATTCCAACCCCCTCGTTAGATAGATGAGGTGAAGGCAGTCCAGAAAAATGAAATCATAGGGCTTTGGAAGTAGAGCAAAGACTTACATTTAAGATGAAGTCAATGCAGAATGTCAGTCTAAGTACAAATTGGTATAAATTTTAAGTATATGAGGAAACACACAAGTTTATGAGAAAAGTATATATCTATAACAAAAAAGATATAATTCTTTTGTGTTTTCAACTAAATTCTTTAAAGCATTTAGTAGAATTTCTGTGTATAACTAATTTGCTAAATGCCACAAAGTGAATTAACAGTGATTCAATCAACAATGACAAGCCTTAAATTAGAACTAGAGGATTGGAGCTGGAAAAAAAATAAGCTATGGAGTCTCAATCTTTGGAGATTTCTATGGGACTAGAAAACCCTCTGTTTTGGTTGGTAAATGCATTTCCCTGCCTGAAAGCATACAATCTCTAATCTTAGCCTTTCCTTAGCCCTATTAAGCTATCATTTTAAAAAAAAATCAACTTATGTTCAACAACCTTTCCCAAAACAGCACACAAAATATACTTCAATTTTGTTATCTACATGTTGATCACCTATTATATGGGATGTGCCCTGAAAATCTTTAATTCCCTTTTGGTTTTTTCCTTCTACTACCACACTAAACTTCTGCACTCAAGCAAAGCAAACTAATTTCAATATTAGCCTAAATCAGTCTTATTTGAAGAATTCAGATGCAATACAATCACATAAGGCATTCCATAGCCAAACAAAAACTGTACCATAACATGAATAATCCAGCTGATTGCATTGAGTTGGAACTGGATGGGGGATAGATCCTGCATCCTGGGCTTCTGGGTAATCTACAAAGATTGCTTCAAGGAATAGGGTTTTCAGGGGGTTGGGTGATTTGTTTAGGCAAAACTGCCTAGGAAGGCAAGAAAAACAATATTTCATTTCTTCTTGGGGAATAAATATTTAAAAAAAAAAACACCTTCCTTCTTCCCTTTTTGCCACACACTAGATTTTAGGATATACCCAAAGACACTGAGCATTCTACCTGTGTCTGTCCCTCTTTTAAGCAGACTGCAGACTACAGCCTTACACTTTCCAACTCCTGGCAAACGGAGGAGGAAAGCAATTCATTCGTTAATGACAGTAGGGGCCCAGAAGAAGGTAGGAGAATAACGTTAAGACCTACAACAGGCCTTGAAAAGTTAGCTCCCAACCTAAGGCTCCAGTCTTCAAGTTTCTCTCTTGCCTCCCCCCCCCCATTCCAATCTGTCGCTAAGGCCTATAGATTTTGCCTTCTTAATATCTCTCACATGCATCCTCTTCTGTCTTCAGTCACTGCCAACACCTTGGTATAAGCCCTCATCACCTCACACCTCAATTACTGCAGTTGTCAACTACTGTGGTCTCCTAACCGCAAGACTGTCCTCACTCCAGTTCATCCTCCACCCAGTTCTCAAAATTATCTCCCTATAATCATTAAACTCCAGCGTCTCCTATCACCTCCAGGATCAAATATAAAATTCTCTCCATACCTTGCGCTCTTCCCCAACCTTTCCTGTAGTCTTATATCATTTACCACCTCCCCACCTCCACCCCCCAGCACATCTAGTGACACTGGCTTTGATGTTTCTCCAACAAGACACTCCATCTCCAGTCTCCAGGAATTTTCACAGGCTGTACCCTGTGCCAGGAACGCCCTCCCTCCTTATTTCTGCCTCTGGCATTCTTTAGGTCCCAGCTAAAATCTCACTTTTTTTTTACAAGGGTGCCTTTCCAGATGCCTCTGAATTCCAGCACCTTCCCTCGGTTGGTTATCTCCAATTTCACCTGTCACTATCTTCCCAGTCCATTGTAGTGTCTCCCCCAAGAGCCCGACAACAGGGATTGTCCTTTTCTTTGGATCCCCAAACACATACAGTAGGCGCTTAATGGATGTTTTCTTGGCTGACTTTCCCCTTTGCCCCAGGATCAGAGGAGACTGCAGACTAGAGCTCGCCCAACACTCGCCTAAGGGAGCAGGAAAGGGAAGTGTTGGTTGGTGACTGGAGAAGGGGAAGGGGGTGACCAGAGAGGAGGTGGGGGATCACCTCCACCCGCCCCGCCCCCATTACTGAGGAGGCACAGAGACATGACGCCACAGGCAGCAAGATGGGTCACGGAAGTGAGGGGTTTGACCCCGATTCCTGGGGGAAGGGGGAGGCCCCGGCCCCTCCCTCCGACGCACGAAGGATACGCTCCAAATAGTAGGCGCCCTCCGCGGCCACGGCCTCCGCGGTCTCCCCGGCCGCCATGAAGCCTGCCCTCGCCGCCACCTCCAAGGGCCTCGGACCCGACAGCGTTCGCTTCATGGCTGCCAGCCTGGCTCCGGCTCAGTTGCCCGCCTCCACCCCGGTGCGCACGGTCACTCCGAGCCCGCACCCCCCCCTCACCCCAGCTCCCACCGCCGTTCCCAGTAGCAACCCCGCCGAGCCGCTGGGCCCGCGGGCCCTCCCCCAGGGGTCGGCTCTGCTCTCGCGAGAGGCGGGGTGCCACGCGTGCCGACTGACTGCTCTGGGCCCAGGCGAGGGCAGGATTCTGCATTGGGCTTGGTAGGGAAGAAAGCGCCTGAGAATTTGAATGGGAGTGCCCCGCCCCCGCCCCACTCCTCCATCCTCAGTCCCCACGTGGCCCATGCACAGGCGCCTTCCAATGGCTTCCTGCGTTGCCTGGACAACCGTCTGGTTACCTAGTGACGGGAGGAGCGTGGGGGCGGGGCTTAAAGAGTTCCGCCCCTGGGATGGCATGGAAAGGGGAGCTCTGGGCAGAGTGAGGCACTCACTTCCTTCCCCACTCTGCTCCGGTACTCGCACCTTGCCTTTCCTCCCTCCACCCGCACACCCCCCACCTTGGCTTTATTCCGTTCTTCCTTGCCCCTTTGCATACACACACACATACATACACACACGCACCACTTTATTTCATCTGCTTTTTTTCTTGCCTCTTTCACCTTGTTCTGCAACTTTCTTTTTAAATTCTCCTATGGGAATTTGTTTTGCTGGGCTATGCATCTGTGTGTTGAGGGCTTAATTTTTCAGGGTGTGTGTGTGTGTATGTGTGTACAACACCACTCCCAAAACCCATTGGCATGGGACTCTCCTTCTTGGTCATTCACCTGGTAAACAACAGGCCTGGTGTTTGAAATTAGTTCTCCTGATAGCAAGGCCAGCATTCTTTCCACTCCACCCTACTGCTTCTCACATAATAAAAGTGAAAAGTCCTGCATCCTTCATAAACTGACCAACGTTAATTTCACTTAACAAGGATTCTTTAATTGCCTTCTCTATGCCAAGATCTGTGCTGGATTCTGGGAATACATAATAAAATGTTTTCTGCCTTTGAGAAGTTTGCATGCAATCAGGGGAAACAACATCCACACATACATGTAAGTGCAAAGTGAGGGCAGGGAAAGTACTAGTAGCTAGGGAATCAGGAGAGAAGATTGCACTTGAAATGAACTTTGAAGGAAAATAGGGATCCTAAAGAGGAAAAGTGGAGTACATTTCAGGAATGAAGTAGATTCTGTGCAAAGGCTCAAGAGGAGATGGAAGTGGGCTTTTGAAGCAAAGTATTAAATTTTCAGTGTGAGCATTTATACTTCAGAACTTCAGAAATCTATAAACACTACAAATGAGGGCTTGTTTTATTGTTTTGTTGATTATCTACACTTAAAAACGGGATTCAGAAAGTATTCCTAATGCAGATTAAACTTGTGTGTTGTGTTCTTTTGGAAAGCCAATTGTTAAACATTTACCTGCAAAGCATGGTAGTATAAGCAATAGGAAGTAGACCTGTTTGTGTGCAGTGCGGAAAGCATGAATAAATAATACAATAAACAGTAATCCTTGAAAGGTAGGGCAGGCACTATCATTTGAAGAGCTTCAGATGCCAGAGGAGTTTGTATTTTACCCAAGGAGTAATAGGAAATCACTGGAGCTTCTGGAGCAAGGGAGCTCCATGATCAGCCTTGTGATTTAGTAATCTCAATTTGGCAGCTGAGCCAAGGATGAGTTGACAAGACCAAAAACAAAAAAAAAGAAGATGCAGAGACCAATTATCATTTAGTCATATCCAACTCTTCATGAATCCATTTTGGATTTTCTTGGCAAAGATACTGTAGTGGTTTACCATTTCCTTCTCCAGCTTACTTTAGCAATGAGGAAACTGAAGCAAATAAGGTTAAGTGACTTGCCCAGGATAACATAGCTAGTGAGTGTCTGTGGCCAGAGTGGCCAGATTTGGACTGAGAAAGATGAGTCTTCCTGGCTCCAGGCCCAGCGTTCTATCCAGTGAGCCACCTAGCTGCCCTTAGAGACTGGCTGAAGATTATTGAAATAGTCCAAGTGAGAGGTGATGAAGGTGTGAACAAGAGTTGTGGCAATGGGTAGAAAGGGTATGGTTGTGAAAGATGTCAAAGCAAAATTGACAAGACTTGACAACTAGATGTATCTGGGGTCAGAGAAAATGAAGAAACCAAGGATGGCCAAAATTATGAAACTGGGTGATTAGAAAAATGGCGTGCCCTCAACAGAATTCTGTTCATGGTTCAAAATTATTTGTGATGACTATATGGTTTTATAAATGTGTGTATTTGGATATGGGCTTATCTGTGTGAAGAATTTTTTCTGCATAAAAAGAGCCAAGGGAACTTGTCTAAACTTTTTTCCCCATATTTTGAATTTCTGATTTTGTTAATAGAGTCCTTTTGTAGGTATAATTTTATTAAATAGGAACTGAAAAGCTGGTTAAGAAATGACATCTGAATTGCAAGCCGTCTTGGGGAGGGAGGCAGGAAGGGAAGGCGAGGAAATTTAAAACTCAAAAGCTTATGGAAGTGAATGTTGAAAACTAAAAATAAATTAATTAATTAAAAAAAAAAAAGAAGTGACATCTGAGATTAGGATTTGTATTTCTGGACCAGAGCTAAAAATTTAAGAAATAAAGGCTATTGGCCAGAGGTGTAGTACACTAATCAAGGACCAATGCAAATGCATTTGGCTGACATTTTGCAAATCTAATCAACTGGAAAAGGAAGAGGGAGAAGGAAACCTAGTATGGCAAGTAGCTACAATATAGGAAGGAAAATAGTCTAGAAATGTCCATTCACAGAAGGCAAAATCAAGAAGAGAGCCAGTATAGCCTCATTTATATCACCTATGTGTACATATATGTATATCTGTTTGTATATTTATATGTATAGATATATCTATAGTTATATAGAGATATACCCACACACGCACATAAAAGTGCACGTGAGATCCAAAGGATGAAGATAAAGGGAAATTCTTTAAAGAACTTGATAGGACCTTCCTAATTAAATCAACATATACTTTGATAACTGATGATTTCCATACACAGGAGTATGAGTAACAAATGAGGTGACCTGTAAATCAAAATGCAAGGAAGGAAATTTGACCTCAGGTTTAATTGAGATATGGGAGAATAGTACAGTAGACTTTTGACATGATTCTGAAAGGCTATGCTTTATTCAAAAGGAATGAGAAACCGTTTAATATCATTGTAGAAAAAGATATCCAGGAATCCAGACGGAAATATGTGGCAGTTAGAAATCACTTGCACAGAAAGAGGAAATAGATAAGGAGGCTGGGAATGAGATCAAAAGCCTGAAATGAAGGCATGATATAATAGTAAAGGGGCACTTCAATTATCCTGGCATAGCACCTTCTCTACTCAAAGCAGGATGACTAATGATTTCTTGACTTGGCTTAATGTTGGTTTTCTTCTTTGAAAAGTGTAGGAAACAAAGAAAAGGATTTTTTTTTATTTTAACCAATATGGAGAGGCTTATTGCTGACCTGAAAATAATGGGAATTTTTGTGGGAAAGAAACCCTTTAGTCTCTAAATTTAGGGTAGAGAAGGAAAGAAAAGCCAGTCATAGACAGATGTGCATAACAGGTCTGAGAAGAACATTTTTTATTTTATTTATTTATTGCTTTTAGGCAATTGGGGTTAAGTGACTTGCCCAGGGTCACACAGCTAGTAAATGTCAAGTGGTTGGTCTGAGGCCAGATTTGAACTCAGGTCCTCCTGACTTCAGGGCCAGTGCTCTATCCACTGTGCCACCTAGCTGCCCCAGAAGAACATATTTTAAAGAGATAAGTAAAAAGAAAAGCAAAGTCTTATGAAATAAAATTTTATAGGAGTCCAGGAAAAATGGGAAAATCTCAAGAATTGAATCTAAAGATTCAAAGAAAAAATTCCAGCGAAGGCATAAAGATAGTTGTCAAAACAAAACAAAACCTGCAAAGGGACAGACTGATGACTAATATCTGTATTTTCTTCATTTACAATTATTGTTGCTAACGTGAACATAGTGTCATGGGGTAGAGAAATGCAACCCCTTATGAATACTAGAGCCCAGGTCCCATGATAACCCTGTAGTCAAATTTCCATTTAGATACCACATAGGTTCAATTTCTAGTCACCATTTCTGCCCCCAACATTGATGATAGATTCATAGAGTAAGAGATAGAAAGGACCTCCAAGACCGTTTGCTCCAACCTCTCATTTTACTTGAGTAAACTAAATCCAAGAGAGGTTAGGTGACTTCCTAGGTTACACAGGTAGGATTTGAACCCCAGTCTTCTAACTCTAAAGCCAGTACATTTTCCACTATACCATACTGCTGATTATGATCCAGCTTTGAGCTCCAGCATATTCAGAAGATGGCCCTGAATTTGAATGACCACCAAAAAGCAGATATGTTGACACGAACTCATCAAGGGCAGCTAGGCAGCTAGACAATCGCTTAGTATCTCCCAGCTTCTCTTGGGTATCAATTAACATATGTGTGTTTATGTACACATACTCTGTTAAAGAAAGGAAGTATGCAATACACTTTGTTTTTAAAAAGTGTTGTCTTTGGTGCTTTTTGATTCTTAAACCATGGTTATTTCCCAAAAATGCCTCCCACTTTCCTGCTACCCCCCAGCACCGTAGAATCCTCCCTTATAACAATAGAGTGACACAAAATCAAGTATAGTCCATTTTAGAAAGAGTTACATTGCAATGGTTAAAATAACACTTATAAAGCTGGCATTTAAACTCAGCTATCTAGAAAACAAAACAATACCAAGTAACTAGATAAATCATTCATTCTCCTCCCCAGTCCTCAAGAACACCAGCAGCCCGTTTCCCAAAGGTTCAGTAATGTCTGTTGGGTTACGTCCCTTTTGGTAACTTTTAAGAGGAAAAGCTACCCAGGTAGTTACTTCATAGCTTAGTTGTCATTTCTGCAGGTTCTACTGAAGCAGAAACATGAAACCTATCCAGCCTAGCTTTTTGGGAAGCCACTGTTTTGCCATATCACCTTAGAGATCTTAGCTTATTTTCTTTTGTATGCCTTCTGATAGACTGTATGGTAAATTATTTTTTAAATGAACAATTGAAAAAAATTTCATTAGCATGTTTTTGAAGGGAGAGAATTTTTTGTTCATCGTATATTGTTGTTCCCATGCTATTTTTTATTTTGACTGAAATACATTATAAAAGCATTATTGGAAGAAAGGGGGGGAAATGATTGTATAAGATCGCAGTAGTGCTTCTTTTGAGTTAAAATGAGTCCCCAGTGAGGATTCCCTACTTGTTTTAAAATATTTTTCACTTTCTTGAATCAAAAGAGAAGAGTCATCTTTTGAATTTGTATGAAGGAAGAGAGAACTTGCTAGCTTCCTTTGAGCATAATCTTAAAAGAGCTTGGTAAAACTACATGGAAAACCAATGAAGATGATGAAAATTAAGTAACAGGCTCAAAGGGTAGCAGATATTACCAACCAGTTTAAATGAACCATTTTTATATTAATAAAGTTTTTTTTTTTTAATGCAAAGTAGAGAGGAATCCAGCAGAGGATTCGCTGTTGCCATCTGTAATTCCAAAAAAGGAAATACATCTCCTGATGGAAGGATATAGTAAATCAGCAACCAGCTACTACTTGCTTGAAATTTCAAGTGTCCAGAGAATCATGAGATAGTATAGCTGAGTTAATCTAGTCCAACAATTTCACATATGAACAAACCACAGCCTAGGAGGATAAATGACTTGCCCAAAGTAACATGGTTTAGGAATGTGGATCAAACCATCAATGTTCATGTGGAACATTGTATGCATAATAGAGCTAAGTCTGCATTTGGAGTCAGGAAAGCCTGAGTTCAAATCTTGCCTCTGACACAACCTCTTTGGGCCTCAGCTTCCCCATATATGAACTGAAGAGGCTGAACCAGATGACCCCTGTGGTACCTGCCACCTCCAGACCTATGATCCTAGGCATGTGAAAGTTTTTGGAAACTTTAATATAGTATATAAATGGCAATTATTATATTTATAAACATATGTATCAAAATAACCAGCTTTAGTTACTAAAGGCAGTAGAAATATTGACAGGTTTTATAGGGAATCCATATTGTTTTCTTGGACCTTTGAGATGTATTATTATGAAGGGATTCCTAAGCATGTAAAATATCAAGAAACTTCTGTTATTTGTTGCCTTGAATAATGGGGTAGCCATTTAGGGGAGGTAATCTGTTTGACACATGGTATGTTAAACACCTTCTTAGTGGCCTGTGTCATGCCTCTTTATAAATAATAATAATTTTAAGTTATACTAGCTGTGTGACCCTGGGCAAGTCACTTAACCCCAATTGCCTAAAAAATAAAAAAAATAATAATTATAAGTTATAAAAAATCCACATGTTCATAAAGTATGGATATATGGTATGCATATGTCATAAGCCATTTTCAAAGAACTGTGTATTTACAAAAAAAAAAAATTAGACCAGACCTGCCCAGGAGCTACAAAGGTATCCTCTCTGTACTTAGGTATGGTGATTTATAATCTTGCACTTTGCTATTTAATGATAATTCAACGTCATACCCATCCCACATAGAATATTGAATCCAGAACTTTGCACACATTGGGGAATTAATACATTTTAAGTGTATGATATATGCGTTACTTTAAGATACATTACTAGATGAATGAATTAATTTGCAAATGAACAGGCTGCTTGCCCCAATTTTTGCTATTTAATTTCACTGATAAAGTCTCCCAGAAGAATGTAAAATCCTTGAGCACACAGAGAGTTTCATTTTAGTCTTTTTATCTTTAGTGCCCAGCATAATGCCAGGCACTTGGTAGGTGATCAATAAATGCTTGTCAAATTGAGTTGAATTTCAGTAGTCTTACCATGTGAAAAAGGTGTAATTTCTAAGAATAAAAAGAATGCAGGGAAACTAGTTATTTCATTTAAAAATAATAGTCCAAGTTGGTATTTTGTCTTTTTCTTACTAGGAATTCAATTAATCAAGCAGTTGAACAAGATCTGTTGAGCACTTACTCAGTTGGGAAAAGAATGTAGGTGTAGTTGGGGATATGAAGCTTACTTTGATATATAAAATCTAAAATATTTTTTAGTTGTTTGGTGAGGTCAATAAGCTGAAGCTCAGGATATAAGAAGGCAAGGGAAACATTGGTTTGTAATATTAAGTTCACAACAATACTCCTACTTTGAAAATGAAGTATATTTTTGTTTTATTTAGTCAAAAGACCATAATACAATCTGAATGAAAAAAGCACTTATTAAGTGTTTACTGTGTGGGAGAGAAGAGGTATTAGACTGACTACCAAACTGAAGGTCTCCAGAGCTGTTGTGCTGACCAGATTACTGTGTTCATGCCTGTGAAACCTGGACAATATTTTCATTATAGGAAACTGAATTGCTTCCATTTGAATTGTCTTGGGAGGATTCTGAAGATCCGAAAGGTTAAGATACCAGACACTGAGGTCCTTTCTCAAATTAAACTGCCAAGCATTCAAACTCTGCTTCAGAGAGCACAACTCCGTTGGGCTGGCCATGTTGTTCCAATGTGAAATATATACTTGCCAAAAAGACTAATTTATGGAGAAGTCACACACAGGGCAAGTGTTCACATGGTGGTCAGAAGAAGCAACACAAGGACACTCTCAAGGTCTCTCTTAATTGGGAGACATGGGAGACACTGGCATAGGACCACTCACCATGGTATGCCCACATCAGAGAAGGTGCTGTGCTCTATGAGCAAAGAAAAATTGAAATAGCTCAAAAGAAATTCAAAATGCACAAATTTAGAGGATCCACCCCCTGTGGTGGAACATTCTGAGCTCCTATTGGTCTGATCAGCCACAGTCAGACACACTGAAACTTGACTCTAGCCTCATGATGTCATTTTGGTCTTTTTTGAGAATGAAGGACAACAATCACCACTGTGGTCCAACCATGAAGGCTGCAAATAAAAAGGCAAGACGGTCACTGCTTTCTAGGGGCTCACATTTTAATTGAGGAAGACAATTGGAGAGTTCAGCCACAGAACAGATGGAAAGACCTGGTTGCCCTTAAGATTCAGTGGATGGGCAGAAGGCAAGACCCCAGTGGTCCTTCACCTTGCTGGAAGGATTATACTTGGTGATTCCCAGGAGTGACTATGTCCACATTGCCGTTTCAAGGAGAATGCGCTGGAGATGCAGAACACACAAACTTTGAGAAGGGGGAAATTTGGACTAAGGTTCACAAGCGATAGGGATGAAGGAGTTTTCTTCCCTATTGTGGAACTGAGGAAGGAAGGAAGGAAGGAAGGAAGGAAGGAAGGAAGGAAGGAAGGAAGGAAGGAAGGAAGGAAGGAAGGAGGAAGGAAGGAAGGAAGGAAGGAAGGAAACATTTATTAAGCATCTACCATATGCCAAGAGCTTTACAATATGTTCCCTTGATCCTTGAAACAACAATGGGAGGTAGATGCTATTATCCTCATTTTTCAGATGAGGAAACTAAGGTTAAGTGACTTGACCAAGATTACACAACTAAGAAGTGTGAGTCCAAATTTGAACTCAACTGTTCCTGGAAGATGGTCTCCCCATTTCTTCCCACCTAGGCAGCCAGGTGGCACAATGGATAGACTCCAGGTGGGAGGGAATGAGGAGACCATCTTCCAATCAGGATGGGGCAGGAAAAGGAAACATTGCCAGAAAGGTGGTCAGGAGGTTTTCCCCTTGCACCATATTCTGAGTTAACTTTTTAAAAAATCACTAGTTTTTAAATTTAAATTAACTTCTGTGTGTTCTCATGAATAAAAGGATCGCACATATGAAGCTAAAAGGGACCTCAGAGATCATTTGAGGGAGGTTGGAGAGAGGTTGGCCTCATTTGACAGATGGGGAAACTGAGGCTCAGTGAGATAAAATTGCACAAGGTCACATAGATATTATATATCACTGGGACACGTTGATTACAGAGGACAGCGTGCACCAAAGGTAGTGGTGTTGGAGAGCATGCAATGTAGAAAGGGGGTAGCTCTGCAAGCAGTTGGGAAACAAGACATGAGCTCACTCTAGACCACCATTTATTTGGTAGCTTCCCATTTCAACAAATTACTCTTGCTAACTGCAGTTTCTTTGCAGCTGAAGCACTGAAAGTCCTGCCAGTGCTCTTTAAGTTGTGTGCCCTGGGATAAAGCCATATTGCCACATATTGTCTAGTTATAGCTTTTGCCTATATATATTAAACAAATACATACATATATATATATATTATATATATATATATATATATAGCTATTGCCTATATATATTAAACAAAGAAAAAATTACAAACTGTATAACCCAGGCCTCAGTTGAGAGTGTTTATAATACTCACCCTCACCTTATTTAAAAATGACCAATTTTCACCTTCCCTTTCCATCCTCAGGAAATGGTGTCTTTGCCAAAATAAGGTCATAATTAGTTTAGGATAATGAAGCAAAGCTAAATGCCCAATTAAATTTCTATTTCTTCTGTGTTATCACTATTAGAAGCACTAAGAAAGTTATATCTGATATGCTTATGAATTTTATACTTTATAAGTGATTTAAAGTCTAATTAGCTTATTAAATAAATACAATCATTGCCCCTAGTAGATAAATTTCCTGCTCTAAAATTCCCCTAAACTTAGTGTTTCCCAAACTCCTTCTCTGGTGCTTTTTCTTAAACATGTCTACACAGTTCCCAAGACATACCAGGAATACAAAATTGTGATGTTACCAAGGAGAAGGAAACATGGTAAATTAAGTCACTATCAGATTAGACTTTCTTCATTGGGATGTAAGAGTGAACTTAAAGCCTTATCAGGCTTTACCAGCCATATAAGCATATGAAAAACCAAGAATGTGCTCAGCCAAGTAGATCACAGGTCTAGAGCTAAATGGGACCGCAGAGGCCATCTACTCAGTGAGTCAATCAATAAACATTTATTAAATACCTCCTATGTGTTGGATACTGTTCTAAGTGCAAAGACGAGCAGTGTCTGGTAGATATGGATCCAAAAGAGAGGCAAGGCATCAGGAAGAGATATCATGTGCAGGGAAACATCGTCTGTCCAAGACTGGCAGAAAGAAGGCCTGGTGGCCGCTGCCAATGGCATTCCTAGAAGACATCAGCATCCTTAGTGTTAAAGGCTTGAATTGCCCTTCCGTGCATGTGTGTGTCCCAGCCTCACAAGTGGCAGATACCTTATCCAATGTGTTCCATTCACACATGTTCCCTACATGTATGTAATTTTTGCCATAAAAAGTGCTTATATTTGTTAGAGAGTATATTCCTGGTTTAAGGGGTGGGGAAGATTGGGTTTCTATTTTTCTCACCATACCATGTTATTATATACCTTTGTTTAGAAATGTATCCTCTGTCTATTCACGGTAAACACATTTGTAGTGACTCATGAGCTATGGTTTTAGCATACGTGAATTCAAAAGAGAATTGTTACTATAAGATAGGTGTCCTCTGGGGTTCCATACCCTGTAATTTGGGAAGGGGCTAGGGTGTTCCCAGATACTATATGTAAAATGAAAGGGTTGGTCTAGGTTTTTTTATAGATCTTTTCTCACTCTAAAATTTGGTGACTCTTTGGATCCCTCTAGCCAACGTTTATTTTACTAGGGAAAGGGGAAACTATCCTACAGCTGTCATCATTTCTCCTTTCTGTCATTTTAATTGGATCCTAATAATGTACCTTCTCTGCTTCTAGGATTTTTCTACTTTCCATTTTACTGACTTCTGCAGAGCAAATACCCCAGGTCATCTTCTTCCCAAGAAAATGAGAATATTGGGAATTCAGAAACACAAATTTATAGGATATTAGGACCATTGATAAGAATGTACCTAAAACATATCAAATGTTCTTCAGTCTATGGGCAATGTTACTTGACATAAATTTCTACTTATTCTCAAGGAGAAGAGCAGTATTAATATGGAGAATAGTTCATCTTACATAAAGGGATTTTGTATTCCTCATGATGAGAAAATATGCTATTTGTCTCCCAGTCTTCTCTTCTTTTAAGTTAAATGTCCTGAAGAATCAAATGGCATAGTAGATGGGATCCAGAACTTGGAGGCAGGAAGCCACCAATTCACATCCTTCCTTTGACACTTACTGGATGAGTGATCGTATATGAAAGTTGCTTACATTCTTAGCTTCTCCAGCATCCTTCTAACACTGTATTTTACCTGGGCTGTGACCTGCAAGGAAATCACACGTCATTGATGTAAACAAATCAAGTTACTGTAAGCTTTTCTTTGAGACATTTGGAGTCCTAGAAAGAGTGCTAGATTTGGAGTCAGCGGATTTGGATTCAAATCCCAGATAACTGTGTGACCTTTATTTAGCAAATCATTAAACAACACTGGACCTATGTTTCATCATTTGTAAAAAGAGGGACTGGGAAAAATGGCCTCAAGGTCCCTTCTAGCTCTCAGCCTATGATCCTATGATGCCTTGGTGTTCTAGCACATTTACTTATGTGTTCATTCTCTCTCAATTCAGTGGAATAATTATATTTTTTTCTTCTGCATAAGTTTTACATGGTAGCATGTTGTCCATAAACCACAATAGATTTGACTCTTTAAAAGCATGGAAGCATGGTTAACAAGATATGTATAAATTTTATTCAACTAAGGCTTGTGAGTTTACATTTAGAGAGGAGATATCTGATGACAGTGGAAAGGTTTTAAAAAAAAGGAAGGGGAAGAGTTAAAAAAAAAGAAAAAGGGAAGAGTGGACAAAGAGTAAGACTTAAGTATGTTGTGTTTGTATACAAGGGAATAGGAAATCTTTTAAGCGATACCAGAGTTCATTTTCTCCCTGTTTCAATAATAAAATACCTGTGGGGAAAAGAATGCTACTGTCCTTTTAAGATACACTTGCATAAACAAGGCATCGCAAAAGTCGCAAAATATGCATTAAGCAGCTTTAATGGCTGAAAACAACACTAAGACTTTGGGGACACCCTGTATTATAGTTTAAGTTATTCAGACTTAAAACTGCACTGAGATTATGAGGACACCATTTCCAATAGAAATGCAATGATACCTGAGAACATGATCCAATATTTAACATAAAAAATTTATATCTGTTAAGGGGTTCCCTCAACTTGTCTTAGATACCCTAGAATAACTAAAGTTCATGGCCTTGAACTTGTTCCCATTCTTGATCGCGTTTTGATTTTTCATATTGAAGAGGCAGAGGGGACTCCTATTCAGGCATAGTTTGGACTAGTTGGCCTTTGATATCTTTAACTCTGTTATTATATGATTTTATGATTTTCAAAGGCATGGAGCCCAACTTAAAATAACACGGAAGATAATATTTGAACTTGTTTTTTTCTTAGTGGTATAGAGAGAAGACAGAGTGTCAGGTTTGAAGTCTGAAAGGTCTATATTCAAATTTTTCCCGAAATACTTAATAGTTGTGGGACCTTGGCCAAGTCACTCAACCTTTCTGTGTCTCAGTTTCCTCATCTGTAAAATGAGGATAATAATAGTACCTACCACATGGAGTTGTTGTAAGAGATGAGATGAAATACTATGTAAAAGCACTCTGCAAACCTTAAAGCAATATATAAATGTTCCTATCATCATCATCCATTATCATTATTATTATTCCTTGTCCCCATTAGATTGCAAGTTCTTGGTAGGAAGGACTGTGTCCTGTTTCATCTCTAGCATCTAGCAAAGTGACTTGCACATAGTAGGCCCTTAAGAAATGTTGCAATGACATAATTAGATAAATTTATTCAATGTGTTGATAATGAGTTATTTCATTACCTAAAGCATTATTGGAAATATTTAATGTTGTTTACATGAGTATTAACATTCATTTTCTCATAATAGTACTAGTCCATAGACATTTTCCTGAGTATGGCTTTCCAACCACTTATTGATTAACTAAGTCATATGATTTTGCACCACATTGAATAATAGAAACTCTATTGATTCCTTTCCATTGATTTTTAAAGTAGCAAGTAAATAATAACAAAACATGGTTGTCCTAAATTGCTTTTTTTCAGTTGGTTAATGTCTTGTTGCCTGGGTCTTTATTTTTTCCAACTACCTACTATTTGTACCTGACCTCTACTCTTATCCTTCTGTTTTTGCTTCCCTGTACTCTTTTCTTCTTCTATTGTTTTCTTTTCTGTTTGTAATTTTCTTTTTTCTTTTATTTTTCTCATTAATTTTATTGTTTTAGAACAGATCCCTCTGCTCTCCAACAAGCTATTACTTGTAGCATAGATGAAGAAGAGAAGTGAGGGAAATATCAGGATGCATAGCCACCATTTCTGACAGTGCTTGCAATATTCCATACCCATAGAACCCCAACTCAATGGAGAGGGAAAGGAGGTACATTTTCTCCGGGACAAATCTTGATCATGATAATTATATAGTGTTTTAATTCATTTATCGCCCTTTGCATTTGCATGGTTACAGTCGTGTTGTCTTCTTGATCTGCTTCTTTCCTCTGCATTATCCATTTCATATACCTTCCCATGTTTCTCTGAGTTCTTTGGAGCTGAGAGGTTTTTTTTTTCCATATTCACATTTCATTACATTCATATGCCACAATTTATTTAATCATTCTCCATTCAATAAGCACTTGATTTCGATTTTTTGCTACCACAAAAAATGCTGCTATGGCATCTCTGGGACCTTTTCTTTATGTCTTTGACCTCCTTGGGGTACATGCCTGGCAGTGGGATCTCTTAGTTTTTCGTTAGTATAAAGGCAACATTTTTAAATATCTGTGTTTAAAGTTCTTTATGTGATGCCTCGAGCTCTTTAGAAAAAAAAACGTTTAATATAGAGTCATAACTAGCAAAAATTTATCTGGGGCAAACAGCATGAAGGAGAGGAAGGGAATAATCATTTATTTAGCACCTCTATGTGCTAAGTGCTTTACAAATATTAACTCATTTGATCCTCAGAAGATGCTGTCACTATTTCCATCTTACAGTTAAGGAAACTGAGGTTAAGTGATTTGCCCAGGGTCACACAGCTAATAAGTCTCTGAACTCAGGTCTTCCTGATTCCAGGACAATTGTTTTATCCACTGCCTGACGTAGCTCCTCAGCGTGAAAGGTGTCCTCAACTCTACTTTCTAAAAACAACTTCCCGGGAAGGAGAGGATGGAGCAAAGTGAGACCTACGATCTCAGAGAATAAGGCCCTACAGGAGGAAAGACCCCAGACCAACATCCCATGGTGAGGGGAAGGCAGAGAGGATGCTTTTGTGAGACTCCTGCTAGGGAAGCCACTGAGATGGGCCAGACAGGAGTATATCTAGGGTGTGGCTGGGGTAGTTTCTTATTGTAAGTAATTGCTCATGCTATCTGGGTGCTAAATTCAGTTGTGTATCAGTGTTCTCTAAAGTAAAGCACTCATGAGCAAAGTCTTCATGAGCAAAGTCTTCATTGCCCTCCACTAGTTACAGTTCTACTGATATGTCAATGTCAAAACACAGATGATACTTCAAACCTTCAAAATGACTTCAAGCCTTATGAAAGGCTAGTTGAAGGGGAAGCTATATAGTGCAGTGGATAGAGTGTTGGGCCTGGAGTCAGGAAGACTCATCTTCCTGAATTCAAATCTGGTCTCAGACAATTACTAACTGTGTGACCTTGGGTAAGTCACTTTACCCTGTTTGCCTCAGTTCCTCATCAGCAAAATGAGCTCGAGAAAGAAGTGGCAAACCACTCTAGTATCTTAGCCAATAGAACCCCCAATGGGGTTATGAAAAGCTGGACACAACTGAAAACGACTCAGCAATAACGATGTGGTAGAAAAAAAGTGCTTGATTCAGAGGTAGATAATCGGGGTTTAAATCCTAGCTCAGCCATTTATTCCCAGTAAGACTTTAGCAAGTCACTTAAGTACCCCACTCCTCTTTTTCCTCATGGGAAAATGACTAGATGAGCCCTTTTCTCCCTCTCGGGCTCTACATCCATATAAGATTTTATAATCTAAATGAGAAATAAGGGGAAAATGCGTTTAAAGATGGAGTGAATTAGAAGTTTAGCACAATGGCTATCCAGGCTGAGGACACAGTGGCTGGTGGCCTTCAACAGCCTCTGACTTCCCCTGAGGTATGTTCACCCTAGGTTCCTTGCTCTGCAGTTGCCTGTCTCTACCAATTATCCATCCCTACCTCAGATTTCTGAGGAAAAACTCTATTTTGGGCTTCGGTCTAAGCGGTCCTCCACAACAGAGAAGGAAGATTTTTTTTAAAGGTACCCAGAATATAAATTAGAATCAGGCATGGAATACACAGTTTTATTCCCACCCAGAAAGGGGAATGCTAAGCAATAAAGAATCACAGAATAATTATAATCAGTTGAAATCAAGTATGCAAGTTTCCTTAAGACATCTGCAACAAGGATAATCAAGTATTTCACCTCTGCTTATGGCAGCTCTGTGCAATGCCAAGCAGGCTTTTCATTTTGGTGGTTTCTCTCTGTGGGTGATTCTTTTCCTCTCCACTCAAACCCTACACTTCCTAGCCCAAGGAATAATGGAATTCCTTCCTGAAAGCCCACAGGTGGAGCAACAAGATGGTAGGATATTCAAGCTGGAAAGGTTTTGAGAAATTAGTCCATTCTCCTCATCGCATATGTGAGGAAACTCAAGTCCAGAGGAGTTCTAAGTGAGTCACCCAAGGATGTACATATAGTCAGTGGCAGAGCTTAGACCTGTAAGAGATGAACTCTCAGAAGTGAAGCCTCCTCAAAGGTCAATAGTTCTTGTTAACAGTTCTTGATTATTGCTTTCAAAATCCTACCCTGCTCAGACCCTGTTTTTAAGCACATAACAGAAAGAATAAGCCCTGCCCCCAACCTGAACTGTTTGCCCCTGAGAAGCTTCCCACCTTCTCTGGTCTCTGGGATGAGGGGGAAGGGGGTTGGGGAGGGGAGATTGCAGTGGATTTCGGTTTCCTAGGAATTACCTAACTCATGGGAATTCGGCCCTAAACCCCTTCCTGATCACCACACCACTGCTACATCAGCATTAGGTTTACTAAATAAGGACATGTATGTTTGGATTGGCTATATCCTGTTTCCTCGTTCTTTGTCTTTGAATTTTCCAGCCTAGAATGTAAGCCCGCCTCCCAGCCAATGGGAGTAAGGGATACTGGTGCGTGGAGGTTTGTTTGCATTAGGATATATAATCTCATTTTGCTTTCTGTGCCTTGCCTTTCTCCTCCTGGAAGTGTACGGGGGAGCAGACGCCACTTCTCGCAAGATTGTAATAAAAAGTAACCTTTGCTTCCACCTTGAGAAGTCTTTGAGTTTAATTGATTTAGAGTTGCTGTCCCACACAGACTTAAAGCCAGGTTTCCTAACCTGCAGTTCAATAGTACTTCTAGTACATGACTTTGCTTCTTTTAGAGTAGACATGCATGAGAAATTGTAGAGAGGGAGGAACAAAAGTATATATGTATATAATATATATTACATTATGTATATATACATATACATAATATTATATATATACACATATATACATATATATATATATATATATATATATATACACATACACACACATACACACACACATATAAAATCTGTGGAAAAGATACTTCTGCATATAATAGACCTATAAGCCAATGTATTGGAGACTGATTTCACTATCTTACAGAGTCTTATTTTGTCCCTATATTTTTCTTCCTCAAAAAAAATACCTCCTTTCACTTACTGTTTTGTCTTTCTCGTAGCTCTGCCACTGACTGTGTGACATCTAGCAAGCTATTTATCCTTTCTGGCTCTCAGGATTCAAGTTAGAATTCAGGGATTCTTAACCTGGGGTCTGTGACTTTTTTTTTTTTTACGCATTGATAACTATTTCAATCTCATTCCTTTTGGAATTCTATCTACATATTTTAAAATGTTATTCTGAAAAGGGATCTGGCTTCTCTACGCTGCCAAAGGGCTACAAGACAAGTAAAAAGCTAAGAATCTCTGAGCTAGATTATCTCTAAGATTCTAGGATTAGATATAATAGTTGTGGTTGCAATTTAAAACTGAAATATTTAAATGCTAATTTATTCAATTCTTGGGATGTGGGGAGCTGAGAAGAATGTGAGTTTCTAGACAAGTGATACCTTTGGAATCCAGAACTCCTGCAGTGATAACTCCTACTCAACTGTAACTTATTGTCTTTGGAATTTGTTGTACCTGAAATGTCATGAGGTTAAGTGACTTGCCTGTGGACAAACAGATAGCATATTCCAGAGGCAAGACTTCAGCCCAGATCTCCCAGACTTGACAGCCAGCCCTCCATCCACTACACTAGATTGCATCATATACATGCTTTAGACACCCCCCCCAAAATGAATTAAACCCTGAAGTCCTTATATAAAGTACCTCCATTTACCAGTGTATATGCAAGTGTAATTAGGACTTGCCTTGCCATAAAAGATGCTGAGCAGAGAGAGGAAGCCCAGTTAGAATATTTTGAGCTGATGATAAGACATTCAGTCCACTCACACCCACCCATTCAATCCCTTCTGGGCTGCCCAGCAGTTATAGGACATCTCTGCAACTCCCCTCATGTCTTGTAAATCTAGGCTAAGTACCCCTGGGTAATCCTGCCTAGTCTCTCCTCTCTTTGTTACCAAAGATGCTCCCAGCTGAAAACCCTACCAGTAAATGTCACTTTAATTGCCATCACTGCAGGAGTCAGATGGCTTTGCTGGCAGATAGAAATAACAGTGACATTACCTCCATCCCCAAAGTGGTTATTATTTAGTGTCCTGGGAACATAGGTGAGAGAAAAGAGCAGCACTGAGAGAGGTCTTCAGAAAGGACCGCATTGCAACAGCAGCCTATCCTGGCACCTAAAGAAACATGTCTATCATCACACCTAAAGAAATAGTCATTGGGACAGGACAAGCCAAGGTAACTCATAGGCTGTTGACCCTTTCTTTGCCGATTAAAAGATTCATGGTGACATTACAAACTCGTTGAAGCTCTTTCATCCATAATCCAATGAGGGACTCCCTCAGTTAAAATAATCCCTGTAAACAATAGAAATTTATTTTGCTCATTTTAAGTAATGGTTGAAACCCAGGCCATCAGATTGTTATCGATGCTGAGATTATCAATGTCTTTCTATTTCCTGACTGGGTAGGAGACTAGACAGAGGCGTGTGAGCTGCCAGGAAAACTCCATTTGCTTAATAGCTCCAAGGAGTGGTATCTCATCCAAAGTAGCAGAGACGTGGGAATGATGGCTGCAGAGAGGGGGAGACTATTTACTGTTGACTCTTGGTAACTCTTAAGGGAGGCCTAGGCCTGGGGTGGGAAACCTGGGTCCTCAAGTGTGACCCTTTGACTGAATCCCAACTTAACAGAACAAATCCCCTTAATAAAAGGATTTGTTCTGTAAACCTTGGACTCCGTGGAAAGGCCACACCCAAGGACCTAGAAGGCCACGTGACCTGGAAGCTACAGGTTCCCCACCCTTAGACTAGTACCTATGGTTTTATTTGCCGCCCTTTGACACTTAGAGTGGAACTTGCAAAATATAGTGCCAAACGCCCACGCTAGGCTTTCCTGATTCCCCCAGCCCCACCTGAGTGCTCTCCCCGCCCCAATTGTGTTTATGTTATATATATGAATATATTGTCTCCCCTGATAGAAAGTAAGCTTCTTAAGTGTAGTAACTGCTTCATGATTGTCTTTGTATTTCCAGAGCCCTGGCACCTCTTAAATATTTAATACACGCTTGTTAATTGATTAATTGATTGACTAACAAAAGCTAGTTACCAGTTGAGGGATGAAATCTGATCATATCCACCCTAGAAACCTCTCCTAAAAATACCTTTTGTAGAAAGAGAATGGAAGGGGAAGTCGATACTTTATTTTACTTATCTTCTTGATGAACAGGGCCCATTGGAACAGATGGTCCAAGAAAAGGAATATGTGAGTTGTGTATTTATAAAAACCAAAAGCTTGGCCTGAAAAAAAGTTACAGCAAATGGACTTGTTTTCCTTCTTTATGGAGGTGGAGGGCTATGGGTGTGGAATATTGTGGCTAGCATGTACTGTTAGACTCCGTTGCTGTACTGATTACTATTGTTGAATTGTTTTTGTTTCCATTTTGTTTTGAGAGGGTTTTTTTTAATCTTTTATCTTAAGGAATGGCTCATTGGATATGGGAAGGAAGAAAGACATATTCAGAAATTAAATGAATATAAAAAAATAATTTTTTTTAAAGAAGTGCTGAGACTTTGAGATTTGAACCAGCAAGTTATTGTTAGGTATCCCTTGCTTTATGGAATCAATGCATCTAGCTATAAAGCTAACTGTAAACTGAATTTCAGTAAATTGAATTTTATTTATTAAACAATTTTCACCTTCAAATCATAGCCATGTTCCCATCAGAAAAAAAAAAAAGAATTAAAATTTTTGGACATATAAACAGTTTCCAACGTGAAAAGGTTAGAACAATTTAACAAAGCAAGATTGTTTTATTATTGACTTTATTGCTTACAAAGTATTTAAAAGTCCTAATTTTTCTACTTAAGTGGCTATGACTAGTTCACTGACTTCAAGGCCTTATTTTGTGATACCCCACAGGTATCCACAATTACCTCGGGGGTATAGAAACTTTTTCCAAAATTTCCAAAGCAAAATTAATTTTAATTCACTTGAATTTTAAAAAATAAGGATGCTTTATTTTTGCTTTATTCACTTTTGGGTGAATGAGGAAAGTCTGCTTAAACAAACTAAACAACTGCACGGGTTGAACTTTTCAAGGGCAAAAATATTTTTTTTTTTTCCTTAAAAAAAATTTGTCAGTAGATCTGCTAAAATACTCACTGCTCTGTTGTTCTCATGTGAACACAGACCACTGCTATTACTTAGGTTGGAGAACACATTTAATAATTTTTATAGAGTATAAATAATAAATCAACTACTCAAATCATCATTAATCGAAAAGGACCAGCACAAAATAAATCGGCAACATGTCAGGACCACATCCACTCCATTTCAAGCGGACACAATTTTTCCTTTGGACACACCATTCAGTTTTGTGTTGTGAAATGGCCCCTTTGCTCCAAAGCAGAGCTTCCTTACTTCCTGAATCATCTCTGCTGCCATCTTTATTTTGGTGGTTTGATATTTTTCTTCATCTTTAATTTTCATTCAATTGTTTATTCCGTTGGTGCTAGTGAAACCAATAAAAGCATTTGACATTGAATTCTAACTTGTAAAAAATGTTATGTAAACTCCCTAGTTATGTCCAACATAAAAGTTATGATAGCTCAGCAAACAAAACTACTCTAAAGAAGCAGCTTTAATCTGATCTCCTAATATGACCTCAATCGAAACACTGAAATACTCCAATGGAATTTTTATCTCATTAATATGAACTTCCTCTTCAAGATTTCAGATTACAATCCACCCATGCCCACCCTTCTTTTGTGACTCTGGTCCAATCAATCCATCAACAAGCATCCAGTAAAGCCCCTACTATAGGCTACATGGTACAGTGGAAAGACTACAGATCTTGGAATTAAAGGACCCACTGTGTGACTTTGGCCGAGTAATATAATCTTTCCAGGAAGATTTTTTTCATCTGTAAAATGAAGAGTTTAGAAGGCCATTGCAGTTTTTGACAAGGCTCTGTTCTAGGAAATGGAGACACAGAAAAAAATTAAACATGCCCTGCCCTCATGGAACTTACTTTCTATCAGGGGAGACAGCATGGACATATATGTATATATATATATATATATATATATATATAATATATACATATGTGCGTATATATGTATGTATATATATATATATATGTATGTACATATATAAGTTAAGTATATATAATTAAGTATACTCAAAAAATAAGTACTAGGTAATTTGGCATGGAGTGGAAGAGAGGCACCAGTAGCTGGGAAGATGAGGAAAGACCAATATAATAGGTGATGATTGAGCTGAGGTTTGAACTAGGGATTCTAAGAGGCTGAGATCATTGGGAACAACCATGAAGAAACCCTGAAACAAGCTCAGTCTGGCTGACTCATAATGTGCATGAAAGAGAATCATGAGTATTAAGGCTGCGAATGTAGGTTGGAGCCAGGTTCTGAAGGGCTCTGCCAGCCTGAAAAGTTGATAATTAGCCCTAGAGATCATGGGGAGCCACTGGAATTTGAATAAAGGAGGGGTCAGACCTGTGATCTGGGAAAATCATTTTGGCAGCTTTGTGGAGAATGGATGAGGGAGAACGGATTCTTAAAGCAAGAAGACCAATTAGGAGGCTTTTCCCATATTGAAGACAAAACAGGAAGAAGTGATGACTACCTGAACGAGAGTGACTGCTGTGAGAATAGATAGAAGGGAAATGATGCAAGAGATGTTGCAGAGTTAGAATTGACAAGACATAGCAACCAATTGCATATGTGGGACAAGGGAGAGTGAGGAATCAATGATGACTCTAAGGTTGTGAACCTAAGTGTCTAGAAGAATACTGGGGCACCTTGAAGAAACAGGCAAGTCTAAAAGAAAGGAATTTTCACCACAGAGCAGTTACCTAACCTGCAGACCTGCAGAGAGTCTTTCCAAATTTAGCCAGACATTGGCAATATTTCTTAGGACATGCATGGGATGACTTAAGCCAGTGAACAAGATATAATTAATCTAGATCAAGGATTCTTAATGTACTTGGTGTGTATGTGTGTGTGTGTGTGTGTGTGTGTGAGAGAGAGAGAGACAGAGACAGAGACACAGAGAGCGAGAGAGATGGATCCCTTTTGTGAGTCTGGTGAAATCAGTGGACCCTTTCTCAGAATAATGCTTTTAAATGCATAAAATTAGATACACAGGATTAACAAAAGTTAGTGAAAATTAAAATGCTTTTTTTTTTTGTCATTGAAGTTCACATGCTCACTGAAATCTATCCATGAGTCCCTTGGGGTTTGTGGACTCCTTTTTTAAAACCTTTGACCTAGATCTTATTTACAAGTAATGACATTTTTTTTTAGTTGAAAAAGATATATCAGTTGAATTCATTTCCACACCAAAAATAGGTTAAATCACAGGTGTAATTTTTTTTTACTACTTTTAGATGAAGCCTTTCCTCATGGATTCATATGAGAGATTCTACAGAAGCATTTGAAATAGTGATTTTTGAAAGGAAAATTGTAAGGTAAATATGAAATCAATGAAGGGACTAAAAGTAAAAGATTAATCATAATCAATGTGTAAGTACAAAGATGTTGATTTTGTCATGCAGTTAAATGAAAAATACATATGCATTGATAAATATTCATGAGCTAAAAAGTCTAATACAAAATTAAGAAGGATGGAAAGCCTAACTGAAATCAATTTTCAGAATAGTTCAGAATTTTAAGGACAGAACTATCAAGAACCTTTGAGGACTAAGTCATTCTGCACAGTCTATTTTTCTGTATAGCTGAGCATCCTTTAAGTACTAAAAACTTTATTTTAAGCATCTTGCTGGAAAATTTGCTAAAATATATTATATGCCTCCATGTTTTCCTAAACTGAGAATACAAAATATAATTTCACCTTTTCTTAATGACTCAAGAGTCATCGTTATGAACTGTGATCATCATGTTACATGTTCAGATGCATGTTGTGCTCAGGGTTCATTGATGTCTGAATCATTATAATAAAGGGCTCTAAATTGCTATTCTTTTTGAGTTCTTCTATCTGCCTTTTATGTTTTTTTCCCCTCCGCTCTTGCCGTCAGATCACACTGTTATCAAGTGAGCCTGGCTTTAAATATTCCTGACTAGTTTTAATTTGCTGCTGACCTAGGAACTAAATAGCTAAACCTACTAGAGTTGTATGTATAATAAGAGTAAATAGGTATAGAGAAAGGTTTTGATGGTGGGGCAGGTAGGTGGCTCAGTGGATAGAGCATTGGCCCTGAAGTCAGGAGGACCTGAGCTCAAATACGGCCTCAGACCAAACACTTGACACTTCCTAGATGTGTGACCCTGGGCGAGTCACTTAACCCCAATTGCCTAAAAATTTTTTTTAAAAAAGGTCTTGATGGGCTTTTCTATCTTTATGACTAAAGGATATAAATTTCAGTGTGTGGAATGTGGGACATTGTGACTACTCAGAGATTTTTTTGTTGTAGTTTAATTCCTGTTTCTCAACTTATTCCATCCAAGTAGGTGAGTTTGCTGAATACCCAAGTTTTTGATAACTGAGGTATTATTAACAAAGCATACTGAGATCAATACCAGAAAAAAATTCTCAAATTAATAATATCTTAAGACTCCCTTACCAGTGGGTTAGCCAAAGATGCCCCGATTTTATAATAAAATATTTTTGGAGTTTTGAAAGAGGTCACTCATTTCTCTTCCATTCTTTGTATATAATTTATGTCAAATAGAAAATGATGCTATTTTATGTATTTTGTTATATACACAACACATGTTGGGAGGATCTACTGTGAAGGATCCATGGGAGAACATAGAGAAAGATCATACAAGATAAGAAGGCTTGGCTGGGTGGTGATATGCACTGATGAAGAGAATATGCAAATTAATGAGTTGGCTATGTATGAGGAAATGTTCCTTTTTTGTCTTTTTGTATTTAAATTCAAAATGAATAAAACTTTTAAAAATTAATGAGTTGGCATATTCATTGAAGTATTGACATATTGAGAAAATATGCTATTAGGAAGAATGACCATTTATAAGATTTAAAATTTTAGAATCATAGAATTTTTAGAGACAGATGTTATTAAATGAGTTGGCCACATAATTAATTAGTGGTTAAAAAAAAACAACCTAGGGCTAGAAGCCAAGTCTCCTAGTAATTATTAATACAGTGATCAAGAAGTGCATAAATCAGAGTTGTTTCTTCTTGTTCCAGATTGTTCCCTAGGAAATCACAGAATCTCAGAGTTGGAAATGACCTAAAGGACCATCAAGTCCAACCTGTATTTGAATCAGAATCTCCTCTACAACATAGCAGACAAGTTATTATCCACAACCTCACCTCCTGTCAATGGGAAACCCTCTGTGTACCAAGATAGCCCATTTCACTTTTGGACAATTCCAATTGTTTGGAACTTTCTGACAAGTCAAAATTTGCTTCTTTGTGCCTCCTACTCACCCACCCTTTGTTCTAGTCCCTCTCCTGGTAGCCAGGCAGAACAAGTTCTTCACACACTTGAGGAAAGCTATCATAGCACAGGGACTGGTTCTGTGATTTGGTTGGCATAGAAACTCCCAGATGAAGCAATTCCTTCTGTGAATTCAGGGCGACAACTTATCATTTCAGAGAGCTGCCTAGAGCACGGAAAGGTTAAGTGATTTGTCCCAGTCTACATAAGAGACAAGACACCTATCATGTCTCCTTACCATCACAACCATTTTTTTCTTCTGGTTAAATCAAAAATCAATCAATTGATCAATTGATCTATACCAATGAAGGGAATACATCAGACAGCAGAATCACTGAAGTACTGCTATATCAAAGAAAGGTCCTTCGTGACAGAAAGAATAGAAAAAATGAGGACTTTAAAATATTTTCTGTGCATTTATAGGACCTAAAAATTTTAGAATCATAAAATTTTAGACATGGAGGGCTATTACAAATTTAGCATTTATTAAGCACTTGCTATGTACCAGGTGCTGTGCTAAGTACTGGAGATACAATGACGAAAGGGAAATAGTGTCTGCCATAGAGGAGCTTGATGGAGGAAACAACATGTGCATGTATAAGTATATTTAGAGTACATACAAAATAAATGAGAGGCCATTTTAGTGGGCGACCACTAGCATGGTGGGGGCAGGGGTGAAATAAGGAGAGACTTCTTGTTAAAGGCCGGTTTGAGCTGGGTCCTGAAGGAAATTAGGAATTCCAAAGAGCAAAGATGAGGAAGGAAGAAGGAGCCAGCTTGTAATCAGCTTTAAATGCCAAGCAGAGGAGTTTATAGTTAGTCTCCAAGCTCCTTCAACTAATTAAGCTCTCCGTAGCTCAGATTTGTTTTGTTTTGTTTTGTTTTCATCTATAAAATGAAGCTACTAACCTCAGAAACTTAATAAGAAGTAAAACACTCACAAGTCTTTGGGAGAAGTAATCTTAAATGCTGCTTTCTGGTTTCCCAATACACCAGATATCGCTAAATTAGAACACTAAAGTTCTATAATGCCTCATTCTGACCCTGGGTTCTCTAAGGCAGAGCGCCGGCTCAGGCAGGTCCTCGCCAAACTGGAAATCTTCAGGCATAACCTGGCAATGTCGTATGTGCAATGTGCAAGCTATGTTCAGAGAAGGGCCTTACCAGAAGGTTAGCCACCTGTCGTCTAAGGAAGAAGTGCAAACTGGGATGAAATCATAGATCTTTCATCTAAGAAAGCATCTGAAAGGCACTGTGGTGTATTTGGTGGACCTCTTCTGTCAGAGTCAGGAAGACTGGAGTTCAAGGCCTCCTTCTAGCTTCTGTGACCCTGGACAAGTCACATCCCCTCTCAGTTCCCAAGCAATTCTAGAAGTTGCAGAGAAAGTGCCAATCTTCATTAGTAGAGGAAATTCCTCCCTGGGAGTTCCCTATAATGATGAAATTATAGCTCAATTTTTTTGAGGCATCTAAATGGGCATTTGAAAAAAATTGTAATGCTAAGGTCAGCTGGGATCCCACTTTAAATGGGATATTTTCTACTTATGCCAAAAAGTTGCATTTTCCATGAATCTGATTCTTACCTGTTAGAATTACAATCTAATAATTGACATCAGGCCTATCAAGAAGTATGTGAAATACTCAAATCTTCATTTAACGTGTGATTATTACTTTGCTGAAGTGCTAAAATGTACCAAATAAATCTATCAGGCTATAACTAAGACTTGAGTCCTTCTGAGTTCACATATTTTATCTTGGGGTTAAAACAGCCCCAGAGCAGATGGATACAACCTCCTGATTATTCAAATAGTCCCCAAACAGCTATTATTGTTCAGGCTATCTTTCCTTGTTCCTACACAAGCTTACAATTGCTATTTCCAAACTGCCATGTACTTTGTTCCCATGTGTATACACTAAGCTTCTGGTATAACTTCTCAGAACTGAACAGATGTGTGCTGGGGGAGCTTTCATACACAAAATAACTATTTAAAATTACATTATCCCTATTAATAATGCAAATCATAACAAAAGAAATGCTATTTCTAATTTTTTAAAGTCAGTGCTTGGAGGGCTCTTTAAATCAAGGTCCAAGATGCCAAATCAGAAGGTGTTGAAGTACTAAATGTGCTTAATTGGATTCAGCCAGAGCCTCTCAGAAAGTTGGAAGGGACCTCAACTACCTTCTATTCAAACCCATTTGTTGTTCAGCCTTGTCCCACTCTTCATGACCTTGTGTAGGGTTTTTCTTGGCAAAGACACTGGAGTGGTTTCCCATTTCCATTTCCTTCCCCAGTGGATCAAGGCAAACAGAAGTTCAGTGTCACACAGTTAGTGAGTGTCTGAAACTAGATTTGAACTTACTGACTCCAGGCCCAGCACTCTATTCAATGAGCCATGCAACAGTCAAACCCATATCTGAAAGGAATATACATTACAACATATTTGACAACTCTTCCTTCAGCCACTGTTAGACTTCCAATAAGGGGAACCTGTCACATCCTAAGGCTACCTATCCCACTTTGTATAGCTTTCATTGATAGGACATCCTGACATCAAGCCTAAATGTGCTTCTTAGATACCTCTACTCTTTGCTCCTGGTCCTGTCCTCTCGGGGCCAAACAGAACATAATACCCCTTCAAATATTTGAAGACAGCTCTCTTGTCCCCCTGGGTCTCCTTTTAATAAAACTATAAACATCCCCAGTTCCTTCAACCAGTCTACTTATGACTGCAACATAAATTGAATGAAATATAATATGATCTGGAAAGAAACAGGTTTGGCTTTTTTTTGGGGGGGGAGGTTATTCCTGAAAATGATAGTTAACTTTAATTTAATTCTTAATGCTAATGATAAATCATGCCACCCATCCCATGCCAGAAAGGTACCAGACTCAAAGTACAGGATGAGACGTATTTCTGGATATAATGACCAATGCTGAAATTATTTGCTCAAATACGCATATTTGTTGCAAGGGGTTTGTGGGGGTGTGTGTTAGATAAATAAAACACATTTTGTCAATTTGAAAAATTAAATTTTAGAAGAGAAAAAAAAGACAAAAATAATGGTGTTGAAAAGACAGACCTTTAATTGATAAAGAAATTTGCAGTCATTAAAAGTGCTATATATTTTCCAAATACAATCCTTTATTCTCTCTTCCTTTATTCAGTTCTGGACCCAGTTTGCTATCCATCTGCAATGCCTGTCCAAGGTACATGTACTGATGGGCTAACTCTATGAGTTATCCGTCCAAATGCCCATCAGTCTGGCAGTAGACATTCTTTATCTCTCTGTATTTTTTCCCCGTGTGCATTGTTAGGCCAAACTCTTTTAAGTAATTATGGATCTCATTTAGGAGGCTCTGCAATGTTCCAGTATTTGATGCTGTCAACACAACGTCATCTCCAAACAGAAGCATCATCTAGAAGACCTTCCCATTCATATGAAATCTCTCTTCCATTTGGACTCCACTCTCTACAGCTGCCATAATAGGGTCAAACTCTTTCAGTGAGCCTCACCTGATATTGGTATTTATATGCTTTACCTGATATTGATAATCAGAGGACTGGCAAAGTTATCTTACTCACTATATTGTCGTTGTTGTTGATCAGTCATTTTAATTCATGTCTGAGTTTTCATGACCGCATTTGGGGTTTTCTTGGCAAAGCTAGTGGAATGGTTTACCATTTCCTTCTCCAGCTCATTTTACAGATGAGGAAATTAAAATAAACAGGATTAAATGACTTGCCCAGAGTCATGCAACTAGTAAGTGTCTGAGAGACTGGATTTGAACTGAGGAAGAGGGGTCTTCTTGATACAGGCCTGACCCACTAGACTCTGTACTACCTAGCCACCCCAAGACTAGAGCAGTACCTTACTCATAGTGGGCACCTAATAAAAGTTTGCTGACTTGAAATTCTCTGAATTCAGTTGCCTACATGATCCTCTATAGGGCTAGTTCTCCTCACATACTCCACAATTAGGGCCTTTGGAGTCCTTCCAAATCTCCAGCCTCTGGATGCCAGCTGTGACAGAAGGAAATCCTTCTGAGTCATGGTTTGTTTGGGGACCTCCTTCCTTAAATGTTACAATACAAATCTGGTTCCCAAATGAGGAGATTTATAAGTTTCTGTGTGTGAAATTTAAATAATTAATATCTAAGTGCTTTTCTACCTAAAATATTTCAGAAAATGATTACTATTTTATAAGGTTATTACAAAAGCCTATTTCTTTAGCACTAATTTTTCAGGGATGGTGCTACAGAGCTACAAATCATGGAATTTGATCATCTCAGAAGAATTGAAATTGCAAATAACTGACAGGAAAATGGAAGGACAAGTGGCCTACACAAGGAACTCCTGTGTGTTGCCACTGATAACTTGTACACAAGAAGTCAGATAAAATATATGATTAAAAATATTGTTTGAATGGAAAGGATGGTGGAGCAATCATGTACAGCCAGAGGATGAAAGATTTAGAGCTGAAAGGGTCTTTAGAGGTCATTCATTTAGTATATAAGGACACTGAGGCCTGGATAGACTGAGGGACGTGCCCATGGTCAATCAGAGCTGGGATTTGAACTGAGAGCCTACAATTCATTGTTCAGCATTTTCAACTGGACCATACTGCCTCCTATGAAGGCATGAGCTTCATTACCCACGTGGCTTAGTAGGTAGAGCGCCACGCCTGGTGTTAGGAAGACTCTTCTCCTTCGTTTGGGGCCTCAGACACTTACTAGTGTGACCCTTGGGCAAGTCACTTAACCCTGTTTGCCTCAGTTTCCTCATCTGTAAAATAAGCTGGAAAAGGAAATGGCAAATCACTCCAGTATCTTTGCCAAGAAAACCCCAAATGGAGTCACAAAAAGTCAGACACAACTGAAAAAACAACTGAACACATAACCTAGTGTAATAAGGACGAGAAACAACGTACAGTGCTTTTTACTTTCCCCACTCCCTCACTTAGATCCAATCAATTACCTAAGTAGGGGAAATCCTAAGTGTAAGCCATACCTAATCTTTGTTTTAGAAATGTCCCTGGAGTTTTACTTTAGTGTGAGGCAAAGCCAGAGAAGGAATTGAACCTTTTTGGAGTTAGACCCCCAGGATCAAACTTTAGTCCATATGAGCCCAGATTGCCATGGGCTGGGAGGTAGGTACCTTTGGAAGCCTGACACAACACCTAATAAAGCCTTGTTGATAGATTGGCCTGAGGTCTTCTGACTACAAATCCAGCTTCCATTACACTAAAACGTCCACCCCCAAAAACACTGATCTCCTTCCTTCCTTACAGGTCATTAGAAATACCCCATGCCAGGAGTAGAAAAAAGAGGCTCAACGTTCTATCCACCTACTGGATTCTCCTAGAACACCTGACAGCAGCTAATTTAGCTCTGTCTGGCAAGTCCAACAGCAAGAGCCCTTGGCCAGTTATCTTCAGCTAGGATGCTGCCTGTGAAGTGTGAACTGAAGTGCCTATTATACACAATTCCAGGCGTAGATCCCACAGAGCAACATTTCCTTTTGCCTGGAGTTCACAACGGTCCTCTCTAAACCACACGAAGATCAGGCTATAACACAAATGATACTACTCCCATTACTAAACATTCATGTGAATGGTAGATCTATTACATCATATTGACCATTTCTGCCTGACATATTTTGATTTAAAATTTATATCTGTTTGAAGGTGCAACCTTTATGGTATATGGTCATAGATCTAGGTTTGGAACAGGCTTCAGAGGCTGTGTAGTCTAACCCTCTCATTTTACATATGAGCAAACTGAGGCTCGGGGACATTAAATATTCTGCCCAAGGTCACACAGGTAATTATCAAAGGTGAGATTTGAACTAAGGTCCTTTGACTCTAAAGTGACTGCTTTTCCCTCCATACCACCCTGATGTATGTGAAATTACATGAATCTTTTTTATCAACTAATTTTTATTATCATTTTTATTAACATTTTTTATCAACTCATCAACTTGAATTGGAGCACCTGAAACCCATAGTTAGTGTTCAGCTGTTCAACTAAATTAAATACCTGGCATTTATACACTTATTTTACATTCATCATCTTATTTAATCCCCATAACAACCTTACATGGTTGGTTTTACAGGTATTATTATCATCATTTGACGAAAGACTGGAAAATAGGTTGAGGAAACATGAACCCATTTACAGAGGTTTAGTGATTTGCCCTTGGTAATAGAGTAAGTTCAAAGGATCAAAGTCTGGTCTCTCCAAGTCCATTGTAGAATTTTAGAATAAAACTAGAATGAACCTTAAAAATTATCTAGTCCCTTCTCCTTTGACAGATCAGTGGAGAATCCCAGTGAGGTTAAGTGATTTGTCAGATATCAAACAGCTAGACAGTCACAAAGGCAAGACTAGAATCTAGGACACATATTCCTAAAGCAACGTAGGACCATTGCCCTAGGAAATGGCCACCACTCTGGTGCAGGGCCTCATCACCTCAGTAATTATGGATCTCATTTAGGAGGCTCTGCAATGTTCCAGTATTTGATGCTGTCAATACAACGTCATCTCCAAACAGAAGCATCATCTAGAAGACCTTCCCATTCATATGAAATCTCTCTTCCATTTGGACTCCACTCTCTATAGCTGCCATAATGGGGTCAAACTCTTTCAGTGAGCAATAGCCTGCTGGTGGGTCTGCTGGCCTGCAGTCTCTCCTTAACTCTAAGCCTTTCTCCAGTCAGCCACTGAAGTGATTTTCCCTAAATGCAAATCTGATCATGTCACCCCACCCCGCCCCGCCCTCCCAACTCAATAAACTTCAGTGGGTTCCAGGAACAAATACAAAATGCTTTCTTTGGCATTTAAAGTCCTTTGAATCTAGTCCCCTTCTACCTTTCCAGTGTTTTTACACTTATACAGTCTTCTTCTTGTTCCCCAACGTATACTCATCAATTCAGTAACAGTGTCCTTCTAGCTGTGACAACATTCTTTTGTCTCTTGGCTCTGGGCATTTTCTCTGGCTGTCCCCTGTGCCTGAAATGCTCTCTCGCCTCCTCTTCAACTATTGACTTCTCTGGCTTCCTTTAAGTCCCAACTAAAACCTCACTCCCTACAGAAAACCTTCTCCAATCCCTCTTAGTTCCATTGCCTTCCCCTCTGTTAATTATTTTCTATTTATCCTGTATATAGTTTGCTTTGTATACAGAATATTTGTGTGCATGTTGTCCCATTAGACTGTAAGCTCCTTGAGGGCAAGGACTGTCTTTTGCCTCTTCTTGTATCCCCAGTGCTTAGCACAATGTCTGACATATAGTAGGCACTTAACAAATGTTCATTGAATTGAATTCCACAACCAAGGCATATATCTCAAGGAGATAAATAGTTGTGTGATTCTAAGTCACAAAAAAGAAAGGTTTATATTTACCAAAAGAGTTATAGAAGTACTATTTTTGCAGTAGCAAAGAACTAGAAAGAAAGTAGATGCCCATCAATTGGGGAATGGCTAAACGAATTATGTGAATGAAATGTAACATTACTAGGCTATAAGAAATGATAAATAGGGGCAGCTAGGTGGCGCAGTGGATACAGCACCAGCCCTGGAGTCAGGAGGACCTGAGTTCAAATCTGGCCTCAGACACATAACACTTACTGGCTGTGTGACCCTGGGCAAGTCACTTAACCCCATTGCCTAGCAAACAAACAAAAAACAAACCAAAAAAAGGAAATGATAAATATAATTAATACAGAAGAGCATGCGAAATCTGTAAATGGAAGGATAAAGGGCAAATAGTCATTGAGAAATGAATGAAATGCAAAATAATAGATAGCAATATACATTTTTAAATAGACACAATTCTTTCCACTGTATCAAAATTAAGTATGAAAATCAATCAGCCCAACATGAGAAAACAGTGATAGGGTAAAAAATTAGAAGTCTATTTTTATAGAAAATTAGAAGTTAGATCTCCAGGGAAAGGTAGAATTAAGAGAGAGCTTTTTCTTTTACTCTGTAAACACTTTTACTTTTGCACAGCAGGTATATGTGCAACTTGCTTCCAAGACCTTTAATAACAGACCAGACAAAACTATTAAGCATAAAAGTGTTTCCACTTTTCCCTGATAATTCACCCAAAATGTTCAAATCCCATTGTATTAACTGTCATTAGAGAAGTCTTTTTTTTTTGTTACTTGCACACTGATAATTGGGTCCCTCTTAAATTTAGAAGAGGATACCAGACTGAATTATTTTAAACAATAATTATATTTATTGCTTTCCAAAAATTCAGTCAGCCTGCTGATTTTTATTCCTGTGCCTAGGCTCTTTTTTAAATGGATTAGCAACAAGTTTGCATAATAATTGTGTGCAAAGTTTTCATTTTGAGGAAAGTAATGCTAGTCTAGAAGAAGTTCGATTAGAAACCTTTTAACTTTGTGCTTATTAAATGTATAAGCTCTAACCTTCATTCAACTCTTTCTAGCAAATGATACAAAAAGGGATGCAAATCATAAAGGCTTATGGTTTCAAAGAGTTGGAGCTGGCGTAGATATTAAAGGACCACACCTTCATTTTACAGATGATGCCCAAGAGATTAAGTGACTTAGAATCACACAACTAGTTCCACGTGAGATTTGAAACTGGATCTTCCTCACTTTAAGGCCAGTTCGTTGTCCAGTACGCCATCTAAAATGTTATCATACACTTCTGTAGGATTATGTCACTTTGCTTTGATCTGACCTTCCCTGCTTTCACTGTTTTGGCTGATTTTCAGAGTAGAAGTTCCATTGTGTGTCCAATTAGATCGTAAACCCGCAGAGGGTGAGAACCAATGGGACCACTATCTTCCAGACTTGTCCTCCCCTAACATGGATTAGGAAAAAGTAACAAAGCTAGACTTTGAGTAGCCTGGCCTTAGGGGTATGGAAAGGACCCAACCACCAGAACCATGGCTTCCTGGTGAACTTTTGTCATGTGGGTGTGGCTTCATGGTCACCTTGAGGCATAAAAGGTCCCATGCACTTGAGATCTGGGCCTTTTTGGCTTGGTGGTTGTTTGAAGAGCACTTGAGTCACCATATCCTGCCCTGCAGACTGGAAGCATCCCCATAGATAGATGAAGGAGGCTGAATCTCTACAAGTGATATGCCTCATTTCATCCCAGAATTGAACCTGAAAAAACAGGGGGAAGCTTCAGGTGGGCCCCTAACAGAACTCCATTTTATATTTCACAGAATCACAAAAGCTTAGAATCAGAAAGGATGCCAGGAAGCATCTTATTCAACTAATTCCTTAACTGAATAGTAAGAGAACTGCAGGATAGAGGTGAGCATAGGATAGGAGCGATAAGGGGCAGGAAAACAAATAAATAATTATTTTTATATGTGTGTGCATGTGTGTATACACATGTGTGTATATATATATATGTATATATGAACACACACATATTATATGTAAATTCAGGCACCGACACTTTATTTTGGTGTGGCAAACACAATTTTTTTTCACTATTCAACTAATAAAAAATTAAGACACTTTAGGTGCAATTGAGATAGGTAGGCAATTGGATACTTTCCCAAGAGCACTGAATGGCTCTAGATGAAAAGGTTGTGGGTTCAAATCTCACATCTCATGCTGATTCTCTATGTGACCTTGGGCAAGTGTCTTAACCTCCCTGGATTTTATTTCCCTCCTCCATAAAATGAGGAGTTGAACTAGATCACTTCTGAGGTCCTTTCCAGCTAGAGATCTATAATATTAAATTCTATAGAACAGGAAGAGCTTCTAAAATATTCCAACCATGGCACACAGAGAAGGCTGTCCATAAATACTCATGTGAGAACCATCTACAGATGAAAACAAATGGCATCTTTCTTTCTATGCTAATCACAATAAACCCAAGGTCAAGTGCCATCCTTTGGGGGTAGATAACAGCTCAGAGAAAGAGAAGTGATTAGTATCATTAGCTAGAAATTCAAAACTTCACATTCATAATCAGGCCATTCCCCCTGTCCTGGCCACACTTTCCTCCCTTCCCTATGTCAATACCTTGGTGAACCAGTTCAACTTGACATTATCCTCTATACTAGAGCCCTCGCCCCACCTACCATCAGTCAGGTCTTTCCAAAGGCCAATCCTGAATTACTCCCACCATCTGCTTATTTCCCTCCTACTTACTTGCTACTGATTGGAGCTAGAGAAAAAGAATCACACAGCTGTGCTGATTGGGTCCATTACACATTTATGTTACATAGTCTCAACTGGGCCCTCATTGCATCAAAGCAGACTATACATTGCTTTACAATTTGCTATCCCATTCACCACAATAGCTATTCCAAATCTTTTTATCCTTCCTCAAACTTACCACATCCCCCTTCACACAACTGTTTCACAGAAGGCCCTCATTTCATACTTCACAAAATAATTGAAGCCATTTGACAAACCATTTGGTCTCCCATCTTAATGTTCCTCAACATCCTTTGCTTCATTTTCATCCATATCACGCCTTAACCGTGGATGTCCAATGTTCTGGCCCCTCTTCTCCCTCTATATTATCTCACTTGGTGACCCTACAGCTGCTATAGATCAGCTAGCGTCTCTATGCAGGTGATTATCAAGTCTATATATCCAGGCCTAGCCTCTTTCCTGAGCTACAGTTTTTGGACATCTCAAACTGGGTGTAGGCAGCTCAAACTCAGCTTATCGTCTTTACTCATTAAGCCCTTCCCTCTTCCCAGTTTTGCTTTAGCTGTAAACACCTTCCTCCCAGCCTCACAATCTCAGTGGCATCCTCAACCTCTCATGCCTACTCACCATACATATCCAATCAGTTGCTCAATCTTACTGATTCTACCTTCACAACATCTCTAGTATACTGGTACAGGTCCTCATCACCTAGTTCCTTCACTATTACAGTCACCATCTCCCTGCTTCAAGCTGCATTCCACTCCAATCCATCCTTCACTCATCTGCCAAAGTAATTTTCCTAGAGTATAAGTCTGACCATGTCACTCCCCTGTTGCCCCACTCAATAAACTTAGACTCCCTATTAACTCCAACAGCAAGTAAAACTCCATTTCTCATTTAAATCATTCACAACCTGATTTCCTTTCCAGTTTCTTATACATTACTCCTCTCTGCACACTCCAAAGTCAAAGCATATTGGCCTACTTGCTATTCCTCCCATACAGTGCTCCAGCTTCCATCTTCATGTCATTATATGCTTTAAATTCTCCTTCTTTTCATCTCCATCTCTCAGAATCCCTGGCTTCTTTCAATCATCAACACAAATGGCCTCTTTATTCAGAAGCCCTTTCCTTTAAGAGTTCCCATTTGAGTGGTGCAGCCTTTGGCTAGGAGCAGATTATGAAGAATTTAATCAGTATGGTATATGACCCAAGAGTACTCCACCACTGAATTTTCCCTTTAATACTGTATATGGTAACAATAGACTTATTTTCTGTATACAATCGATAAAAAATTAAGCATCAGAGTAGCTTGTTAATAAGATCATCAGATCATTGGTTCTATTTGTTCAAAGTTTTAAAAATGAAATGTATACCTCTTAAAAGTAAGAAGTTTGCCTTTTTGAGTTAGAGATGGCAGCTACTACATTGCCAAGAACATAGAGGCATTTATTATACTTTAATTTTGGGGGTGAAATAGAGGCCGAAACCTTGAAACAGATTAAATACTAAATTAAAATAGAGGTTAGAGATAATTTTATCTCAATCTCTCTAATTAATAACCAGTCTGTTACATTCAGGACCATCTGTAGTCTATTCAGTCTTCCATACCAATTCTCAATATAAATAATAGCAATAAATTTGCTCCTGGTATACAGCAACACTTGGGTAGTGCTATATTTGAATGATTTCAGACCCCTATGTAAATTAAATATAGTATTAAATTAAAATATTGTGTTATAAAAATTAAATTATTAAATTAAGTATTGTCCCTTACATGGGCCACATTGGTACTTGTTCTTTTTATATATTTGAAATCAAATAGTCCTTTCCTCCTACCCTATATATTTTAGTATGAAAAGATTATGTCCACTTAATGCTTAACCAATTCTTACAGTGCTAGATTTATGCCCCAAAGAGGTCAATGATAAAAAAGAAAGGCTTCACATACACAAAAATATTTATAGTAACACTTTTTTTGTGTGCCAGCAAAGAATGGGAAATAAATGAGTTGTTCAGTCACACAACTAAGTGTCTGAGGCAGGATTTGAATTCTGGTCTTCTTTGTCTCCAAATCCAACACTGCCACCTAGCAGCCACTTACGCCAGCTATCTTTCCACTCATTCCAGTCCTTTCCAGTGTTTTGGTCTTTTACACCTATTAATGCCTGACTATGTATGGTATCAATTAGACTAGGATAATAAAGGCAGAGAATTATGGGCAGATCATACAATCAAACAAAAAGTTCATTTTTTTGTAGGTTTTTTTAAGCCTGGAGCAGGGAATGACAGAGGGCTTTGGAAGAAATCTGGGAGTAAATTTGCTTGGTGAAAACATATCTAGGTAGTGAGAGAGAAATGTGGGCCTTTGGGATTAGCTGAGGGGCCCAATAGGGAGGAATTCCAACAGCATACTGGGGAGTTGAAATACAAGTAAGTAGCCTCATTCATTTCCCACCAGGTTGTACTCTGGACTTCACTAAGCCTAAGAAACCTCTTCGTTCTGAAAGACCACTTCAGCCCAGGAGCTCACTCCTCTGAATTACCCTCTGCCCCAGAGTTCCACCTTCTAACGAGGTGGCTCCTCTCAGAACCTCCACTTAAGGAAGGCACCCAGGCCCACCATTAATGTCTTCATTTCTCAGCAGCCTACACTACGAACTTCTCTGTCATACCTTTCCAACCCCAGCCTCCATGCCCTTATCCCCCAGCCCCTGCCTTTAGAGCCTCCTTCTTTGTGTTGTCTTCCCAAGCTCTTTGAGAGTAAAGACTGTTTTTATTTTGGATAACATTTGTATTCCCAGCTCTTGGCTCAGGACCTGGCTGTTGTCTGTCCTACGTTCTTAAAGAGGACCATGACATCAGGGAGGTGATGCCATGATACAGCAAGTGAATTGGGTTTAAGTGAGGGAGGGCTGTGCAGAGCCACCAGCCTAGAGGAGCTTAATAAATGCTCATGGATTGACTTGTTGAATAAAGCTCATTGACTGACCAGTAAAATCAAGTTGAAGATAATTCTATTCTTTCTTTTCATTGTTATATAAAACATAACAGTAATGAACAATAGAGAAAAAAGGACAAGGAGAATGAGACTAACAAAAATATTATTAAGATTTCTTGAAGAAATCCAGCAGCAGCAGAAACAGAATCACAGCATAGCACCGTTGTCATTTTTTTTAAAAGCCACCAGAACATATCAGTTAATAGAAAAAGTGGGTTTTGAATAGTGTTGATGGTATCAGTTATATGAAGCTTAGGTATCATCTTGAATCCAAAATGGGTGACACAAAGATTCTCCTATGGTTCCATTTCTGTCCTCTTTTCCAGTCAAGGCTTCTATTCACATCAGCCTAGTGCTCACCGATAGTCTAGGACCAGAAAAATGACAAGAGTGACATCTGCTGTCCCACTTGCAGTATTGCACTTTTTAAATCATGAATTATTGAATTGATTTTGGTAGGTTAACAGGCATTGAAATAAGTCAGCAATTTAAGTATTACATGGTAATAGATGGAAAGAAATTCAGTAATGCTATTAATTTTCTAGGAGGCAGATAGAAACAGACTATTTTCTCACATCTGTTTTTCTTCCATATCTGGTTCTAGTTGCATTCCATCATTAAGTACTTTTTACATATTTGTATGTTAATTAGAAGTATTATGTCTGCTAGACATTATGAAGAACCTAACAATATATCTCCAGTGGCAGTACTATAGATTTCATGAGCAGTTTTGGACTAATTGTTCTTTTCTTAAATGTATTTCTCCATTAGCTTTTACATTCTTCTCTAAATCTAATTAGCAATGAAATTGTACTTGTTAGATTTAGATAATTCACATACACACACACACACCAACACCAACAACAGCTCTACACAAAACAAAATTATAAATGGAGATTTCAGATGTTTGTGACTTTACTGCGCTATTTCTAAATGTTCCCAATAATGGTATTTAAGTAATGGTTCTAAATGTCTTATTGTATTTTACATGAACACTTTTATAAAGTGGGTAAAATTTGATGTCACTGAAGAAATGGAACAGGAAGATACAAGTCTAATTAAAGGAGATACGATTATGCAAATTAGCATAAGCTCTCTCAACTAACAAGATTCTAAAAAAAAAGTCTTCAATGGAGCCATAAGCAAATAGTAATTTTAATAAAATTGGCAATATGGCATGTAGCAGTTAATTTGTACCTGTATCAGTTAATCAATACTGATGGCCGTCAGATCTGTTATAACTATGAGGTTGGTAATGCAAAAAATGTCGGGGTGGGATGGGTTGGAGGGTGGGAGGGTTATTTTATTGGGTGACCTGTTCATTAAAATAATCTTCTTATAAGGCCTTAGTCAAATCATATCATTCATGACGTTTCTAGTTATATTTCATATATCGGTGAAATATGAGGTGGTGGTGGGAAGGGGAAAGAAGGACTCAGGAACAGGTTTCCTGTGTTCACCATACTTATTGTCAGCTTTTACCACCCAAGGGATTTACACTTCAGACCTGGAAATACAGCCTTTAATCTTTTCCTTTCCCTTTCTTTATCCTAAATCATTATTACCATAACATTTAGTTAATCCTGTAGAGTGTGAGAATGAGGAATGTTGGTGGTAAAGCTATTTTCTAGTAGGCAGATTACTAGGTACATAATGTGACAGGAGATTCTAGGTTTGTCCAGTTTAAGATATGCCTTAAGACAGGGATTTCCTTGGTTCTGGATTCTTACTGTCTTGCAAAATGAGCCTAGTCCTAGCTCTAACTCCCCTGTAAGCCTATTACCGCTTTTAAATCCTAAGATGAAGCTTTACTTTTTTAGGTCCAGTGGAATCCTGAGGATACAATTTCCTTTCTGTCTGGGATTTCCAGGTCCATCCCTGTTCATCACCAATTCTCAGTGAAATCAGTTTGAATTAATTTTCTCGTAAGTTAATTACTTAATGAATATTATTCCTCACTTCTCTATTTTGGGGTCCCTTTCTCCACCCTTCTTCCTTTATGCATTCTTCCCTATTCACAAATATCCTGGAGACCAACTCCTTTCTTCCCTTTTTTGCTCAGTTTCTTTACAGTCAATTTGTTTTCTCATTATTAATGTACATGAACAAATATCTGCTTTTACATTGGGCAAATGTGATAGCTAATGTCTAAAACTAAAAAAGAAGTGCACACAAACCTCACATTTATGGGGGAGTGGGCTAGCACAATGCAAACCAAATAAACTCATTTGTTTCAATAATTTGTGAGATTCCTATTGTTTTCATGAAAACAAAGAGAGTAAAGTATTCTTTATGCTCCTTAAATCTCTCTGTTTTCCATCCCTTACCTACCACTGTAAAAGCTACAATTAACTTCAATTATTACCTCTAGTTGGTTGTCAAATCAATTTCTCCACTTTGTCTACTGGGCATCAGATCTACCAGCACCTTAAACTCAACATATGCAAAATGGAATTGTTTTCTTCTGAAAAACATGCTATTATTCTGCCTTACTTCCCCATTTCTATTTATAGCACCACTATCAACCTTATTGCTGTACCCTAAGGCCCTTTCTATACAACCTATATGGAACTTTGTTATCCATTCAATTAAAATGCAAACTCCTTGAAGGCAAGAATTGTCTTGTTTGTCTTCTTGTGTCCCCAGCACTTAGCAATACTTCGTTGTTGCGTTGTTCAGTCTTGTCCAACTCTTCATGACCCCATGGACCACAACATGCCAGGCCCTTCTATCCTTCACTATTTTATAAAGTCTCTGTCTAAGTTCATGTTCGTTGTTTCCATGATGCTATCTATCCATCTCATCCTCTGCCATCTCCTTTTCCTTTTGCCTTCAATCTTTCCCAACATCAGGGCCTTTTCCAATGAGTCCTGTCTTCTCATTATGTGGCCACAGTATTTAAGCTTCAGCTTCACTGTCTGACCTTCCAATGAATAGTCTGAATTATTTCTTTAAGTATTGACTGATTTGATCTCCTTGCTGTCCAAGGGATTCTCAAAATTCTTCTCTAGCACCACAATTCAAAAATGTTGATTCTGTAGAGCTTAGCAATACTAAGTATAAATAATGCTTAGCCAATGTTCCTTCTTTTGTTCATTCATTCATTCTTTTACTCATCCAGGCTCAAAATCTTGAGCTCATCTTAGACTCTTTCTCTTCCTCACTTCTCTCTATCTGTCTTAAGGTCAATAAATTCTATCAAAATAATTCCTGTATCTCTCTTTTTTTGTTCCATTCCTACTGCCCTCACTCTACTTCAGGACATTGTCACGTATTGCCTAGACAATTCTAATAGCCTCCTAATCAATCTCCAGTCTCCATTCTCTCCTTCCTTTTTTCCCAAAATCATTCTGTTCACTAGATTAAGTTTTTCCAATGTACATTATCCCAATGCTTCTCAACTTTGGTGGCTTTCTATCATCTATAAGAGAAAATCCATAATATTTATTTGGCATCCAAGGTACTGCCCAAAGCTTGCTACAACCTACATTTCTGATCTTCTATTTTATCATTTCCCATATCTCTTGCTTTGGACAAACCAGTCCTTTTTGCTAATGCACACATATCCTTTGCTTTACTATCCTTTTACTTTTTCTCACACAACCTGTTTTCTCTAACTGGAATGCCCACTCCCAATAGCTCAACTTAAAATTCTTCAAAATCAGCCCAGATAAGAGCTGTAACCAACACTGGGAAACCAGAGCTTTGCCCCAGGGCACTAAAATTCAAATGGTGCTGACAGTACTCATATTCCTTCCACAAATAACAACTGTACATAGGACCTTGTTAGTAAGAATGATTAGTTAAAACAGGAAGCTACTAGGTAGCACACTTCCTACCATGGAAGTCCTACCCCAAATAAGCTCCTCCTTGCCCACTAGCAGTCTCATGGTGTTCTTCCTTGTTTCTAATGAGGATGGAAGCTAGACCTCAAAAAGGAAAAAACTTGGACTATCCCACTATCTCTGGTGTTTGCCTGAGGCTATAATCCCATCAACTGAAATTTCATTGTGGCTACACCCAATCTCCCAATTCTGTTACCCTTAACCTAGCCTAGTCCTCCCTATGGCTCCTGGCCATTTCCCACACTTAATCCTAACTAGGATCCATTGTCCAAGTCCCAGGAGTTCTGTTCACTCCAGTTTACTGGCCACTCCCATTCAGATCTTTCTTACACCCCTCCTTGGTCACTCCAAACTACTTAGCCACTCCTAGATCCCTCTCTCAATCTTTCTGTATATAAGGTCCATCTTGTCTCTATTAAGATGCTCTGATTCTTATAATCTAGCCACTCCCCAGATTTTCACAATCTAGTCAATACTTCACAGGTGCTCAGATTTCTTGATCTGACTGATATGATGGATCTTTAATAAACCTTGTCTTTGGCTGAAAGAAGGCTTGGGTTGAATTCTTTTGGACAGGTCCCAGCACCCCTAAACCTCTAGACCTCATCATTTCCACCCAAAGCAACTGGTGTCTTTCGGTGTCTATCTTTCCACCATGAAGTGATGTCATGGGGTCTCTACTCTCCCACAAGGCCTTGTGAACCAAGATCTGAAGTCTCTTCCCTAAAATTATGTTATTGAGGTGGAGCCAAGATGGTGGAGAAAAGGAAAAGACTCACCTGATCTCTCTCAAATTCTCCTCCAAACAACTTTAAATAATGCTTCAAAATGAACTCTGGAGCAGCAGATGAGTTCAAACAAGTTTCCAGCTCAAGACAAATTAAAAGGTTGGCAGGAAAGGTTGCACTAGGGTGAATGTGGAGCCCAGTCCAGTGAAGGCAACACTCCAGCAGGACAGTAACACTGCAAGACTTGGAAAGTCTGCCTTGGGGGCAATCCTTCTCCAGAGAAAGAATTATTAAGTAGAAGTAAAGTATGGTTTTACATATATACATATTTGTGTCTAATGATGGCCTTCTCTAGTGTGCGGTTAGGAAAGAGGGAGAAAAAAATAAAAACAGCATGGCAGAGAACAAAAGAAAATTCAGAAGGAATCACAGAAAAGCAGGGTAGCCTTGAAAATGGTGTCTAATATTTATTACATATGGTTTTTTTCCAAAAAAAGTAAATAGTGTGAAATGATGATTCATGGTTTCATATTGAATTCTCTTTTTGTGTTGTGCTGTATACATGGGAATTTTTTGTGTCTATTTGTATTTTGTATTTAAGTTCAAAATGAATTTTAAAAATTTTAAAAAAAAAGAAATTATCAAGGAAAACTTCCCTGACAATCTAGAACCAGAGGTAAAATAGAAATTAAAAAAATCCATCCATCACCTCCTGAAAGAGAACCCCAAATGAAAACTCCCAGGAATATTATAGACAAATTGCGTAGCTCACAGGATAAGGAGAAAATATTGTAAGTAGCCAGGAAGAAACAATTCAAATTTCACAGAGCCATAGTCAGGACAACATAAGATCTAGCAGTTTCTACATTAAAGGATCTGAGAGTTTGGAATATGATATTCTGGAAGGCAAAGGAGCTTAAACTACAACCAAGAATCACCTATCCAGCAAAAGTGAGTGTAATCCTTCAGGGGAAAAAAAGGGTGTTCAATTACATAGAGAACTTTCAAGCATTCTTGATGAAAAGACCAGAGCTCAGTAGAAAATTTGACTTTCAAATACAAGGATCAAGAGAAGCATAAAAAGGTAAACATGAAAGAGAAATCATAAAGGACTCAATAAAGTTAAGCTGTTTACATTCCTGCATGGAAAGATGATACTTGTAATTTCCAAGAATTTCATCATTATTAGGGCAGTTAGAAAGAGTATACATAGACAGAGGACATGGGTGTGAATTGAATATGATGGGATGCTATCTTAAAAAAATAAAATTAAGGGGTAAAAATGCAGATGAAGTAATCAAAGTTATCTATAATCATATAAAAATTTACTCTAAATCACTATTTTTTGAGAAATACGAATTAAAACATTCCGAGGTACCAATCCATACCTATCAGACTGGCTAATATGACAGAAAATGAGAATGACAAATGTTGGAGGGGATGTGGAAAAATTGAGATACTAATGCACTGTTGGTAGAGTTGTGAACTGATTTAACCATTCTGGAGAGCAATTTGAAACTATGCCCAAAAGGCTATAAAACTGCATGCTCTTTGAGCCGGCAATACCATTACTTGGTCTGCATCCCAAAGAGACAAAAAACAAAAAATGAAATGATCTATATGTATAAAAATATTTATAGCAGCTTTTTTGTGGCAGCAAATAATTGTAATTTGAGAGTAATGGCTGAACAGGTCATGATGTATGATTGTGATGGAATACTGTTGTACTATAAAAAATGACTGGCAGGATGTTCTCAGAAAAACTTGAAAGACTTATGTGAAATGATGCTAAGTGAAATTAGCCGAACCAGAAGAACACTGTACTTAGTAACAGCAATATCATATGACAGTCAATTGTGAATGACTTAGCTATTCTCAGAAATACAATGATCCAAAACAATTCTGAAGGACTTACAATAAAAAAAAATGCTATCTATCTCCAGAGAAAGAACTGGTGGAAATCTGAATGTAGATCAAAACATAGTTTTGTTTTGTTTTTTATTTTCTTTATTTTTCTTGGTCTGTGTTTTTTTTTTCCACAACATAGCAAACATGGAAATATATTTTGCATGACTGCACATGTATAATCTCTATCAAATTGCTTGCCTTCTCAATGAGAGCAGAGAAGGAGAAAGAGAATTGAAAACTCAAAATTTAAAAAAAAATCAAATGTTAAATTATTTTGATATGTGAATGGGAAGATAAAATATTAAATATGTGTGTGTGTATCTTACACTTTCAACTATATTTGCCTTAAATAGTTAATCTGAGGCCTCCTTTTGTGCTGCTTTGCTTGGGACCGCTTTGTAGTTCTTATCCCAGGTTCTGGAATTGCTAGTTCTCCCATGTGGTTTTTTTGATCCTTCCCTACTCCAGGATACCTACCCATTAGTGTCAAGTGTATTTGGGTCCCTCCTATTTTTTTTAAAAAAAGATGATCTAATAAATAATAAACATTAAGTTGATGTATTACCTCTCCAAAGAGTATTCACATCTTAAAAAAGAGCAACACAGAGAGAAAACAAAGGAATAAGTTTGTAATGATAAAATTTCAAACACTGTAGTGTCTAGGTGGGGTAAGATATATATATGAACTTTTTAAATGGAAAAACTCTTCCTAAAAACATACCAGGTAGGCAACTACCTACTCTTTCTATAAAACTATATCTGGGTATGATAATCTACTTTTAAGATTAGAATACAATATAAACATTAATTGATATCTACAAATATATGTATTCACAAAAGAAGTAGCTCACTTAAATCAAGTGACAAGCTTCAAAAATGGATATCTACATGTTATATATGTTATAATAAACCCCACCAAAAACATAGTAATTTTAGTTTAATATTTTATATTCCATAGCAAAAATATAAAATATAAGGATATATTAATAGGATATTTATTCTTTTATAATGCAATTAATTCTATAAAATGTAATTAAATGTAATAAAATCTAATGCTGTACATAATGAAATTTAATTTTAACATTATAGCAAATATCTGGTTTCATATATTCCAAGACTCTTCCCCCAAATTTAACCACACTAAATGGCCTAACACTGAGTGTCCAGACATAATTGTTCTAACTGGGAAATAGATAGAAATGCACTAAATATCACTTTGCAAAAAATTCAAAGTTTTGTTTTACTTTATTTTTTTCCTAATCCATAACAAGTAAATCTGAAAAAGGTACTAATTTATAAGTACCAAACCTACTTCTAGCCAAATCCAAGTGTGGTCTGGGCAGGAGAAGGTCAAAATCCTGAGGAAGGGGGCCCAAGCCACAAGAATTCAGGAAATAGGGCAAGTAGACCAAGAGAATAGATATGGGGAACCAGCCACAGGGAGATCTTGATATGGGAGCAACCTTCGCCAGGCATGAAAGTTGCTTTCTGGGAATATATTCAAATGTTTCCTGTCGTATCCCTGGGTGGGGAATATGAATGTAAGGGCAAATCCTGAGGAATATTATTGGGAACATGGAGTACCAGGAGGTGGAGTTCAGATTGGAGATAATAAGCATTAGAAACTATCATAGATTTTCAAACAATGGGATGACATAATGAAAATGGTGTTTAAGAAAGCTTACTCTGGCTGGGATATTCATGATGGGTGGAGTGAGACTAGGATCAGGCAGGCCAGCTATGGATTGTTGTAGAAATCCAACAAAAATTTCCCCTAGAGGAAGATTTCTTAACCTTTTTTTGTGTAAATGGACCCCACTGGTAGTCTAGTGAAGCCCATAGACCCCTTCTCAGAATAACATTCTTAAATGAATAAAATAAAATACAAAAGATTAAAAGGAAACCAATTATATTGAAAATCACTAACACATTTTTAAAACAAATTTGTGATATAGAAATATAGCTAACAACAAGTCTAATAATTGCATTAATTTCAAAATAATGATGATCCTAAATTATATTTCAAGATTATCTGTAATAACTGTAAGGTGATATGAAAAATCTGTGATCCTGCTGTGGATTGTTGCCTGCATTCATATTTGAAGGAAATGCTAAATTTCAGTCAGAAATTAGTGAAAACAAAAGATGTATTTTTCTCACCCAAGATCAAAGACCCCCTAAAATCTATTCATGAACTCTTTGAAGGTCTATGGACTCCAAGTTAAGAACCTCTGTCCTACATCCTCTAACTCAGAACTAAAATATTAGGTCATGAGATTTTTCTCTTTTCTCCCATTGCTCCCCATATAGACAAATACTATGCCATGAAAATCCACTGGGGACCATAAAATAGATACATCTCTCACAAAATAGACAAATTTGTTCAGAGAAAACAGTTCATAAGACCAAAAAAGTAACAAAAACTCTTATATTCCTCCATATATGTTTCAATCTCATGCCTACTATAACAGAAATTTCTTGATAAAAAGGAGGATCATTTGTTCCTTCAAATCCCTTCTGAAATTCCGCCTTCTACAAAAAGTCTTTCCTGATCCCTCTTAATACTAGTGACTTCCTTCTGTTGACCCTCTTCAATTAATCCTGTGTTTATCTTGGCTATACATAGTTATTATTCCTTGTCTCTCCCCCTCCCTCCTCCCCCCCCACACTAGACTGAGCTCCTTGAGAGCAGGAACTGTTACGTTTTTGTTTTATCCTCAGCATTTAGCACAGTGCCTGGCACATAACAGACATTTAATTAAAGCTTGGTGACCGACTAACTAAAGATGGAAAGGACTTCGGAGGTATATTAGTTCAACTCCTTGCTGAGGCCCAGAGGGATTCATAGATTTAGAGTTGGGAGAAACCTTAGATGAAGATTTTCCAGATGAAGATACTGAGGACATGAGGTTAAGTGACTTGTCAAAGTCAAACAAGTAGTAAGTGATAGGGGCGGGATTTGAACCCAAGTACTTAAGCTCCAAATCTAAGGTTTTTTTCCTACTGCGTCATGCTTCATAGAGAGAAAAATAAGTATGCATTTCTATTGCCTTTCAAAATGAAAATCCCTGCAGTAAGTGTCTGTAAAAGGAAGGAAGGAGGGAAAGAAGCATTTGCTAAGTGCTTACTATGTGCCGGGCACTGCTAAGCACTTTACAAATATTATCACATTTGATCCTCAGACAACTGTGAGAAGTAGGTAGGTGCTATTTTTATCTCTATTTTACAGTTGAGGAAACTGAGGAAGTGAGGGTCCCAGCTAGTGTCTGAGGTCAGATTTGAACTCCTGTCTTCCTGACTCCAGGGCCAGTGTTCTATCCAATTTGCCACCTAGCTGCCTCTAAAGGTTCATTACACTTCCAAAAGACATTCTCCATATCTTTACAACCTTATCCTCAAATATTCTCCAAAAAGGTAAATTTAATCTTTCTGTTAATCAGACACGCAAACCTCTTGGACACACATATTTATTTTAACTTATCTGCACATGTTGACATTATGTAGAATTGTTCCTTTCAGTGAAATTATAAAATATCACAAAAAAAATTCTTTCTGACTAGTATTAGAGAATATGATTAAAATCTGCCTTATTAGTGAAATGTATCATATCTTATTTATGACCTTTTATGCCTAAATATAGTAATAGCTGGTATTTATGTATCACATTGAGGTCTACAAAATGTTTGTCCCATAACAACCCTGTGAGGTAGTTTGTATATGTATTATCCCCACTTAACAGATGAGGAAACTAGAATGAGTTGTCTATGCTCACAATCCTTGTTAGAATTGGATCGGAATCCAGATCTCTCAGCTCCAACTCGTGTTATTCCATACATTATTCTCTCACTACGTGTATTAATGAACCTAAGAGGGTTCTGTTTGAAACTCTCCATTCATCTTAAAATCCTTTAAGCTATACTAATAATTTAAGAGACATTGAGTCTTTTGCCTGTCATCATATTGTTCCTTGAGATTTCCTTATTTTGGGGGCAGCTAGGTGGCTCAGTGGATAGAGCTCCAACCTCAGAGTCAGGAGGACCTGAGTTCAAATATGGCCTCAGACACTTGACACTTACTAGCTGTGTGACCCTGGGCAAGTCACTTAACCCCATTGCTAGCCAAAAAAAGAAAAAAAAAGCCAAAACAAAAAGAAAAAAGAGATTTCCATATTTTGAAAACTGTTTCTCTTCTGAGGCTTTCAGATTTTTTGGCTAAGTTCAACAACAGTTCTCAAATGATGTCATTAACTGAAAAAATCTGGAACTTGAAACTCAGGAACAACTTTCAAAGCACAGTTCCTGGAACTATGGATCTGACATGAAGACTAGTGCTTTGCCCAGTTCCAGCTGTCCTATCATTGGTCAATATCTTCAACCAGTTTTCATTACAGCTAACTCATTGCTCATGGATCTGGGAAAACATGGGGAAGAGTTGGCCCAATAAAAGCTCTGTCCACTCCAAGGGCCATGTTAACTCCTTCTGATTTATGGACAGAGAAAACTTAAAGCATAGAGGTTTGGTCATCAGAGAGCCTTAATATTTAACTTCCTCTCATTACATTATTAAAGTTACCGAAGTGTGCTTATATTATTTGTAAGATCTAGACACATTCCACCCCTGGGAAATCTAAAATTTTCATATTTCAAAATGAAATTGAGAACTGTGCAGTTCAGAGAGTTATACAAAAGACAAAAGGAGTTAGAAATAAAAGGTGTATTCTTTTTTTAAATGCAAAATTTTAAACACAAATATTGTTGTATTATTTGGATAATTAATAAATTAGATTTTTAATGGAAAAGCAACAAGATAAAAAAAAGGTAATGTGAAAACAAAATTTTCCCTATTGCAAAAATAATTTCCTTTTGTCTTTGGATTGTATGTTGAGAATAATTTGTCATAAGACAATGAATAAGTGGTTCTCTTAGAAGGTTTTAGGTGTATCTATACAGGAAAATAATTTCCAAAAGGTTGAATCAAACCATTTTAATTGTTTTTCCCCCAGAGTACACAACATAGAAAACCATTTACATGTTATTTGTCTTTAAAAGTCACATTTGCCTCCTCAACAAAAAACTTCATTCTAAACAGAGATTTTCCAAACATAAAAATCATTTCAATTATTGTTTTTAATTTGAAGTGTCAGAAAATTGAAATGGTTTCAAACATCCACATTTACATTCATAGGTCATTAGCACCCTCTAGTGGAAATGTGTAAGCAGTTTTAACTCAAGAGGTTAGTGTTTCAGATTGACCCAAAAACAAAACTTTGTCATTCTTTGCTTATAATTTCACTTTATCCATTTAGCCATAATCAAATATACCAAAGTAATTCAAAGAAAAGTCAGCATACTTATGAATGATTTTCAAAAATCGGTAGGCTTATAAAAATTCCATTTAGGCCAATAAAATTTGCAGTGGCCCCAATCACACTTAACTAACGCCATCACCTTTACTGTCAAATTGTCTTCATCTCCTTATATGGAGGAAAGCACTTTTAGTACTCAGTATAACCTTCATCTGAGAGGAAGAGGCTGGGTTAACTTTGTTGCGTGGAATTCTTTTTTGATACTCTTTACTTGGAGAGCTAGGTGAATACCTGAGGTCCATAGAACCTGTTAATTCCCTGAAAAATGTTGGTGCTCGTATCAGAAAGCCAATGTCAATCCATCAACACTTCCTGGTTCCAAAAGGAAAGTGTCATTTGGGAGTGTTTTGAAGAGAACATTTGTTAGTAAATCTCAACCCTGTTTCCCTTTGCCCCACTCTTTCCCACTTATGAGCTAGCTTCCTATATCCCTAGGCAAAAGGAACAAGAAACACCTTCTATAAACACACCAAATTTCTTCACTAATATGTGCGCTCATAAAAAAAATTAAAACAAGAGAAATAGCAAAAAGCAGAAAGTGGGAGGGAGAACATGCAATATTTTATGATTGGGAAAAATCACTTCCTGATTTTTAACTAAGACTGCTCTTTGATTTTAATTAGAGCTGGTGTATAGCCAGGTGCTTATTTCCATGGCTGTTACATAAGTATTTGCAGTTTAAAATTCATTAAGATAATCAACTTACATATCTTCAGTTCTTAAAGTGTTGCATGAACCTGTAGGCCAAGTGTGAGTGCCAAGCTTTTTATGAAAAGGTTCTTTAAAAACCCTGAAGCTTATATTATTAAGACTGAATGTAATTGAATGTCAGAAGATATTGTGATTTATAAAGTATTCCTTACCTAGTGTGTAATAAAAACCCTTGGCACTAAGTTCTAATATTTGGTGAAACATGATAGCAACTTTATTTCCAAAAGACAACTTGACCTAGAACCTTTTATTATTTTCTGACAGTATACCACTCCTTCAGGTCTTGTTTCTACCTGTGCCTTATGCTTTCATTTTAAATGAAGGGACTTCGGCACTCTATTTTTTCTCAACAAAATTTGTTTTTCTTCCTTTGGATACCTTAATCATATAGGAAATATGTGGAAAAGTTTTCAAGCCTGATATTTTAGCAAACATACCATAATTTAGATATCCAAATGAATGGTGTGCCCTTCAAAGTAGGCAGTCATATTGGAAGGCTATACATTGTAATTGCTTAAAGTTCCTCTTTTGAAATCGCCTTCAGAGCCTGCAACACTTTTTTTTTTCCTTAAATGTTGCCTCATTGCTGGCAAATCTTTACTCTCAGAGTGTGGATATAATTTTTGGAAACAGCCAGAGGTTCATAGCCAGGTCTGATAATACTATTTTTAGTCAAAAATATGGTATGACTGTGAAGAAAGTAGATTTTCTTTAAGGGCTAATAAACTGGCTGTCAAGGCAGTTGCATGTATCAGAGTCCTCCCCCAAATTCTAAACAATGACTGAATCTTTGGGATGTGTTTCTTGCCTCCTAAGGTGACTACTTTATAGGTCAATATTCATTTGATAGGCTCTGATATGTTCGTTTTAAAAATCTTTCATATTACTTTATAATCATGCCTTGTACTAAAAGAAAATGTCATGGAGCAAAATGAAATCAAATGTTAGAACTGAAGCAAAGCAATTTCAGTCAAAACCAGGAAACAAGTCACTCTCTTTTCTAATGTTCATCAAAACTTAGAAAAAATTATATAATGTTTTGTTAAATGTACATTTTTTAAAAAATTGATATAAAAAATTGATATAAATTACTGTATTTTTAAAATATCCTGGGTTTAAAATAAAAAGGTAGAAGAAAATGATAGAAAATTAAATTCAGATGAAAAGTACAGTAAAAAGTGAATTTTAACAGAAAAAAGATTTTAAAACATTCCCAGAACTTTAAATTCTATAATTTAAAATTTATAATAAAAATCTCACACTGATGTGTAACTGAATCCACTTTTGTAATATAGAATCAGTCATGTTTTATATCTTTTGCCCCAGTGGATTTCATTATAATCAAAAATGAATAAAGATATTGTCCCTCCTTCCACGAATATTTCCAGATTCCTTCAGCTTCCAGCTACTAGGATCCCCTGACTTTTGACACAGGCACACCTGGGAAGACGGGTAAGGACTCAAAAGCTATTGTCAAAGATGCCAGGTGTTATTGACTTTATGATAGAGTCATCAGTGCCCAGCCCTCTGGTGTATTCTGAGTCCAAGGCCTCAGGCAGCTTGTCACACAATCCAATGGAGAAGACTTTCCCAGAAACACACACAACAAAGGAAAAGCCACATAGGTAACCAGATTCCCCAGAGCTACAGGGCTGTGCCCAACAAGGCTTCTCCTATGTTCCTTTTCTTCTATCATCTTACTCAGTTCTATAGATGTAATATAAGAGTCACACAGAGAAAGAAGGAAGGAAAGAAAGGAGGAAGGAAGGAAGGAAGGAAGGAAGGAAGGAAGGAAGGAAGGAAGGAAGGAAGGAAGGAAGGGAGGGAGGGAGGGAGGGAGGGAGGGAGGAAGGAAAGAAAAGGAAGGGAGGTAGGAAGGAGAGAAAAAGAAAGGAACCAGAAAGGAGGGAAAGAAAAGAGGGAAGGAAAGAGAGGGAAGGAGGAAAGGAAGGAAGCCATGTTCATCTATGTAAGAAGCAATGGTGTCATATAGGAACTCTCTTAGTTTGGTATTTTCTAAGTTAAATTATCTCATAATAAATGAATACAATTGCTATTTAGAATAGCAATCAATTAAGTCCACTGAAACTTCAAGACAAATTGTTATTATTTTCCAACTTTTGCCAAATGCATATCAAGGTCCCATAGCACAGGGAAAAGAGCAAACCAGATCTAGGTTCAAACCCTAGCTCTACTCTTTCCTACCTATGGCTTGGGTAAATCACTTAAACTTGTCTGGATATCAGTTTTCTCCTCTGTTCAATGAAGGGGTGGTCCTCTATCTTGGTCAGACCCTACCTAAAGGATGGTGTTGAGATGATCATCACTCCAGTTTAAAGTGAAAACAAAGAAGGCAGTCTTTAGTCTTCTCTGTGCCTGTTCCTGGACTTCTGAGATTGCCCTATGACAAAAGATTAGGAACAAAATTGTTCTTTTTCCGATAAGGAAAATTACAGATCACCTTTGGGAATTTGTTAAAACCCAGCAGCAACACTCCTTCCTCCACACCTACTGACATAATCAGGTGTCCACAAGTACGCCCTTGCTTATGCACCAGGAATCTACACCAAATTGCTGTGAGACTCACATGCATTTATGAAGTGCAAAGCATAGGGACAAGCTAATATAAGCCTGACTGAAAATATTAGGGGTTAGGCATGGAATAGAATATTGAGAGTGACACACTGAAGAGACTGTACTAACAAGTCCAACAGGTAAGGTGGAAGGAGTCAGAGGAGTGGAGCATGCCTTTGAATGTATTACATCACTTCCATTGGGTATTTTCTTTAGTAAATATAATGGCCACAAAAGGTAGCAGATTAACAGAACCAATTTAGCTTGGACAATTGCCTTGCTGATATGTCAGTGCTGACACCAAGGTGAAGGGAAGTTTATTTTCTGTAGCTCCTTCAAACTGCGTTCTTTCTGTTAAGGACCAGAAGAAAGCCCTTCAACCTGGTTCTTCCTCATAAAAAAAAAAACTCCATTTGAAGTACACGAGAACTCATGGTACAGAAAACAATTCAGGGCTGACAATTCATGAGACTGCAAATTCAAATTACTACCTACCAGCATTCCCCAACACACACACACACACACACACACACACACACACACACACACACACACACACACACCCCATAGTCTTACTTTTAACAGAAGCAAAAAACCAAGGCACACAAAAAAGTTTAATAAATTTGGTTGAGCTAAACACAAAGCTTAATAACAACAACTATCCAATTATATTTTTTCCACTGATTTTGCTGGTTATTTAAAAAATGCAGCTCCACTACTGTTAGTGTCAAATAAATACCTGATTATTCCCCTTTCTATTTTCAATTAAGTGTCAGAGAGTTTTAAACATATACGGCATAAAGGGCATAAAGTGAGGTCTATGATCCAAGCAAGACTCATCACTTATATTTATATATCTATGTACATAGAACAGATATTGTTAACCCCACTCAATAAACATTTATTGAGCTTCTATGATGTTCAAGACACTAGTCAGGCCAAAAAGTACATGACACAGTCCTTTTGTATACAGTTCCTATACTGTACAGGCAGCATGGAATTATGGATAAAGTTCTGGATTTGAAGTCAGAAAGGCCTTGGTTCAAATCTAGACTCTGACATTCAGCTGTGTGTCCATAGACAAGTTAATTAAAGTATTTGAGCCTCAGTTTCTTCACCTATATAATGGGGATGAGAATATATGTAATATCTTACAGAACCATAGTAAGGCACAAATGAAATAACATGTAAATAGCTACAAACATTAGAGTGATACATAAACATTAGCTATTATTCTACATGTAATACATACAGTTATACATAATATGTAAGTGTGTATTACATTAAGAAAATTCCAACTAATTTATGACATATGACAAATGAGGTGCAAAGGAAACTATTGAGGGAATCAGATTCTTCAATTTCTCCAGTCATCACAAATGTGCAACATTCCCTTGACCTATTAGTCTAATACTCAGATTTTCAAATGAATCTATAATATTATTGATTCAAGAGTTACAGCCACTGATACAAATTTAAACTCATCCATATCAGGCCATTCTGCATGATTCTCATTAATATCCTCCCAAAGTTTAGCATTGGTGGTCAACCCAACCTGCTAGGATCCTTTTTCACTATAAGGGTCCTAATAGAGCACATTTTATAATTTTGCCAGGAATCAATGTCAAATTCATTTGCCTATAGTTTCTCTTTACTCTTTTTTTAAACCAGTATGTTTTCCTTTTCCAATCCGATGTTACTTTTCCCATTTTGTACTATGTTTCAAAGATTGTTGATAATGGATTCACAATTATATCTTTCAATTATTTCAATATGATAGGATGAATTTCATCTGGGCTGAGTGACCTGCAGTCACTAGTTGCAATTAGGTGCTCTCCTATTTGTTTCTTTATTTATCTTGAGTATCCCTAGTAATCATTTTTCTTCTGATCTTTCTAGTCCAAGGGTTATTCTCCTTGGCAGAGAAAAAAAAATGACTGTTTTTTTTCCTTTTTCAACTAACAGAATTTTCTCCACCCCAAACAACATTCCTATTGCTCCTTTGATTCTCATCTTTTCTTCAGTAGAACATAGAAATCACTTCCCCGTGCCCCCCCCCCTTAGCTCTCCTTGCCAGCCTCAACTCATTCTCAAGTTTTCGCATTTCTGACACTAGTTATACAGGACCATGTTTTAATATTCATCCTATATTATATACATTTGCTTCCATAGTCTCTGCATGTCTTTTTAAACATCTAATTCAGTTCACAACTTAAATTTAAATTCTTAATTAACATGCAGCATTGGAAAGAGCCCTAGATTTGGAATCAGCAGACTTGTGTTCAAATTTTAACTCTACCTTATCTTGCCTGTGTGACCTTAGAGAAGTCTTAGCTTAATATTTCTGAGTCCTAGTTTCCATTTATAATAAAAATATTGGACAAGATGACTTTTAAACACCCATTCTGGGGCTGATTCTCTAACTCCCATTTATTTTAGAAAGCCAGGGTCCCAGCAGGGCAATGGATTCTGAGGGTTCTAAGGGTAACCCTGTGAAGTTGTGGAATTTTCTAGTAATGTCACTCATGAGCCCCAATCCATGGTATGCTCACAATCAATTATCTGCCTGAATTATTTAACTTTTATAAAGGGTATTTACTAAGCAAGTAGATCAAGAAAGGCTGTTATAAAACACTACCACCCTACCTCCAAACCAGTGAGATACCTCTGCCTTTGCACACACAAGATCTCTGGGGAGAGCAAGATTTAACTTAGAAATATCATATGGCCAAAGGTGGTTTATCGTATTCAAGCTTTCTATTCAACTCTAACATAACATTTGCATGGACTGAACCTTCGTGTAAACCTCAAGTGTAGCATAGCCTCCTCTCATGGGTTCTGAACCATCCTCTTTCTCTGAGCTGGCTTATTCATCCCAACCCACTTTCTCATTGACAGGTGTAAATTATAAGAGAAAGACAACCAACATAGAGATACAACCCAAAATCTATCAAGGTCCTAGAGGCGATTCTTTTGGGTTTGTGTCGCTTGAACCCTTACCAACATGCTGCACATCTACACGGTACCAGCCACTCACAATGATGACATCTTTAAATAAAATATAAGATATTTAATAAAAATCAATAAGATAAAAGCAAGAATAATCAATACAAAGTAATTACTTAATATGAGGCAAATATGGGAAAAATCAATACAAATAATACAGAGCAAAACAAAGGTCACAGAAAAATTCATCAGCTCTCAGTCTGTGCTTATAGCAAACCAGTCTTCTTTTCCCTTTGTAATTAGATTGTGGTTTACTAAGAACTAGAAAAGCCTAGAACTCCCACAAACAAACTCAACCAAACCTTAAAATGTACCATTAAATGGAAAAATAAGGATAATTACCTCCTCTAGACCATGTAGTCATCACATTATCAGAGATTAAAAGGAAGGAAAGAAAGGAAGGAAGGAAGGAAGGAAGAAAGAAAGAAAGACAGAAAGAAAGAAAGACAGAAAGAAGAAAGAAAGAAAGAAGAAAGAAAGAAAGAAAGAAAGAAAGAAAGAAAGAAAGAAAGAAAGAAAGAAGAGAAGGAAGGAAGGAAGGAAGGAAGGAAGGAAGAAAGAAGGAAGGAAAGAAGGAAGGAAGGAAGGAAGGAAGGAAGGGAGGGAGGGAGGGAGGGAGGGAGGGAGGGAAGAAAGAAAGAAAGAAAGAAAGAAAGAAAGAAAGAAAGAAAGAAAGAAAGAAAGAAAGAAAGAAAGAGAGAAAGGGCAAACAGCTGGAATCAGAGGTGGGGTTAAAAAAAGAAAAAAAAGAGTTGCAACAAAGCAGAAGCAGACTATTTTATTTATTGATTATGAGTATTGGGCAAAATGCTTTCTCTCTTACTACCTTTGTATTTGTAAAAAGAAGAGTGGGAATAAAGAGTAGGAAAAAAAAAGAGGACAAGGTAAAAGAAAATACACAATTAACAATCATAGTTATGAAGGTGAATGGGATTTACTCATTTATAAAATGGAAAAGGATAGGAAAATGGATTTAAAAATAGAATTCAACTAGACATTGCTTACAAGAAATATACTTGAAACATAAAGATTCACATGGAGGTAACATGATGGGCTAGAAACAAAATCTATTATATCTAGCTGAACTCAAAAAGCAAAAATAGCAATCATGATTTCAAATAAAGAGATAAATAGGGAAATTACAGTATGCTTAAAGGCACCATAAATAATGAATCAACATTAATAGTATATACATACCAAAAATCATAGCATCCAAATACTTGAAGGAAAAGTTAATTGAACTGGAGAGAGAAATATATATATATATATATATATATATATATATATATGGTAAAGCTGCATTATTGAGGGACCTCAATGTACCCCTTTCAGATTTTGACAAATCTAACAAAAATACACAAGAAAAAAGTTAAGGACATGAATAGTATTTTAGAAAAAAATAGAGATGATATCTCTCTGTTGATTACTGAATGGGAATAAAAAGGAATTTATACACTTCTAAATTGACCATGTTTTGAGGTTTGAAGACCTCATCAAATTGTAGAAAATAGAAATACTTAACACAATATTTACTGATTACAAAGAAATAAAAACTTATATAAAGTAAATGGCCCTTGAAAAAATAATCAAAAAGCAATTAGAAATTAAATAACATAAGTCCAAAGAACTGGCAGGTCAAAGAATGAATTATAGAAACTAAAGAAAATTTCATCAAAGAAAATTATAATAAAAAGATAAAATACTAAAACTTATACGATAAACTATAAGTAGTTAGTTACTTGGGGAAATACTATATCTCTAAGTATTTTCATTAATAAAAGAGAAAAATAACACATCAATAAATTAGGAAACAACTAAAAATAAAACTTGAAAGGCAAATCAAACATTCCCAACAAAGCAACAGCAGAAATTCTGAAAAATAAAGATTAATAAAATTGTAAGCCAAAAAAAAAAAACTGAACCGATAAATGTGGTAGCAAAAAAGAATACAGGAAAAGTCTACTAGTCTGATTTTAATGAGAGAAAAAACAAATTTTCAGTCAGTCAGTTAACAAGAATTTATGAAATACCTAGTATATATTAGTCTTTGTTCACATCAAAAATGAAAAAAGATAATTTACTACAGGAAATTATCATAAGTTATTCTGCCCAATTGTATGCTAACAAAACTGATCATTTAGAGGAAATGGATGAGCACTTACAAAAATACACACACCCAGATAAAAGAAGAAATAGACTATTAGAAGTAACCCAATATCATAAAAAGAAACTGAACAATCCCTTTTGGGGATTGGAGGTGGTGGAAGATAGCAGAGCAACCAGTCATCTTTAAGGAGTCTTACTTCTTTCAAATTGTAAATGAAACTAAAGTGCAATAGTTAAACTATAACAGAGTTCAACTCTCCTCCATTTAGAAGGCTCCCAACCAGCAGTGTGCTGGTAAATGTTTAACAACCACCAATCTAAGGGGAAAAAAAATAAAACAAAACCAAAAACCTATGCACAATATACTTTTCAATCTGATCTGCACTATTAAAATTTCCCCATCACTTTCTTAAGCGTAGAAGTTCAATTAAACAGTAAAGCAAGCCCTGATTTGTAGCATTTTTTTTATTTCTGTGGCATAAATACTCATATTAAAAATTTAACAGCTGGCCTTCTAGAGCAAGTCAAAGCTGAATTCAGCCTATTCGTGTTCCCAGTCCTGTCTTCAGCCACTTTGCAAAGGTTTGTCTATGTTCCAATCAACAACCTTCCAAATACAGGACCTCATCTGAGGGCTCCTGCTAACCTCCAACACCTTCTGCTCTCCCAACTCCTCCTCCTCCTCTTCCTCCTGCTTTTGCCGGAGCCTCCTGGTGCTCAGTGACTCATCTTTCCCTTATAACTTAAAACTCTCAAAAACTTCCTTTTGGTTAGTTATGAAATCAACATTCCTTATTTAATCATCCCACGGTCTCCCAACAGTTATTTGATTTACAACAGTTCTAAGTTTAACCTCTGAAACTCTAAATAGGGCTACATCCAAATGAGCTTAGAACCACCATGCCTTATATTCTCAGTCAGTTCTGGACTCTAATAGGTTCTCCTATCAAATCTCCTATTTGGTCTTGCTACCAGTCTGTGATCTCATATTTTAATGGTAAGTCTTGTTTCATTACATGTAGATTTTAACAGTTTTACATGGACAGAGGTTCTTTTTCTGCCTAATTTTGCAACCAACTGGAAATACTTTATATCCTTAACGAGTTAATTTTTTCTTCTTTAAGCATATATATGAGATATGAGACCTTTTATCTGAGAAACTGTCTATAAAATTTCCTCCCAACTTTCTACTTTCCTTTTAATTTTTGCTGTGTTGGTTTTATTTGTACAAACTCTTTTAAATTTAATGTAATCAAAATTACCCACTGAAGGACAAGAGCTCTACTTCCCTTCTTTTCATTTGGGGTAAGATTGAGTGAGTTGCAGAAGATAAGCAATGAACTATTTTTGACCTGCATGTTAGATCTCATTACATCGTATTTCCCCTTAAAACTCACCTTTCTTCTAATCTTCCCCATTACTGCCAGGGCCAATCAATCCAGTCACTCAGATTCATGACCTCAGTGTCACTGTCTACTTCTCACTCTCTCTCATTCCACATATTCAATCAGTACCCAAAGTTCACTTTCTACTGTTCTCATATAAAAGGGGCAGTACCTTATATTCTTTACACAGGAACATTTACTTCAGCTGGTCCTGGAAGTATATAAACAATTTCAATAGGTAGATGTGGAGGAAGGGCCTTCTAGGCATAGAGCATATGATAGCTAATGAATGAAGACAGAAAAGGGATAATGAGCCATGATGGGGCAGCTAGGTGTCCCAGTAGACAGAGCATGAGCTTGGAGTCAGGAAATGTGACAGATACTTAACAGCTGTGTGACCTTGGGCAAGTCACTTAGCTCTATTTACCTCAGTTTCTTCATCTGTAAAATTATCTGGAGAAAGAAATATAAACTACTCCAGTATCTTTGCAAAGAAAACCCCAGATGGGGTCATGAAGAGTCAGACACAAATGAAACAACTGAACAACAAACTTGATAAACCCTGTCCAGAATTTGATTACCCAAAGCCAAAAAGCACTGCCACAAGTAATTATAAGAACTCAAAGAATAAAATGTCTAACAGGAATCCAAAAGGAGTAAAATTGCTAGCATAGGTCATCTTTCAACTAGAATTAAGATTTAAAATTTGCTTACCTTTCCAATTTTGGTTAGACGATACCGAAGGAGCTCCATATGGAGGCTATAAATGTGTGGCAAGTAAGTTAATTTTTTTCCTGGTTAGCTTAATGGAGTTGAGAGAATGAGTCATGGGATTTGAAAAGACATAATCAATTTTAAATTCTAGGGTATTTAAGAATAGTTAATTGGAGTCTTCATACTATTTTAAGTTAGCTAGACTAGAAAATATTAGCATTCCTCCGTTAAAAAACAAAAACAAAAATTCTTCTAATTGTAAATATTTTACCCTCACTTTGAGCTGTATTTTTAATTATCTATGTAGTTTACTTTTACTACCAAGCCTATGCTTTACAATCTTAGAACTAAGAAAGTTAAATAACTCAAACTCAAATACTCCAGGGCATCTATAATCAAAACAATATGGATACTGCCTCAAAAAAAACAAATCACAGCTCATGAAGACCTGCCCATCTGATGGAATCCATGTCCTTAAATGAGTTCAGCACAGGAGTTTCAACCAATGTGCTGGAGGCTTTCTTTGAGTTTTCCTGACGTAGTGAGAATACCAGTGGAGAACAAGGGACTTCCATCAGTTATCCTTTGCCCCAGCCATGTAACCAACCTATGTTTTTTTCAGTTTTACATTTCTTTGATGATATAATTCACATTGTTTTCCCTTTATCACTTTTTCAATCACATTTTATTTTTTCAATTAACAAAAATTGACTTTCTCTCCCTCAACCATTGATTTTCTCACCCCCAATCATTGAAAGATAAAAAGAAAACTCTGCTTACAAAAATATGTAGTAAGGAAAACAAATTCCCTTATTGAACATTTCCAAAAAATGTCTCATTCCGCACCTTGTTCCAGTTGTTAGGAAGTGAGTAACATGCTTCATCATTGATCCTCTGGAATCATGGTTGGTCATAGTGTTGATGAGAGTTATTTATGCTTTGAAAATTATCTTACAGTGTTTTTATTGCATAAATTGTTCTCTTTGTTCTACTCATTTCCCCCTGTATCACTTCATGCAAGTCTTTACAGATTTCATTGAAACTCCTTTTCATCATTTGTTGTGGCATAATAGTATTCCACTACATTCATATATTATAATTTATTTGACAGGCAGTCCCTTAGTTTCCAGTTCTTTGCTACTACAAAAAAGTGCTGTTATACTTTTGTACATGTATGTCCTTTTCTTTCTTTGATTTCTTTGGGGTATAGGTCTAGTCATGTCATCACTGGGTCAAAGAAAATGCAGTTAAGTAACTTTTAGGGCATAGCTCCAAATTCCTTTCCAACAGTGCATTAAGGTTCCTATTTTCCCACTGCTTCCACATTGTCCTTTTCTTTCAATTTTGCCTATGCCATTCTCTCTCTTTATCTTTTCTTGTTGTTATGGCTAGCATTTCTAGCATTATATCAAATAGTACAATTTCAATGGATATCCTTACTTTACTCTTCATCATATTGTAAGGCCACTAGCATATACCAATTATATACAATGCTGGCCCTGTATTTTACTTAATATGTCAATTAATACTATTAATATTTATTAATTAATATAATTAATCATTCATTATTAACTGTAATTAACAAATCTACTTAATATATAAAGGAAAGGTCCATTTTCCTACATTTTCAAGTGTCTTTCTAAAATAAAAAGATATTGCATTTTGTAAAAAACTCTTTGTCTATTGATATAATCATATATTTGTTGTTGTTCTTACTAGTAATATGATCAATTACGTTTGCTATTTTCTTAATATTGAACCAGACTTTCATTCTTGGTCTAATCCAACCTGATTATCCTTTATAATTCTTCATTTGTAATTCATTGTTGCATGATCTTGCCAACATTATCCTTTGAGTGATATTGTTGTTATTTAGTCATTTTCAGTCATATCCAACTCTTTGTGACCCCTTTTGGGGTTCTCTTGGCAGAGACAGTAGAATGGTTTGCCATTTCCTTCTTCAGTTTATTTTACAGATGAGGAAACTGAGCAAACAGGGATCAGTGACTTGCCCAGGGTCACATAGCTAGTAAGCATCTGAGGCCAGATTTGGACTCAGGTCTTCCTGACTCCAGGCCCAGAGCTCTAGCCACTGTGCCACCTGGCTGCCTCCTCTGAGTGATAATTAGCTTCAATTCTTTGGGGACTATAGCAATCAATGATGCATAGTCATACAAAATCACTGAAAGGTGTTTTTTTTTTCTATAGAAATACGAAATCAAGACTTTATTTCAGGGAGAAGTTTTGGATAATTAAAAGGAGTTTACAATTTCCTGAAGGCAATATAACCTGCTGTTCTACTTTGTAGACTCCTGTTCTACTTTGGCCCTAATTCACTATCCAATTGCATTGTCTTTTCAAAATACATTAGCTGATGAACTCTAAATGTTGTTCATATAGGTTTTTCTTATGTGGAGTTAAGCCAACTATATAGAAGGATTATCAATCCCTTTTAGGAGAATCTGCAGCATTCCAAGGCAATGTTCTGATTATATCAGAACAATGTCATCTACAGACGGGAGTGTCGGGAATATCTCACCATCTATACAGCAAATTTCTTGCTGAGACTCTGGGCAGGATCTTCTCTATGCTTTGTTTGATATTCATGATCAGAGTGCCATTAAACAAAGTTACCTCTGTCTTTATATCTCTCAAATAGTTTTGTTTAATTTTGCTACGTACATTCAAAATGCCTTGATAGAGGAGAGGGTTTAAGGTGGCATTTTGTTTTACTAAATCAAAGGCTTTTTTGTAGTCAACAAATAAGTACAATTGGATCTTGCATTCTTTATATCTTTTAGCAAAATGTATAATGGTAAAGATGAGGTCCATATTGGAATATCAAATGAGAGAGCTCACCTGTCACCTACAAATGCCCTCATCAAGGATGCTCTCAATACCTATGTAGATTATTATTGCTATTAAAAATTTATCCAAATTGCAAAGTGGGAATATCATCAGGAGACATTTAAGTTGTCTCACTTGTCCTTTTATTTTTGTAGCAAGAAGACCTGATTCCTGAATTTCTTCAAAATTGTGTCATATCTAGCATAAACCTCTTCTGTGTATACTTGGTCTAAGCCCGCTGATTTTCCCATTTTTCCCTTCAATGCTATTTCCACTTCTTCACATCCAAGCTTATAATGTTAAAGTCTAAATGTGGTGGCTTCACTGTCACTAATTGCAAAACTTTTGTTACAAAAATCCTTGCAATTCTTTTCCATCTTTATGCGTTTATCGTCCTTCTAGTTTCATTTTTTAAAAGTTCTGGAGGTGATTGCTTAGTTGGATTTCTCATCAAGCTTTATTTAAACCTAGTTCCTTCTCCACTGCCTCTTACTCTTTTCATGAGGTTCTATTGCTCATACTTTTCTACCATCTTTAGCAATAGGATTTTACTGATGAGTTTGTATTCTAAACCAGGTTCTGTTGCCTGAGTTATCCACTTGGTAAAGTAAATCAAATGTCTGTTGTCTAAATAAATGAGAATATACCCTAAACACTGAATACTGAACTGAAAGAAGCAAGGTCAGTTTAATCCAACAAATATTTATGAATTGTCTGCTATGTGTAAGGTACTGTACTAGGTGCTGGGGACAAAAAAAAAATCCAACAAAGTTCACACTCTTTTTGGGGGAACATATATATACATATATATATATATATATATGTATGTATACATATATAAAGAAAATACAAATTATATTCTAAGTGACATCAGGAGGGCAAGAGAAATAAATGTTGGGGGATCGGGAAAAGACTATTTTAGGTATCTCTTGAGCTTAGCTTTGAAGGAAGCTCAGGATCCTAAAAGGTACAGGTGAAGAAGGAATGTATTCCAGACATCAAGGATTACCTTTAAAAGGCATAAAGGTAGGAAACAGAATGCTAGGTTCCATGAATAAATGAATTTTACAATTAAAATCTACTAAAAAGAACACAAGAGTAGCATATAATAAGGAAAATGCTCTGTCTGGGGGTTTTGCAGCCAGGAAGCAATAGGTCTTTTAAGACTGGTACTTTCCCTTATACTAAAGAAACTTAATTTAAGAAAGGTTTTGATGGTAGTCTACTTGGAAACCTAGCATGAATTATGGCTATATAAAAAAAGAGCAGTCAACTCAGTAATGATTAAATTTTTTAAACTTTCATTCTTTGCTGTCCAAATGCTCTTTATGTGCTTATTAAAACAGCGAATCTAAGCCAAAGTCAGAGTCAGCAGCTCTGTTCCTGCGTTGAAATGATGAGCCTGTGTGTTTTTCTTGCTATGAAAGACACTAAAATGAAAAGCCACAAATTTAACATTGATTTTGCAGCTTCATAAGAAAGAGAAATTAATCACAGTTTTTCATTCATCAGATTGAAAATATAATTCCAAATCAAATTTTTATATTCATAATTTATAGGTATTTATAAATTCTCTATACTATAACAAAATGATTTCTTAATTTTTGCTACATATCATAAAATTTGGTGGTGAAGTTAAATAGGATATGTTTATCTCTATGTACATATGTCTTTATGTATTGCTGTTATAATTATTAGCTTGAGATTCTGTGATGCCTATCATAACAATATTAATAAGCATATAGAGCATTTATAGAGCTCTCAACAGTGTCTATATATTAGTGACAAACATACCTTTCTGTTTTTTAGAAAAACTGAACATTTACTATTTGTATTTTACACTGAGCAGATTAAAATAGAAGTTTAGACATGGCAAGGAAGGCTGTATATAGTCTCTACAGAAAGCCCTGGTTTATGGTTGTCTAATTTGGATGAATGAAAACTTCAAGTCTTTTAAACCCAAATTTTTGCAGGTACTTTTTGGCCATAACTGTCTAGTGAAAAAGCTGTTTCTATTTTCTTGCTTCTAATCCAGTAGGTTTTACAACAAAACTGCTTTTGTTCTTAGAATAACAAATATTGAGAAACAATGCCATATTCCATTGTCAATAAGAGGACATTTGAATTGTAAAATTCAATGTAACAACTCTGTTGGAATTTAATTTTTCTAGAAGGAATTCGAGAACAAATGCGCATTCAATCAACTTGGCCTTTCCCAAACTCACACAACCATATGCTGCTCCCTGAATTGTTTGTATTCATTCTGCTCTTTTTTTTTTCCTTATTGGAAGAAGTTCTCTGACATCTCATTTTGTAAGCATATCTTCTGAAAATTGTTGTAATTTCCCAGTTCATAGTCATAAACACATTGATTTTCAGCAAGGCTATTGAACCCTTAGGAGGCTTACTGTAAAAATTTAAATAGTCTCTCAATGACCATTCGATAAAGCACTCAAATGAAAATATCAAGGACAATTGCACAGGAATGTCTTCTGTGAAGACTCAAAAAGCATGTAGTACTGTAGATATTGTGTTCCTACTCTACCAGATGGCAGAAATATAGCGTTCCTCCACTTTGTTGCAAAAACTCACCACAGCAAGCCTGAGGAAGCCTGTGGTGGACAGTGAATGCAGATGCAGGAGTTATTGATCACACAGAACATCTGTACTTATCCCACATCTCTGTTAAGAGGAAGCAGACACCCACTTGTAAGCAGCACCCTGGTTGATCTATCCTGTTCTCAGAAGACTTTGTTCTTATCCAAGCAAAAGAAACATTGAAAATTGAACTTATCTTAATACACATATCACCGAGTCTACTTTTCACCAGATCTATTTTTTAATAGATAAAAACCCTAAAGAGGATTGCAATCGAATTCCCTGGTTAAGAATGTGGGCACCAGCACCACAGTCAGTCCTGGGATTTTTTTTTTCCACTCACAAAGCAGTTACTATTTTTTTGCCCTGGTTGCATGAATCATTTCTTTGACTAGTGCAATTTCTCTGCTTCTAACCAAGAGCCATGCTGAGCCCCTCTATCTTTTTAACCAGCAATTGGGAGTCTGAGGATAGGGTGTTCCTTCCCCTAGGCAAACTTACATGCTATTTTAAAGTTTAAAAGATTATGTCTAAGGAAAATATACTTCAATATTTGAAGGACCTGTAACATTATCAGGGTGGGTCCTCTCTCTGCTAACTCAGATCGCACTTAACTTAGTAGATGGTCTTCAGGAGTTATGTGACTGAGAAATTGATCACCATCCTGACAGCCTGACAAAGAGCTTCTGTGGACATAGCCAGGCTGAACCTTGGGCAGCAGACATCCAGTCTGTCACTGGGCCTGTCCCTAAAGCCTTTCCAACTTGATAAAACCTTCCAGAGTACTCCATAATGAAGCATTAAGATTTAGATTTTGGTTTTTAAAATTGTCACAGAATTCAGTTTTCTGAATTAGTGTGCATACTAAACAAAGAGATCTTATAGTTCATTTTTCTTCCTACCCTTGCATATTTATGTTTTATTTGAATTACAGATATTTGTATGTTTTATCTCTCTATGAGTCTACGAAGCTTATGAGGGCAGGGAAAGTGTGTTCAAAAATTTGTCTCTCTCCCAATACTTAACACTGTGCTGTGAACACGAGTGATTTTTTTTAAAAAAAGTTTGAATTCAATTAAGTTCTATCCAAAATAAACTTATACAAACACCACTTCCATGATTATCTGGATCCTCAACTTCTATCCAGTACCTATTTCCTAGTCATACTCCATCCTATCTATTCATCTCTTCCCTACCCTCTATCCCATAAATCCAAAATTTTGTCCCAAAACAGTTGAAAAGATCATTTCAAATATAGACTTTTTTTTTCAAATTTTAAATAATTCAATTTTGGGGGTATTTAAAACTTGACAAATACCAACAAACCTAAGCTTGTCATATACAAAAAAGAACATAAAGAGAGAATTATACATAAAACCATAAATTTTCATTATGTACAGCTTTTTAAAAAGCACTGTATACTCTATCTTAACTTATCACAGCAATAGGCTTTACTTAACATATTGGACATTATTTAACATTTTCCTTTCTCTTCTGACGGGTACTGAGGTCATTCATTCTATCACAGAGATGACATCCATAAAGTAATTCAATATTCATTTGGAAACATAAGTTAGCAGAGCATGGTGGCACACACTTGTAATTCCTACTACTTGAGAAACTAAGGCATATGGATCTCGAGTTCAGGAGTTCTGAGCTAAAGTGGGCTGAGCCAATTAGTTGAGCATTAATAGGGTAAGGTTCTGGGTTCACGGGTCTATCAGGTTTCTTAAGGAAAATAAACTGGCCTGGGCATCCTGGGTGATAGACACTTTTGAAAAGGGGAAGAAAGAAAGAAAGAAAGAAAGAAAGAAAGAAAAAGAAGAAAAGAAAGAAGAAAGAAAAGAAAGAAAGAAGAAAGAAAGAAAGAAAGAAAGAAAAGAGAAGAGAGAGAAGAAGAAAGGAGAGGAGAAAAGGAGAGAGAAAGAGAAAAGAAAAAGAAAGAAAGAAAGAAAGAAAAGAAAGAGAGAAGAAAAGAAGAAGAAAGAAGGAAAGAAAAAAAAGAGAAAGAAAAAAAGAGAAAGAAAAGAAAGAAAGAAAGAAAGAAGAAAGAAAAGAGAGAAAAAGAAAGAAAGAAAGAGAGAAAGAAAGAAAAAGAAAGAAGAAAGAAAGAAAGAAGAAAGAAAGAAAGAAAGAAAGAAAGAAAGAAAGAAAAGAAAGAGAGAGAGAGAGAGAAAAAGAGAAGAGAGAGAGAAAAGAAAGAGAGAGAAGAGAGAGAGAAAGAAGAGAAAGAGAAAGAAAGAAAGAGAGAGAAGAAGGAGGAAGAAGAGAAGAAAAGGAAAGAAAGAAAGAGAGGAAAGAAAGAAAGAAAGAGAAAGAAAGAAGAAGAGAGAGAAAGAGAGAGAGAAAGAGAGAAAGAGAGAAAGAAAGAGAGAAAGAGAGAAAGAAAGAAAGAAAGAAAGAAAGAAAGAAAGAAAGAAAAAAAGAAAGAAAGAAAGAAAGGAAGGAAGATAGAAAGGAAGGAAGGAAGGAAGGAAGGAAGGAAGGAAGGAAGGAAGGAAGGAAGGAAGGAAGGAAGGAAGGAAAGCAGAGAAAGAAGAGGAAAAGAGAGAAGGAAATAGAGGGAAAGAGGAAGCAAGGAAATGACAGAAACAGGGAGGAAAGAAGAGAGGAAGGAAGGAAGGACAACAGAAAGAAAGAGAAGAGAAAATGACTAGCATAAAATATAATCTATCAATTTGCTGATCAAAATGACTATTGGTTGACATCTGGATGACCATCCTTTTCTAAGCAAAGAGCAAACATCTAGGGGCAACTAGGTGGCACAGTGTACAGAGCACCAGCCCTGGGTTCAGGAGGACCTGCGTTCAAATCCGGCCTCAGACACATAACACTTACTAGCTGTGTGACCCTGGGCAAGTCACTTAACCCCATTGCCTAGCCAACAAAAACAAACAAACAAACAAAGAGCAAACATTTAAAATCTTACCTCTATGAGCTGTATGAGCGTCCCTGCCCATTGATACAGTGACAGCATATGGTTTATAAGTGTGAGATCAGGGGATGAAAAGATCTGAAAGAAATCAATTGATAAGAAAACTAGATGAAAAAGAAGGAAAAATTTGAACTTTAAATTCAAAAATAATAATGATGATGACGATGATGATGATGATGATGACGACTATGTAGCTAATGTTTATGTAGTGCTTACTATGTGCCAGGCACTGTGTTAAGTGCTTTGCAGTTATTTCACTTGAGCCTCATAAAAACACTAGGAGGTAGGTGCTATTATTATCTCCATTTTACAGTTGAGGAAACTGAAGCAGACAGAGGCTAAGTGACTTGCTTAGAGTAACACAGCTAGTAAGTGTATGATTCTGCATTTGAGCTCAGGTCGCTCCGACTCCAAGCCCAGTGCTTTTTACATTATGGTGCCCCCTCACTGCCCTAGAGTTAGAAGCGCTAAGTTGACTTGAAGTTGGAAAAAAATCATATCAAATGACCAAAGCATTAAGAATTCTTCCTAAATCTTCGAACAGAGGTATAAGTGAGGCAGATTATAAATTTAGAACTGAAAGGGGCTTTAAGGGATCATCAAATCCAACCCCTTCATTTTACAGATGAACTAGGACTTGGATTCAGGGACTTGTCCAAGGTCACAGAGGCTATGTACAGAACAAGAATTCAAAAAAACACACCCCTCTTATTCCACACTCTGGACTCTTTCCCATCTACCATACGATTCAAGCTGTTGGCACTAGGCTTTCCCATTCAGTGTTTTTATTTTGTGATGCAATTTGCATACTGCACAATATATAATACAATTAATGGTGTTGGTGGGGAAAGTGCTAAATTTGGATTCAGGAGTCCTGGGCTTGAATCCCAGTCCTAACTCTAAACAGCTTTGGAATCCTGGGAAAGCTGCTCATTCTCTCTAAGACTGTTTCCTCACATGTAAAGCATGTACTACTTAGACTACTTATCTTGCAGGATTGTCATGAAGAAAGGGATTATCAATCACAAAGCACTGGAAAAATATGAGTTACTATTCATATTTTCAGAGTCATTATGTCAGAAAAGTATCAGTTTTCCTTTTAAGATGTGATATTAAAATGATTGCTAAATTTAAAGTTCACAACATCCAGGGGCCACAATTTTTTCTCAAATAATGTACCTCTGATTTTATGATGGAAGTCAGTGATAAATAGGGATTCTTTCCACAGCAAGCTTTCCTGAAATTTCTCTCCTCCTTTAATTGACAGCTATCTTCGTAATCCCCATGCCCTATCTTTTTTCCTGTTGTCCATTCGAGAAAAGTGACTTAAAGTGGGTCTAAACATGGATTGCAAGGACTGAGCAAATGTTTGACACTACCACTACCACAGAGACAAATTTAGAGCTGAAAGGGCTTGAGGGGATCACCAAATCCAACCCCTTCATTTTACAGATGAGAAACTAAGACCTGGATTCAGGAACTTGTCCAAGGTCACAGAGGCTGTGAACAGAGCAAGGATTCAAAAAACACACCCCTCTGATTCCACATGCTGGATTGATAGAGACAGAGAAACTCAGGGTAATAGTCTTTCCTTGCTCCCTAAAATCTACGAAAAATTGGAGTCCCTTGAATCAATGAGATACACTCTCTGGGTGAGTGTTTGCCATTATTTACTGCAGGGCTAGACAAATTCTTTCCATCTTCCTCACTGCTAAGAAAAAGGTAGAGAAGTCACAGGAATAAGAGACGCTACCCAAACTATTGCCTGCTTGGGTTGAGAGAGGGAGAATTAGATCTTCACACGTCAACGTGGCATAAAGTACAAGGTAGGGAAGGGCTCCTATTTGGAGGGAGTGGGTTCCCCATTTTGGGGTCTTTGAGGAGAGTCTGGGCAACTAAAAGTGGATTCCTATACAAGTACAGTTTGAACTGGATTATCACTGAGGTCCCTTTCAAACTAGAGATTCTATGACATATCTGCAATAGGTGTTCTTAACCTACAGTCTATGAAATTGGTTTTTTTTAATATTTTGATGATTTTATTGCATCATAATAGGTTTCCTTTGTAATCTTGTGTATTTTATTTTGTGAATTTAAAACCATTATTCTGAGAATAGGTTCACAGACTTCACCAGGTTCCCATAAAGCCCCTGACACACAAAAGAGTTAAGAATCCCTGATCTATAATAATAATATTCATAAATAATATTAACATTTAAATAGTACTTAAAAGATTTCATTTTATATAACTAATTTGATATTTACAAAAATCTTGTGAGGCAAGCAGCACAAGTATTCACATTATAGATGAAGAAATGGAGTCTTGAAGAAATTGTGACTAGGTCAATATTACATGGGTAGGAAGTATTAGAACTAGATCTTCAAATTCCAGTAATCTCTCTAGTACACTAGGCTTCCTCTCCTTACAAACAGATCCGTTGTAGCTGGGGATTACTAATGAAGAAATAATTGAGTATTAAAAAACAACTTAATGTCTTTCTTAATCACAGTTATCAATACATCCATATATCACGTTCACAGACACAAAATTCTTTCCTTTTATAGCAGTCAAAAAGTTGTTTCTATCTCCTTTCTAATTAGTCCCTTTACCCTTTTATTTTCATTTCTTATCTTACCCAGCAAGCTTTCCTTCTCAATATAGCCCGACTTTCCCATGAGTTTGTAAATTCTCTGTTTTGTTCTACCCTTCTTGTGAACTCCGACATTCCACAGTAACCATCAAGGTCTGCTTCCCTATCTCCAAGGTACACTTAACCTGGTATCCTGGCTTTCAAGTTCTGTCTTTGATAAATTAACCTGCAGTTTTAGTCTTTACCCTCCGTTGTCTGGTTTTCTTCAGTTTATAAGACTATTTGACTAATTCTAAATTTCAAATCCTTCTACACATTTTCAAACGCTTTTATGCATGGTAAAGTCAGTTTAAGGATCATTTAATATTTCTAGAGAGAAAGAATTCTATTGGCATGTTTCTAGACTGATCCCTCTTCTTCCCACCACCACCTCACCCCTGCCCTTACAACTAGATATTTTAAAAGGTTATTATAGCAGTTCCAACATGAGAGGGGAAATATCCCCTTCTCTAGGTTGAAGCCTTTTCTCAGATGAAGTCAGCTATAGGGTTACAAATAAATCAGAAGGATGCTTAAACTGATCAATGCCTGGGTAAGGACATGCTCCTTCTATCCTTCTATCCTTCTATAAAACTGCTACACAATTGAATTAATAGAGCTCTTCATTGTCCTTTCAAGCCTCAAGTAATGACTTTATCCAAAGACAGAATATTAAGTCATCTACTGTTTTGCTTCAGTATCTTAAATCCCACACATTTATAGTTTCAGGTTTTTCACAATTATGGCAGAAAATGTCTTTTATATACCACCCAGAGAATATATAAAATTTTATATATATATATATATATATATATATATATATATATACACACACATATATATATATAATATATATAATATATATAATATAATATATATAATAACAATAAGCATTCTTCTCAGCAAATACCTATGATGAATTACTCTCAGGATGTTCTCTCACAGGTTTACTGAAACTCAAGTTAATTAATTGAAATGAAGCCCATGTATTTGCGCCTGTACTCAGAGTAATTAACTAAAATGAAACACATGTATTACTAATCTTGCCTACTGTGATCAAGAGAGAAATGAAGACGTCCATCAAACTAGATTATTTCTTCATTAGCAAGGGTCAGGAACATCTCTGCAGCTCTGAAATTTATTTTCATATTGTGGGTTCAAGGGAGATATGTTTTCCCTATTAAAAAGGAGATAAAATATGGGAACATACCGATTGCTATATGTTCTGCTATATGAAGGCAGCTAGGTGGCACAGCGGATAGAGTATTGGGCCTGGAGTCAGGAAGACTCTTTCCTGAGTTCAAATCTGGCCTCAGACACTTAGTAGTTGTCTGACCCTGGGCAAGTCACTTAACCTTCTTTGCCTCAGTTCTTCATCTATAAAACGAGCTGGAGAAGGAAATGGCAAACCATTCCAGTATCTTTGCCAAGAAAACCACAAATAGGGTCATGAAGAGTCGGACGTGACTGAAATACAACTGAACAACAGCAATTAATTGCTATGTAAAAGATAACACAAGGAGATTTGAAGACCTATTGTCACTAGGGGACTAGAGGTAACTAGCTAAACAAATAGGCATTCATGTGTCTCTAACCTATCCCCTTATCCTAGAATATACACATGCATAAATGTGTATGCACATATATGTTTTATTTTTAAACATGCCCAAGGGGCATCAATATTTGGCTACTTTTAAATACAAAGTATGTATTAGGAGCCTGTCTGATAGTCTTCACAAAAGAGAATCATTGATGCCTTTTTACCTTGTAGTTATTTGAAGCAGGTGACATACTGCTAGGTCTATATTCCCAAGATATATAAAAAAGAGAGGGAGCGAAGGACCTATTTGTACAAAAATATTTAGAGCAGCTCTTTTTGTGGTGTCTAAGAACTGTAAATAGAGAGGACACCTATCAATTGGGGAATGGCTAAACAAGCTATGGTATATGGTTATGATGCAATATTATTGTGCTATAATAAATGACAAGCCAGATGACTTCAGAAAAACCTGAAAAGACTTACATGAACTGATGCAAGGTGAAGTGAGCAGAACCAGGAGAAAGTCGCACACAGTTAACAGCAATATTGTACGGCAAACAACTGTGAATGACTTAGCTCTTCTCAGCAATACAAGCATCCAAGACAATCCCAAAAGACTAATGATGAAGAGTGCTCTCTACCTCCAGAGAAAGAAATTATACTGTCTGAAAACAGACTAAAGCATGCTGTTTTTCACTTTCTTTCTTTCATTCTTTTTTCAAAAATTCTAGTCTTCTTGTACAAAATGACTAATTATTGAAATGTTTTACATGATTGCACATATATAACCTGTACTAGATTGTTCACTGTCATGGGTTGAGGTGGAGGGGTAGGGGAGGAATAGAATTTGGCACTCAAAACTTTAAAAAATTGTTAAAATTTTAAAAATGTGTTAAAATTGTTTTAACATGTATTTGGGGAAAATAAAACATTAAAAGATTAATGTAAGAAAATGAAGTATAATAGCCCATTAGAAAAGAGAACAGCCATAAGTCTTAAGGCTACACTGAGGAATATCACAGGATCATAGACATAGACCTAGAAGGAACCTCAGAGGCAATCTCGTCCATCTCCCTCTTTTTACTGAGGAAGCTCAGGCCCAGTGAGGTTAAGTGACTTGAAAAAAAAACCAACTGGAGGTGATTTTGCTAAGATTTTACTGTTTTTGTTTAGTCTTTGTTTGCTCTTGCTTGCCTTTCTTTGATCAACATGGTCATTTTAGTAATCCTCTGACTCACAGGTGACATTTTGCTGCTAACAGCACAGGTCCTCTTGATTCAAAATATACCCACCCTTTAAAAAGGGGGTAACAGTACCAATGACCCCCTAAATCTAGCACCAAGCAGGAGTGAAGAAAGTATCATTTCTGCTTCCATCCTCAAGGAGAATGAAGGTGTAGGCTATATAGACTCTCGCAAGAGCAAATGACTGAAAACAATAGGAAGAATGCAGGAAGGATGCCTATAAAAACTTCTTTCCTCTTTCATCCCTACTCTTCGATTCTCCAGTGGCCATACTGGAAACAGCAGCCATTGTTGTTTATTCCTGGCAGACAGAGGAGTACCAAGTTCAAAGTTTCATACCAAGTGCTAAAAATGTAATTTTTAAAAAACTCTAGGTGGACAGGTGCTATTAGGTAAAAGTGAGACCACCAGAGCTATGGAGAATTAATTATCTACAATCTAATTCCATTCTCTTTGAAGGAATTTTCTGGTATCTGGTATCATCAATTTACAAAATTCATTTCTGATAGGTTTTCATGTCTGTACTGAAGCAGAAATTTCTCTGAAAGTCTGCACATTTGTAATATTCACTAAGTATCCAAGAAGAATAGGTCATTAAATGGGATTGGTTCAGCCACAAAGTTCTATTAGTTACCCCAACAATTGCTATTGGGGTAGCAGAGCTAGTTTTTGCCACAACATCCTTTCCTGGAACAGTGTTCAAAATATCCTAGTTTTAGAGAAATGAGACAATCAACATGTGTTTATACTTATTTTATTGTGGGGGAGAAAAGATTGATATACAATTAATTGCAAATATGAATGAATTCCTCCTGAAGAAGTCTAATTGTAGCTCCAACCACAATTTTAATACTCAATACTTTCCTGCAATTGAACTGTGCAAAGGGAAAATAGGTTTTAAATACTCTATAGTTAGTGCAAATACTCATATCCATTCATAGGCTGATTACTCTAGTTATAGAATATAGTTCAGGGCAGCTGCACAAGCCTATGGGATAACAAGAAATTGTTCCCATATAGTGATTTTGACAAATGAAGTGATCATATGAAAGACAGAAGTATGTTTTAGAAAGTTTGCTCTCATGGAGTTTGGTGGGCCACAAGACAGATGAACAGAGCAGAAGAAACATTACGTCAGGACTATACTTTGCCCTGCTATAGTGCCTTTCATCTGAGTATGAAACAGTGAGGCAAGATGCATTGTTTCTCACATTGCTTCCAAGTGATACAAATAGATTTAACCCCATCTTAGTATTCAACAAAGGCAAAGTATTATTCTGACAGGAACAATTAAACTCATCTCACAGTAACCTCCCTCTGACATTTAACTGTGCTGCCTTCCTATGTAATTACTTACAATCATTCTTATTCATTACTCAAAATAAGAAGTTAATTCCAATTAACTTCCACGTATTTTCTTAGCCTTGCTCCATCATGTGCAGATTTATACATCCTGTCCAGGCTTTTTGACAGACATTCTCATTAAACCTATGACAAATATAAAATGGAGTAGGAGAGGAAGGGTTCAAGAGAGGGTAAAGAACATGTTTTGTTTTGTAATATATGCCAGCTGCTGGGGTGCTGCTGGGCCCTAATCCATCAGGAGGACCCATGATTAATTCAGAACCATTCAAAGCAAATGCAGAAATGATTTAGGTGGTGAGATAGCTAAATCACAAAATATGTTGAAACCAGTGAAAGTAAATAGGTAGAAAACTGAAGTGGGAATCTGGTAATGTTGCTGAGATGTAATGCTGAAACAAATGAAAACAACATCAACGAAACCGCACAACTGCCAGAGCTATAAACAGGATGGGACAGATAGAATTTTGACTCAGGCTGTCCACCTTGAGGGACACAGGCTGCCTCTCTTCTGGGAGAATAATTCCTATATTTTTCTCACCCTGTGGTGAAACCATCTGTCGGGTGCTCCTTTCCCAAGACTTAATCTTCCCCATTAACTTCTCCGTGGACACTCTGGGGCACAGGCTCATAAGCTCCTTCCAGTAATACTACACATGTAATTGTACTATCTTCTGCTTGCCTCCTCATCCCCCCCCCAAAAAAAAAAAGAACCCTGCTTTTGCCCAAAGTGTAAAACTTACCAGTTATGAAAACAAAGCAAAAAAACCTTGGAAAAAAATGTCTCTGCCCTGCTTTAGAAAACACACTTCACGAAGCCTTTTCTCTACAAAACCTTGCCATAGGAGTCTTACCAAAATTTTAGCATGCTTGTCCCTATAATATGAATAACAACCACAAAATAATGAATGGGATTATCATAAGGACTTACGAAATAATTTGCATTGCTTTGGAGTGACATCTCATTATTTTGCATCTCATACAACTACCCAAAGAGTTGTTACTTATGCATATATATTCAGTGATTGATCTTTTCCCTACTTATCTGCCCACGCTCATGACCAGCACGGTATGATAGAAACAGCTATGGACTGAAAGTCAGGATGCCCTGGTTTCTAGTTCTAGGTTAACCATTAAACAGCTGTGTGGCCTTGGGTAAGAATCATCTGATCAAAGATCTATACCTGGAAGGGACAGAAGAAGCTACAAGTCCCAAAGCCCCTTATTTTACAAATGAGGAGACTAAAGGCCAACAGGTAACATGACTTACCTAGTGTCACTCAGGAAGCTGGGGTTCAAACTCAGGTCCTATGAAATCCAAGTTCATTGCTCTTTCCATTACACTGTTCTGGTACTTTGTCTCTTTTTTCCCCTCAATCTTCCTTTATAGATAGCCCCTTTTCTCCAAGAGTACCTTCCAATTGTACTTTGTGTATCTTGTATATACATGGTAGTTTAAATGCTTTTTATTCCTCCATTAGAATATGAACTCCTTGAGAGAAGAGTCTCTGCTTTTTTTGCTTTTCTATTTCCATTGCTTAGCCCAGTGCCTGGTACACAGTAAGTACTTAATATAAATAAATGCTTGTTGACTGACTGACTAAAGTCTATAAAATAATGGGGATTTGACTGAGGTGCGAACACAGAATCTTTCTAGCAAGAAAATTGTTGGCTTCTCAGCTGTAATAGTAATGCCGTGCAGCACTCATGCAATTATGTCATTATTAAGAACACGCTATGTTCAGTCTTCCCCAGCACAGCAAATATCTGTCTCTCGTGATATTCAGTGCAGTACTAAAGAGGATAAAACATTGTTTCTCTAAGACTGGTATGAAAATCCTCTGATAAGGGGTTTGCTATGCATTATTTTTAAGTGAATATAAATATTACACGTTCCTTTGCATGTCCAGACCACCAATAATTCTTGGAGGAGATCTTGAATATGAAACACGAGGCTGGCAGAAAAAATTCAAAAGCACTTGTGGGATGTATTGTTTGCTATTTCTGTTGGGCAATTTTGGGTGGGAGGGATCTGAGGTGGTTAAAGATAAAGCTACACAGAAAAACAAATTTAAGTGACTGACCATTGTTTACAGCTACATGAAGCAGAAGAGTATTGGCTGTTTGGGTGAAGGGGGGTTTACTAACGGTTCCCTGTCAAGTTCAAATGTATCCCCAGCCTACACAGGGCAGCCACAGTGGAAACTTACCCTTGTGATAACAATCTTTCAGAATGAGAATGTGGTGAACCCCTAAACCTGCCCTTCTCTCCCCACACACACCATTTCCACCACAGCCCCTCTAAGAGCTTCTGCTCTGGAAAGATACAAAGCCCCCAAAAAGATGAAAAGAAAAATGTGTCTGCCTCTGACAACCCAAGTTTTGTTTTTAAACACCTGATGTGTTAGAGTCACAGTTTAATTCATACTGATTTCCTGAGAACCTTCTCAGGCTCAGAAGCCCCATAGATCTATCTGTTAATCACCATGGTCTTTATTTCAACGAAACTTCTTGGTTCACTGGCTCTCCCAGATACACTAAACAACAAGTCTCTGACTCCTCTAAGTTGAGCATCTGTCTCTTTTAATCACTAACTTGGCAACGAGGAGGCACAGAAAATAGAGTGCCGGGCCTGGAGTCACAAAGACCTGAGTTCAAACGTGACCTCAGACACCTACTAGCTATGTGACCCTGGGCAAGTGATTTCTCCCTGTTTGCTTCAGTCTCCTCATTTGTAAAATGAGCTGGATGAGGAAATGGCAAACCACTTCAATATCTCTCCAAGAAAACCCCAGCTGAGGTCACAGAGTCATATACAACTGAAATGAATGAATGACAATGACTAATTTACTAAATGGTATCCTTTCCCCCCCAAGTACTGGAAATATAAGGTGACTTTATGGTACAAGTGATACCAAAGATAAAGTTGGCTTTCCCATCATCTCAAAACCATAATACTCTCACACACACAAAACACATGAAGGAACCCCCTTTACACACAGTTTCAAAGCTACATCACTAGCCTAGAAGTCTACTTTTATATCTCTACCTGCTGACTTGACATTCTCTTCTGTCTAAAACCAGACAGACCATCATTCCCTCTAAATTCGCCTCCTTTCTAGCTTCCCTTTCTCTGTTCTGCCAGGTACCCATGTTTGAAAATTCAGTCTTCGATTTTTCATAGAGTTTAGGGGTTGAAGAGACCTTAGAGAATTGCTTCATCTTATAAATGAGCAAACCAAGACCCAAAGTGGTCTTTACAAATCTTTAATTCTTCTCTTTCCCATAATTCTAATATTTAATCAGTTGATACATTTTATCCATTCACTCTCAGCATTAGCTCTCTTGTTTCATATTTTGACTGCAAGCACCCAAGTTCAGATCCTCATTGCATCTCATCTGAATTATGACTAACTGGTCTCCCTAGTTTTTCCTCATGACAATCCTATGCCACTGTTGCTCTTTTGCTCAAATACCTTCAGTGGTTCTCTATTATCTATTTTAACAAGTCCAGACCTCTTGGACTTGCATTCAGGGGTCCTAATCTACCTTTTCTGTGTTATCATTCCATACTATGTTCTTTAATAGAAATGCAACCCCCAATGTATGAATGACGAAATTACAACATTTGGTTCTAGTGAATTTTTCTTTTTACTTTTAATCTTGACTTGAGAAGAAAATTTGGTTAAGATGAAATCCCTTTACTGTTTGAGTAATTTACTCTTCAGTGACTTCCCCACATTGGAATGTGGATATACTAAGCCCAAAAGAATTATGAGTCAGAGTCATCTAGATTGATATATGCTTCATTACCCTTCAGACTCAGGATTCCACAGAGGTGGGAATCACACCTACATCTCTCACCCCCACACCCTCATCATTGACCATGGGGAGTACAAAATCCATGACATTTAGAACCAGATGATACAAGCCTCATTCAGAAGAGGAGTTGAGATTGGAGCTTTGTGTTATTACTCAGGCACTGTCCTCAAAGATATTATAGGCCAATGGAAACTTCTCTTCCTTCCCACTACCATCACCCACCTCAGAATTACTGCCCAAACACCTACTACTACCTCTGGATGTCAGTTTTGGGAAACTCTTTATAATTCTAGTTGGCATGTCATTATTCAAAACTTACTTTTGGCTTATAAAGAAGTTTGGGATTGGGGTTGGTGTATCAAACTTGCTATGGTAGTTTTGTATTAAAATGAAACAAAATACCACTTTTCCCCATATAAGCGAATTGAAGGAAATCACGTAAGTATTTAAAGTACTTCAGCATTTTGATTTCTGAATTTTTATTGGCACAAAGGTTTTTGATTAATTATTTTTCAAATTGTGAGATTGGTATTTTGTTGAGTCATTTCAGTAGTGTCTGACTCCCCAAGGCCCCATCTGGGGTTTTTGTGGTAAAGATACTGGAGTGATTTGCCATTTCCTTCTCCAGTCATTTTACAGATGAAGAAACTGAGGCAAATAGGGTTAAAAGACTTGCTAAGAGTCACACAGCTAGTAAGTATCTTACATCACATTTGAACTCAGGTCTTCCTGATTCCACATCCGGTGCTCTATCCGCTGTGCCACTTGGCTGCCCCCTTATGGCTCATGATTAATAAGGCATGTTATTCATCTCTCCTTTTTCCATCTTCATTCATTTGCTCTCATATCCCCTATACCTTGAAGGCCCTTCCCCCATGTCTACCTATTGAAATTGTTTGCATACTTCTAGGACCAGGGTAAGTACTGCTTCCTCAATTGTGCTTTCCCCAATTTCCTCAACTAAGAGTAATCATTCCCCTTTCAGTTCTCTCATAGCACTTTTATTAAATCTCTTCTATACTTTAAGAATATTTCTTTTGTATTATAGTTTCTAATACAACATGTTCTATCTTTATATTAAAGCATGGGGCCTGGATTCCGGAAGGCCTGAGTTCAAATCCAGCCTCTGATATTTACTAGCTGTGTGACCTTGGGCAAGTCACTTCACCTTTGACTGTCTCAGTTTGGTCATCTGTAAAATGGAGACAACAGCACCATCAAGGGTTGTTGTGAGGATCAAATGAGCTAATATTTGCAAAGTGCTTAGCATAGTGCCTCACACAGTAGGTGTTGATAAATACAACTTCCCTTCCCCTGCCACGGTCTCTCATATTTGATCATAAATTCCTTAAGTCACGGATAATATCTTTTATGTGTTCTTCATGTGAGTGGCACGGTTCCTTGAACCTATTAGCTACTTGATAAATGTTTATTGATGGAACAGAATGAAGTTGGATTAAATTGATCACAAAATACACACAAGTTTGTGGCATCCATCATTAATCAATCATTAAACTAAAGGTAATCTTAAAAAAGTCTAAGGCCATGTGTCTGCCTGAATTAAGAAAACCTACAGAGATCCTGACATCTTTGTCTTCAAGACTGAGCTAAGATTTGTCAAAGAATCCAGCAAATGATTTCCTAGCAAAGGCTCGCTAAAACCCTATCAAGAAAGGCAGTGTGTTTTCTTGAGACTAGTAGACAGATTGTGCCAGGTGGGGAAGTCTGGGAATAAGGAATCACTGCAGGTGTTAAGCAGGGGACTCTATAAGATATGAGAAAATACAAGAAGAAGCTAGAGGCAAGGAGGTATGGTAGCAAGAGTTAAGACAAAGGGCCTGAACTACAGTGGTAGCAGTGAGAAGACAAAGAAGGGACAGAGATGTACAGTGCTTAGGGTCAGACTTCAATCAAGTCTACAAATTAATTCTAATATCCATGTCATCCTATGAATGGACAATATTGTCATTACACTTAGTTTCCGGAGTTTGATAACAAGACTTAGATGTTCCACTTGATTTCAAAAACAAGAGAAGAGCTCTAGTAATGAAATCTGCAAGGATCACATCAGCAGCATCCAAAGGTCACTCATCGCAGCTCCGTTTTGTGGGCTAGCACCCAAGAAAACAATGGATGCTCACAGAGTACCTAAATAGCTGTTGGGCTCTACTCTCATCTATGCCTGTGGGAAGACCTAGAGAGCAGCCCTTGGAGTCAAGATGACACCATGCACCCCTTCATCACATATTTCTTTCTCCTTCCATCAGGTATATAAGTGTCTGGTAGACAAACTCCCTAAAATAGCCTCATCTTGTGTCTAGACAATGAGACTTCATAACTGGTGTTGGGATGGCTCAGTACGGCTTGAGATGAGACAGTTCAGTCAGCATGAGTCCCACAAAATGAAGAGGGGAGGGGAAACCACAGAAAGGATGATCCAAAACACTACTAATTAGTGACCGAGTCCACAAACTGAGAAAAGGGGGGAGGCGGAAATGGGGAATAAGCATGTATTAAATACTTACTATGTGTCAAGCGCTCTACAAATATTGTCTCACTTGATGTCAACAATTCACAATATCCCTGTGAGGTAGGTATTATTAAGGAGGCAGATAGAGGTGAAGTGGCAGGCCAGGGTTATGTAGCTTATCAGAGGCTGAATTAGAACTTAGATCTTCCTCCTTTCAGGCCTAGTGCTCTATCCACTGCACTTTGGGCCTCCCTTTCTGTTAGCTTTGCTCATATATTTGGGGAGTACCCTTAGCATATAGCAACAAAATTAATATGCACGTGCATATTTTATGACTTGTTTTTCTTGCAGAACAAAACCAATTCCTATTTATCTCAGCACTAGTTTATCATAGAGTAGTTAAGCCTTTTGTTGTTTGTCTAATTTGCAGTAATATATAAATACTACAAAAAGCTATATGACAAAGCTTGGATTTGGGTTTACTCATATTAAGGTATTTACAAATGGCTTTTATGTGGGAAGTGAAGCATTGCTAGAATTACAAATTAGAATTACATGAAAATTGTTATCTTCACAGAAAGTAATGAAAATGATTATACTTCTGCTTTGTAAAATCTTTAGTGCCATGTTAAGACAATAACATGCATGACCTTGAGTTGAGATAAATACTTTCTCCAAGGTAGAAATGAAAGGGTTCATTGTGCCATCTTGACTCCAAGGGCTGTTCCGTAGGTCTTCTCACAGGCATAGATGAGAGTAGAGCCCAACAGCTATTTAGGTATTCTGTAATCACCCATTGTTTTCTTGGGTGCTAGCCAATAAAGTGGGTCTGCAATGAGTGACGTTTTGATGCTGGTAATGTGGCCCTTCTAGATCTCATTACTAGATAAGTAATGTTTATAGAGATTCAAATAATCATCACAAAATTCCTTCAGGCCAAGGAAAAGGAAACCAATTATGTGTCAATCAATGAAGAAGACTATAATACTATGTCTCAGGCACTGTGCTGGGATGCTAGGGAAAAAGACAAAAAGAAAAGAAAAGCACTAATGAGGTGGGGGAGGGGGGGATTTGGGAATGCTCAAGAAAGCCTTCATGTAGAAGTTGTTTTTTGAGCTGAGCTTTCAAAGAAGCCAGAGATTCAATGAGGCATAGATAAGGAGAGAACGCATGCCAGGCATGGGGGACAGTCAGGAAAAAGGCATGTTTGAGGAACGTGAAGGTCAGTTTGGCAGGACCATAGTATGTGTGAAGTGGAGTAAGATGTGGAGATGGCAATTCAGATGCAGATATCCAGAACCGTTATTGCATCTATAGAGGAAACTCAGAGTGGAAACTCCCTATACTGATGCAGCTCAACATCTTGTCCATAACTCAGAGTCCTGGAGCACTGAATTTAAGTGGCTCAAAGTCGTCAGAGACAGGGTTTGAACCCAAGCCTTCCTAAATCCAAGGCATCTACTATGCCACACTGTCATATTATACATATAAATATGCCTGTACATGTATACATACATATTATAGACACATATACACATACTATGCACATATATTATACACACAACCACATATATATGTACATACATGTATTCTCCTAATATTTAAACAGATGGAATATCTATCAAATATATTCATCTAATATAGATTCAATTTTCTATTGACTCTAGGTTTACTTCCATTTCCTAGGGGAAACTGTTCTTGATTGATTAAGATTAAAATATGTTCTTACCTAGAGTGGTACATTAAGGAACCTCATCTTTGCACAACTGGCATATGTAATAGAGGAGAAAAGGTTAAGGGACTAATTCAATTTCATCTCCAGAAGACATACTCTTTGAGTGTGGTGTGGTCAAAGCTCACTAAGTACAGGTTCTGAAGGAACTAATCATCTAAAATCAATAGCTGAAGGCAACTACTAGAGGTACCATCCCTGAGCTATTGAAGATGAGGAAATAGTACTTTCACTGAAAGTGATAAAATATGGAGTTACTACAGATTTTATTCAAATACAGTTTGGTTTGGACTATGTATGACCTTTCTGAGAAGTATAGTCTATGTAGGCTTATTATTATTTTCATCATCAACAGCTTCAATTATTTTAAAGCCTAGGGGAGTTTATTCTAAACTGCTATTCTTCCAGGATAAATCAGTGAAAGGTAATCAATTCAATTCAGCAAACATTTATTGAGTACCTACTATGTACTCAGCTTTGTGTTGGAACCCAAAAATGCTTAAGGAGATGGCAGTCTAGTGGGAGAAATAAAATAAATGTGCAACCATAGTATGACATAGAGTGTGGCAAAGGCTTTAAAGAAGGTACAAAATGTTAGTTTCTTACTGATGAATTAGAAGAAATCTACCTTAGTATATTAGTAATGGTTGAGACCCTTGAGTTCAAACATACAATTTGCTCATTTTGTAAATAAATGCATACTTCATGTGATCAGTGCACTATTATCAATGTAATAATGTAATACGTTGAAATTATTATAAAACTCATTATTTTACACCTTAAATTAAATGTAAAGTAAATGTAACAGGGAAAAAGGAATATTTACTCTCAGAAGGAATCTCCTTTGTTATTCTACCCTCCTCAAGCATAGATACTCTCACAGACTTTTCTGCCTCCACCCATTGACAACTCCTTTATCTTAATGGACATCCAATAGGTTAACAAATCACTTAGATTCCATGTTAGTAGTAAGGAAGGGAATAGTTGGGGGAAGTGAATAATAACAACAGTAATCAACATTTATATATCACTTACTTTGTGCCAAGCACTGGGCTGAGCACTTTTACAAATATGATATTATTTGATACTCAAACAACTCTACAAGGTAGATGCTATTATCCCCATTTTACAGTTGAGGAAACTGAGGCAAACAGACCCTTGCCCTGTGTCACACAGCTAGTAAGCAACTGAAGCTGGATTTGAACTCAGGTCTTCCCTACTCCAGGTCCAACACTCTATGAACTATGGCACCTCCTAGCTGCCTAGGGGGGAAAAGCAATAAGAACAAATTTACTCAAAATAAGAAGCTTGGGGTTAGATAGGAAATATACTATTAGCAAGCACCCCCTATTTCTATGGTCCTAAGGAAACCATTTTTTGTCTCTTCCCCAACCTCTAGGGTTGGAAGATTGTGAGTCTGATCTTTATAACCATTCCCCAAGCTGGCTTCAGGCCATGAGAAGTGCAGGAAGATAGACAAACAAATCATATTCCCAGCACAGAAAAGGTAGGTTTTTGAATCAGGGCAACTAATTTGTTAACAAGCAATTAGTAGTAATCTTGCCTACTGGTGATGAGGCTTGAAGTCTGCTTTCCCTCTTCCTCCAACAAGGAAGCATTTGATGATCTGTACAAGACAAATTCTCCAAGCATCTTTTATTTTTATTCCAGCTCCAGAATTCCTGATCACACAGTCTGTTCTGGCCACACTCACCTGTCTACCCAACCAATCCAGTTTGCCCAGGCACTGAAGTCAATCAGAATGTAGAAGGGCTGACAGTTCCTGGAGAGTCAGACCAACCTAGTCTTTCACAACAGAAACATTCCCTGATTGAAAATACAAAATAATCTTCTGTCAAAGACTAGAAGTTGGTACCAAACTTTTAAGGTTTAAGGAATCCAAACCTGAAGCTAGTGTAACGACCAGCTAGTTGTATTAGGGACAATTGAATTTCTTTTTTTTATTTTACCTTATCTCAGGCTTAATCAAGGAAGGCAGAAAGTCTTATACAGGTCCTCATTCCTATAAAAATATGCTTAAAAGACAAAAAAGAAATTCTATCATTTCCCATCATTTATATTCTATTTTATTTTATATTTAGTTTTTGTCATGCTATATCATTCCTACTAGATCACAATTTCCATGAGGGCAAATTATTGCTTATTTATTTACTTTTAATCTTCCCCAGTCTTTGGCACATAGTTGATATTTCTAAAATATTTACTGAATTGAATCAAATTATTATTTTTTTTAGGTCTATTGATTTTGAAAACCAACAATTGAGGTTATAGGAAAGAAATAAGAAAGAAAAGTTTTCTGTGTCTGAACAGTCAAATATTGGTAACAGAGAGAGTTACAGAATTTAAGCCATGAATTCTGGAATTCAAGACCTATTTTTGACACTAGCTGTGAAACCTTGTACAAGTCACTTATCTCAAATTCCTGCAAAATTGAAGCATTAATACCTGAAGTATTAATACCTATGTCATAGGCTTGCAAGGCTTACATGAGATAATTCTAGGTTTATAGAGGTAGGGCTGGAAGAGGCCACCGAGTCCAGTTTCCTAATTTGTAAACTGAGGCTCCGGAAAATGAAGTGAATTGCCTGTGGTCACAAAGCTAGGAAGTGCTAGGATCTGAACCTAGGTCTTCCTCACTCTAGGTCCAGCACTTCACCCATTATAGCACTATGTGTGTACACACACACACACACACACACACACACACACACACACACACAAACATATATATACACACATATATATGCATACACTCATATATATGTATGTGTGTATATGAATGTATGTATATGTATATATACAATATATACTATAGAATGCTTTGCAAACCTTAAAGCACTATATAATGGAAAACAGTATGGTACACTGGAGAGAATATTGAAGGACCAGGGTTCAAATCCCAAATTCATATCCCATGAATATGTATAGAGCATAGGCCCTTAGGGGTGCTAACACACCCAGGTATACCTGTTCCATGTAAGCATATACCTCTGATGCTTACTTACTACCTGTGTGGCCTCCAGCAAATCACTTAATTTAGCCTGAATCTGACTTTCCCCATCTCTAACGTAAGAAAACTGGACCAAATGGCCTCTGTGGTCCCTTCCAGATCTACATTTGTGATTCTGTAATCCTTTGAAAAAAAAATCAAGAATCAAAAACCCCAGTGCCCATTCATTCTTATGCTTCTTCTATATGGCTAACATGAATACAGTCCCTATTTCCATTCTTCCCTCTTCCTTCCCACTCTCTCCCCCCAAAAAAGAGAGAAAGCTCCTACAATGTTTCTGCTATGAATCGAGAGATCCTGGAAATGGAATTTCAGGTAATTAAGTTACTATTTAATATACAGTCAGCCAACCAATTGTCAAATTAACATACAGATTTAGATTATTGATGGAGATGATATATTTCAACTGATGTAATTATAAAATGATTCAAGGTGAGTCAGATACAGAGATCTAACTTCAATTCTTCTTAATAAGAATGGCTATCACTTATATAGTGTCTACTATGTGCCAGGCACTGTGCTAAGCGCTTTATAATCATCTGATTTGGTCTGTATAACAACTTTGGGAGGTAGGTGCTATAATTATCTCCATTTCACAGATGAGAAAATGGAGGCATAGAGAAGTTATGTGAGTTGCCCAAAGTCACATAGCTGGTAAGTGTCAGAGGCTGGATTTGAATTCAGATGTTCCTGACTCCAGGCCCATCACTTTATGCACTGTGCCACAAAGAACAAAACCTGAATCAGGCCCTGCCCTCAAGGAGCTTATGTTTTACTGAGAGAATATAAAATGTATGTGAACAATTAAATGCAAAGTTATTTCAGGAAAGAGAAAGCACTAATGAATAAGGCAGACCCTCGGGTATAGACTCCCCCAGGAAGCTTGAAGGGAGCTGAGAGATTCTAAGAGGCAGAGGTGAGTAGAGGATGCTTTCAAGGCATGGGGGCAGCCTATGCAAAAGCATGGAGGTGGGAAATGATGTATCCAGTTATGGGAACAGTGGTTAGCTAGTCTGGCTGAAACATATAGTGCACAAAGGGGAATAACATGAACGATGACATATCAGATACTAACAAGTACTGGAGAGAATAGATCCTTATATTTCCATTACTTGTTCAGAATAAATTAAAAAAAAAACTTGAGCAAATGAATACTTTGAAGCTAGAAAGTAACTTGGAGAACATCTAGTTCAATGCCATCTTTTTACAGATGAAGAAACTAAGGCACAGAGAGGGTTCTTGCTAAAAATCATATGTCTAGTTGAGAAATAAATTTAAAATATTTAGTGAGATGTGCTCCGAATGTCAAAAATAAAAATGCTCCAAGAACTAGTGTTGGATTACACAGGAAACTATATACAAGACAAGATCTTGCTTGTTTATATCTGCTTGTCCTTCATTCACTGTCTCAAGAAGTTCAGCATTTAACGTAGAATTCTTTCTCTCCAATCCAATACCTATTCTCCCACTTGGAGAAGTAAATATACATCCTGTTGGCCCCCCTTAAAGATCCATAATTCGTATCTCATCAGTATCTTCAGTGCCCAATGATCTGTACATAAGATACACATAAGAATGGCCAAACCTTTGATCTGACTATCAATCACCCCCAAACTTTTCCACATCACTAATCTCATACCCTGAAATCCTTCTCTTAGACCATAACTTTCTCTCCTTCCTTCTCTACCCTTTCACCTCATCCCTTCTAAAATCATTTTTTTTTTACCTTCTTTCATTCTCATTACCTCTCATCACATTACCCTTCCTTGCTTTCCCATCTATCATGCCTGCTTGGGCCTCACTTATATTTCTGCAGGATCTTGACCAATTAACCAGTTAAACTTTATTCTGTCTGCTAACTGCAAATCTTTAAGCCTCCCTTTTTCCCTTCCTTGCAATAACTACCACATATATCTTAGCACTGCCAGCCTTGGGTTACCATCATCATCCACTTTTTTCTGGTTCTGTTCTTGCTCCTGCACTGCTAGAGAAAGCTACCCAACCCTGTTAACTGGGTCCACTACACACATATCTGATTTTAACCAACCTTTTGCATGACATCCTTTTGTTTTTCCTGGTTGACAGATATCACTCTCCCTACAACTTCTCTTCCAAACCTCTTCTTTCCTTCCTCTCTATGGCTCTGTACCCCTTCTCTTTTTTCAGAAGATGATCCCTCAAGTTTTACCAAGAAAATAGAAGGTTTTTATCATGTGTTCTTTCATTTTATAAATTCAACAGCTCCAATTTACTCAGCACCATCTACCCCAATTTTCTCTTCCTTTGCTCCAGGCTCTGAGAAAGAGATGACTGTCTCCTTTTGCTCTCAAACAAATCTCCCAGCTTTTCCCAGAACTTGTCCTTTCTAACATCTTCTCTCTTCCTAATCTTCAATCTATTCACTGGCTACTTCTCTGATGCCTACAAACATATCCAGCTCTCCCCCCACTTAAAAAGCCTTCATTTGACCCTGCCATCTCCTTAAATTATAATTGTCTTTTTTTCCTTTAATAAGAAAATTTCTAGAAAACTCTATCAAGTCTTGTGGCCTCCCATTCACTTCTTAATCCCTTGTCTGGAATGCTAACCTTCCTCATCTTCACCTCTTAGCTTTCAAGTCTTAGTGAAAATTCTACCATCAGCAAGAAGCCTTAATACTAGTACCCAATGCTAGTACCTTCCCTCTGAGATTACCTCCAATGTATCATATATATATATATATATATATATATATACATATATATATGTATATATATTATATATATATATATATATATATGTATGTGTGTATGTATATATATGTATATATATGTATGCCTGTATGTATATATATGTATGTGTGTGTGTGTGTGTGTATATATATATATATATATATATATATATATATATATATATATAACATTTGTCTATAGGTGTTTTCTTTGCCATTAGATTGTAAACTCTTTGAGGGGAGGGATGTCTTTCATAATCCCAGTACTTAGTACAGTACTCGGAATGTAGTAAGTACTTAATAAATGCTTCTTGAGTTGAATTATTTTATATTGTTTATCTTCCTATAGTCTCTGTGTCAGCCAAACTGGTCTACTTCCTGTACCTCATACACATCATGCCATTTCCCACACCTGAAATATTAGCCTTCCTCATCACTGTCCTTGAAATCTTTCAAAGATCAGTCCAAATGCCAGTTCTTACAGTAGGTCTTTTCTGACCCTCCCAGTTGTTAGCACATTTTCTTCTTTGAACTTACTTTATCTAGACTGTAGCTCTGCTTACCTGTGTGCATGCTGTTACCTTCTGCAGTGGACTATCAACTCCTTTTTGTCTTTGTGCCCCCAATCCTCACAGGGTGCCTCACACAATATGGCAGACGCTTAATAAATGCTTAATGAATGGAATCAGAGACTTCTTAGAGAGGTATCTATTATGGTCACTAATGAATACACTATTGCTCAACCCTTGAGAATGGCCAAGGTCTTCTTTTTATGGCAGGGCTACTGGTCTTTAGAAGATTGTGAAGTCTCCCATATCCATTTGACAACTTCTCAGATTAACTTAGCATTAGTCTCCAGTACAAGCTGGACTCCCATTTCCCAATGATCCATCACTTTCTCTTCTTTACCTTATTCCCTTTTCTTTCTTCCTTCAGGGATAAAATTTTTGCTTTTCATTGGTGTCCTTTACCATACCCAGCTGGCCTCATTAAAGATTTCAGTTGTTGTGGATTCATATCCTAAAGCTATTTTTGAAAGGGCATAGGTCTTCTTACAGAGAAAAGGGTTTTAATTTTTCTACTCATAATAAAATAAGGTAAGACAGGTATAAAGAAAAGAAATTATCATCACACTAATGCCTTATCTTTCCCCAATTTAACATCTAATGAATTAGAATTCTTCTCTTTTTAAAACTTTATACATTTAAGTTAACAATTATGGCTATTTGACTTATATCCATTCTGTTAGGTTCATCAAGGAATCAAGAAGGTACCAAAAAAATTTCCACCTTAATTGGACAACGTCCCATACACACTCACAATCATAGAGAGAAGCTCTACATATACCAAATTCCCTAGTGATGTATCTAATAGTGGAAGGGGAAAGAATCTTTCTAAAACTGTCAGGCCTAGGGCAAGAAGAGAATAATAAAAATGATGTATAATATCCACAAGCAATCTCACCAAGAAGAAGGTACACCTCTGGTAGGAAAGCAAGCAGGCCATTCCACTCCTACTCCATTGATTTTTCTTTATTGGAAAATTTATTACAACATAATTTATAATAGCCATGTTTTTTGTCCTTTGACATTATCATTGAATTAACTATACAGTACACAGCACTCATACATAGTAGTTGTAAGGACGCTTCATTGTTTTGCTTGAAATGTGATTTAATGTCAATGTTTGTTTTAAAAAAAGCAGGAATAAATACAGAACAATAAAGCTAAACATTAGGTTAAAAGGCTGAATATTAAGAAAAAAAATTATATTTCTACAATTTGAAGATCAGCCTACATAAATTACCAAAGCCAGATATTTGGGAAGAAGGTTAAAATTAGAATCTTGAGACAAATGAAGAAATAGGGCTTTAGTCACAGGCAAATATATATTCTTTTTAGTCTTTGTCTTTTATGTTAAAATCACATTAAATATTTTTATTATTCATATTTGATTTTATGTTAAAATCAAATTAAATAAATTTTCATTATTACTGTTATTTGATTTTATGGTAAAATCTTATTATTATTTTTCCTCTCTGTCACAGTGAAATACTTTCACTTTAATTGAGAAACATTAAAGGGTAATGGGACTAATTATCAGAGGGAGTCAAATGTATATATGCACACATATGTTAATGTATATATATATTTGTGTGTGTGTGTTTGTGTGTTTGTGTGTATGTATCGTCCCCTCCCCATTCCCCAGGTAAACTTATTACCTATAAGCTCATCAACATGCTGCTAACCTAAGCCTTGACTAACACTACTTTCTGATTGGAGGAATGGAGGGTGGAGTCCCAAACTCCTTCCAATGCCTTCATTTATAGAGGACAGAAACTGGACTTTTGGACTCACTCCAGTCTTTATGTGCTGCTCTACCTGGTTTCAACTCCACAGAACAAGATGCACAGGTGCCCACTGGTTTCTGCCCCACCCTACCTCCCATGCCCCACCACTTTCCAGCCTCCTTCAGTATATTTTCTCCCCCTATTAGATTGTAGCTCCTTGTGAGTGGATCTTGTCTTTCTTTGTATTGTTTCCCCTGCACTTAGCACAGTGCCCAGCACATAGTAGACATTTAATAAATGCTTATTGGATTGGATTGGATGGAAAAATATGTTTATACTATATATACTATTTGAAAAAAAAATAGGTAGAGTCCTATCTACACAAATATGGTTTTAACACTTAAACCAGGGAAAGCAAAACTGGGAAGAAAAACTACAGACCAGTTTGCTTAATGAATATGAGGCAAAATTTTCAAATAAAGTTTACTAGTAATGAAATTACAGCAATATATCACAAAGATCATATACTATGACCAGGTGGGATTTATACCAGGAAAGCAGAGCTGGTTCAGTATTTGGAAAACTATCAGCATAATTGACCATATCAATAACAAAACCAATAGAAATCATATGATCCTCTCAACAGATGTAGAAAAAGCCTTTGACAAAGGCATTCCTATTAAAAACACTAAAAAGCATAGGAATCAATGGGGACTTTCTTAAATGATTATTTATCTAAAATCAAGAGCAAGCATTGTCTGCAGTGAGAATTAACTTGAAGCCTTCCCAATAAGATCAGGAGTGAAGTAAAGATATCCATTCTCATCACTATTATTCAATATTAAACTAGAAATGCTAACTATAACAATAAGACAAGAAAAGAGAATTGAAGGAATAAAAATAGGCAATGAGGATGAGGGGGGAAAAGCAATCATTCTTTGTAAATGATATGTCACTTAGAGAACCCTAAAAAATCAACTAAGAAACTAATGGAAATGATCAACTTCAACAAAGTTGCAAGATATAAAATAAAACCACAAAATTATCAGCATCTCAATATGCTACTAACAAAACCTTGCTGAGACAAACCAATGGATTATACGAACAAAATTATGAAACACTTTTCATAGAAATGAAGACCATCAACAGATTATTTTATAGAGCTAGAAAGAAAGAAAAAAAGCAATAACAAAATTCATCTGGAAGAATAAAAGGCCAGAATATCAGGGGAATCAATGAAAATAATGTTAAGGTGGCCTACCAGTTCCAGATTTCAAACTATGTTATAAAGGGGTGATCATAAAAACAATTGGTACTGGCTAAGAAATAGAGTGGTGGATGAGTGGAATACATTAGGTACACAATGAACAGTAGTAAATGGGCATAGTAATTTTGTGTTTGATAAATAAAAAGATTCAAGCTTTTGGAAAAGAATTTACTATTTGACAAAAATTATTGGAAAAACTGGAAAGCAGTTAGGCGGAAACTAGGTGTAGACCAACATTTCACATTTTATACCAATATAAGGTCAAAATAGATAAGTGATTAGGCATAAAGGGTAATATCATAAGCAAACTAGGTGAACATGGAAAAATGTACCTGTCAGATTTACAGATAAAGGAAGAGTTTATGACCAAACAAGAGATAGAGAGAAATATATGAAGTAAAATAGATAATTTTGATTACATGAAATTAAATAGCTTTTGCAGAAAAAAAAATAGAAGGAAACTAGGAAACCAAAGGAAATTTTGCAGGCAGTTTCTCTGACAAAGGTTTTATTTCTTAAATATCTAGGGAACCAAGCCAAATTTATAAAACATAAGAGTCATTCCCTCTTGACAAATTGTCAAATGATTGAACAGGTAGTTTTCAGAAAAAGAAATCAAAACTATCAATAGTCACATGAATAAATGCTCTAAATCACTACTTGATTAGATAACTGCAAATAAAAACAACTCTGAGATACCACTTTACACCTATCACATTAGCTAACAGGACAGAAAAAGAAAATGACAAATGCTAGAGGGAATATGCAAACATCAGAACACTAATGCACTGTTGGTGGAGTTGTGAATTAGTCTAACCATTTTGGAGAGCAATTTAGAACTATGCCAAAAAGGCTATAGAACTGTGCATACCCTTGACACAGCATTACCATTACTAGATCTGTTTTCTAAAGAAATCAAGGAAAAGAGAAATGGATCTCTCTGTGCCAAAATATTAATAGCAGCTCTTTTTCTGGTGGCAAATAATTGGAAATCGAGAGGATCCAATCCTGATCCTCCATGCTGTCCAAGGGCCCCTCAAAAGTCTACTCTAGCACCACAATTTAAAAACGTCAATTCTGCAGTGCTCAGTTTTCCTTATAGTCTAACTCTCCCAGCCATACACTGCTAGGGGAAAAACCATACCTTTGACTATATGGACAATATTTCAAATAATAGGTGACCAGGGCCTGTAGTGAGATCCCTTTAGTGGAGTGGGCTCTATGGAGAGGTCATAGGTAAACTATGCTGTAGAACGCAAACTTGAAGGCAAGGCTGTTTCCGTACTATTTTTGCCTGATTTTTTTTTATTTGTATCCTCAGTTCCTAGCTTAATGCCTCACATACAAGAATAATTATTTCTGAACTGAACTGATTGGATATGGGGAAGAAGAATGTAGGAAAGACTCAAGAATCAAGGATGATTTTAAAATTATTAACTTAGTAAATAGAGTGATGTCTTAACAGACATAGGAAAGTTTGAGGGAGAGATGAGCTTTAGGAAAAAATATGAGCTATATTTTGTACCTGTTAAGTTTGACCAAGTGGAGATGAACAGTAAGCAGTTAGTGATTTGAGACTGAAGATCAGGAGAGAAATTAGGACTCAATATGTAAATTTGGAAATAATTTACATATAGATGATAATTGTACCAAAGAACATTAATGAGATCACCAAGAAAGTGTTTGTGTAAAGAAAAGTATCCAAGACAGAAGCTTGCAAAATGTTCACACCTAGTGGCTGGCAGGGATCTGATCCAGCAGGGGAGACTGAGAAAGAAAGACAAGAGGAGAATTAGGATAGAGCAGTATCACAGAAGCCAAGGTACGAGAGTCTATGCAAGTGGTTGACAGGGTCAAATGCATCAGTGAAAGAAAACTGGGTTGGAAGTAAGAATCCATGGTTCTAGCAATGCACTCCTAACAAAAACTTCTCTATGCCTTGGTGTCATCATTTATACAATAACTAGCTTAGCTAGTATTTGTACCTTAATGTGAATTAAATTTGTTCCTTAATATGAATTAAATAGCTAGATCTTTGCTAAGTATGGGTAGATCTTGATAGACAAGAAAGTAGAGAATGAAGGAATGAATGAATGAAAAAATACTGTCTTTGCTACAGGCCAGGCACTGTGCTAAGTACTGGAGATACAAATACAAAAAGGGAGGCAGTCCCATCTGTTAATTAGCCTACATTCTAATTAGGGGATACTATACATATAGAAGAATAGTATTCAGAAAAGGAATATTTGGGGAGTCACAGAGATGGTGAGCTGATCCTTAAGGCAGTCATTTGGCATACTCTTCCCTGAAGCAATGGCACTACTGTTTTGATTACTATGCGAAAAAGGGGAAGTGTCTAGGGAGGAAAGTGTAGACTAAGCGCAAGATGGTCTATGTCAGGGGTTCTAATCCTTTGTTGTGGCATGGCCCCTTTGGCAGTCTAGTAAAGAATAATGTTTTTAAATACACAAAATAAAACACATAGGATTGCAAAGGAAATAAATTATATTGAAATACAATTATCAAATTAAAAAAAAAGTTCATGAGTCTCAAGTTAAGAACCCTTGGTCAAGATAGATGGCTGGTTAGCAGGTGAAGTTAAAGCATGGTCTAGTCGGTGGTCTTAACTCAGCTAGCAATAGGGAAGTTTGTATTCATTTAGATCTCAATCCAGATGGCTGGGCTTCAGGGTAGGTGTTTCAAAGATGAGAGAATGAAGGCATAGGTGCCTACAGAGAAGAGATCACAAAGCCATACATTACCTTTTCCAATTTTGTCAGTATAATCTTAGATTGTGAAGAACAATAAAAGCTTCAGTAATTTTAGCAGGTCAGTACCACTAAGTTCTACTTGTAATCCAAGTGAAAGCACAGCATTTTATTATATTCATAGAATCTTTCCAAACTCACAGTTGCTGATATTGTGAGGAAAGTGAGAGGCCATCTGGTATAGCACAAAGAACACTGACCGGAGAGCCAAAACACCTTGGGGTGAGTCATGCATCTCATCATCTTAGTTATGTGAACTTGGTCAAGTCACTGGGCTATTCTCTTCATCTGTAACATGAGAGAGTTGGACAAAATGAACTGCAGGATCCTATATGGCAGACCTCTAGAATGTTATAGAAGCTACTATAACTGGAACCTAGAGTTAAGAAAAGCTGAGTTCAAATCTGACTTCAGACACTTATTTAGCTGGGTGATCCTGGGCAAGTCACTTAACTCCTGTGAATCTGTTTCCTCATCTGTAAAATGGAGATGTACTATTAATGAAGATGGCCTACATTCATACTTACTAATTATTAATTAATTATGAATGATCTACATTTATACTTATTAATGAGCATCTATGTTAAGGCACTATAGAAAGACTGTCATCATTACATCAAGTTTAATCATTATTATTGTTACTGTCAGACAACAAAAATATCCAATGACAATAGAACAGTTGGGGGACATGGAGTTTTGATCTTTTGGAGTCATCTCTTTCTTTATGACCCCAATCTCTATTTACTTCTTCACTGCCCTGCCTTTCTTTGTGGAAGAAGTTTTTGATGTCTTGCAGGTGCTATGTTCTACCAATCTATGAATCAAGGAATCTCTGAATTGGAAGGAAGCTCAAAGACTATCTGCATCAGTACATATCTAGTCAAGACCCCTCCTACAATATCTTCCGCTTGACAATCTACAACGAAGGAGAACCTATCACCTCCCAGGGTGGCTCATTCCACTCTTGGTGAGAAGTGGAACTTAATAAAGTTGGGGCTATCCTTCCTGAAACATTTACACTAACATACTTTTTATTTGAAAGTACAATTATAACTTATAATGTGACCACAAAACTTTCAGTAAAACTACTTTTTATACCTGGCAAGACAAAGAGGAGTATTTTAAAGAATCAGAAGACCCCTTTTTTTTTAACTACCAACTCTGTCCAGGTAAATCAAATTGTATTATTTTCTGTAATTGAGCTGGTGTCATTTTAAAGTGGGATTCTGAGTTGTAAATGACATCGACATCTTCTTGCTGAGTGATTGAAATAATTACACCTTTGAAAACATGGGGAAAAAATGTGAAAATTTCACAACTCCATTTCATAACATACATCCTAACACATAACATAATTCTACTCCTCTGAGAACCCACAGAGTTAATATTGCAAAACATTACCAGTTTCTAGGAGGAGAAAGTACTAAAAAATCATAGTCATCTTAACAGCTCATGGAAAGGAAATCAAACTCTGTTTTTAGTGAAGTTTTAATAACAGCTCTTTGGCTACTGAATTTCAAGGACCATGAGATGATTCTTGGACACATTAAATCCTAATTATAGTCATTTGGCAGGGAAAAGATGGAGACAAGGCCTGGGGAAGTTAGAGATTTACTACAACAAAAATTATGAACAAACTTGGTAGATAATAGGTTTTTACTTTTCTTTTGACATTATTAGTTTCCTTTTATTACAGGTAAAAACCTACCCTATAATGGAATCATAAATACTTAATAGAAGTCAATGTTGCACTGAATTTAAAAATTACTTCTTTAGAATGGACAAATTGTTCACAAAAAAGTAAATCAGAATAATTCATGCATTGGGAGTTTATAACTCAGTTTGATATGTAATAAGCTATTTTATAAGAATGTGTGAAAATATGTCAAATGATGTAAACTTCTCCCTTATTCGATTACTCAGTCATTCAGAAGTGACACATACAGGAGGGGGGAAAGTAGAAGGAAAAGTTAAAGTATAAACTTTATAGAATTCCTTTGCTTAAAGCACTACCTGTTTTGTTTTGTTTTTTTAAGATAACTCTGAAATTAACCACTGTATGATAAAAGGGATTTTTTTTGAGACTGAGACCCCACTGCTGATTAACATGAAAACTTTGTTCTGTTCCATTTCTTGATTTTGCTCCAATCCAGAACAATTTGCCCTTCCTGAGGAAGCGTGGTGATCTTCCACTCCTGAGACTTCACCATATTGATTCCTAATTTAGTTTGAACACTGGCTCAATTTTCTCTTTACTTCAGCTCAGAACTACTCAAGAGATCCACCAACCTCAGTCTCCCTAATGATTTTGATTATGGGAGAAATTATAGGCATGGACCACCACACACAACAAAATGGACGATTTCTAGGAGCAAAAAAAAAAAAAAGCCCTGAGAGGCTTCTTGACATAGTTGATGGTATGTTGGCTTTGTGTTCAGGAAGAGCTAAGTTCTAGCTTCTGACATATATTGGCCATCAACAAATCACTTAATATTTCTTTGTTCCAAGTACGTCTCAAATTAAATTGGAGAGCAGGTACCCCTAAATACCAGTTTCTTGTTTGTAGTTCTCTATACCAATGAAATTATAGGTGAAGTAAAAAACATAAACGACTTTATAGCAACACTTCCCACAGAGCTCTGTTACATTCTGACTTTTTCTCTTGCCTGAAAGTTATGCCATGGAGGACCTGATGTTACTGGGGCAAACCTAAATGTAACTCAGGGGGTATAGATTTTTTGCAATGACTGCAAATAGACTGCAAATAGTGCAAAAAAAAAAGGGGGGCACTCATGTGAACGTTCTATCCAACATTTAAAGTAATAATATTAGTGGCTTAACTAGATTCTTGCTCATTACAACTTTTTTCTTTCAATGAATATATTAATCCTCTTTAGAAATGTCAATAGAAGCCATGACATGATTTAAACAGGCTTATAGTAATGCTACTATACTCACACATTGTAAAGAAAAGAGTCACTAAGACCACATCTCACCCCAAGAGTATCATATCATAGTATTTCACAGGATATAACTGAATACAGGAACTATCTTCTCTGGAGTTCACTGATCCAGCAATTTCAGTTACATGGATTCAGCAGAGAATCAAGAAGTGGGAGGGAGGGACAGAAAGGAGGAAAGCTGTGAATGTCTAAGCTATATGTCGCAAAGTCTATTTGCCAATGCTCATGCATTTTACATAGAAGGAAACTACCATGTAACAGCAATGCATGACAATTTAAATTCATGTTAATGACCCTGAGTCATCAAGAAAAGTTTCATTTATGTTCAGCATATGCTCAGGAGGCAATTAGGTACTAAAGTGGATCTATTCACTGTACTGGGAGTTTAAAAAGCTTGGGTTCAAATCCTACTTCTGACATTTACTACCAATGTGACCCTGGGCAAGTCATCCAATTTCTCTGAGTCTCATCTTTCTCATCTGTAAAGTGGGGATAATAATAGCACCTACCTCCCAGGGTTATTGGGAAGATCAAATGCAACAATATAAGAAAGCATTTCGCAAACCTTAAAGTGCTATAGAAATGCTAGCTATTATTATTATATGCTTCTTAAGAAGGCAGAGAAATATATGTTATATATATATAATATGTATATATACATATATAATATACAAAATACATAATACATAGAAGTACCTACATATATGTACATAATACATATGTCTTTAAAATATTTTCATGTAACAAGAATTTAAAATGAAAAATGTTAGGGTTTAAAGAGGCAAGTTACTTCTGTTACTTGAAAGCTTACTCATGAAATAACTCATTTCAAATGATGCCAAATAAATATGACATTATTAATCAATAATAATTAATTTTAAATTAGATGCCTTTTAAAAATCGTTCCATTTATCAGAAAATTTTTTTTAAAGAATCCTAACTTTAAGTAGCAACAAAAAAGACCTTTCTATGTAAATATATACTGGCCTTTTCCTTCTATGCACATTCAATGCTACCATTGCTTTTGAGAGGTAAGAAGCATGTTGAAATGGAAAGTGTGCTGGATTTGGAACGAGGTGACCTTGATTCAGTTTCTATATCTGTCTCTAACAACCTGTGTAACTTTGACAAGGTCATTTCACCTCCGTTGCCCTCAAATTCACTTTCTAATTTCTGATACTGACATCACACTAATACAGGTCCTCATTACCTCTTGCCTAGACTTTTGTAACTGGCTTCAGGTTGGTCTCCCTGCCTTACCTTTCTCCCCATTCCAGTCTTTCCTTCACTTGGCTACCTGTTAAAGTGATCTTTCTAAAGCCCATGTCCAATGATGTCACCTCTCCATTCAACAAACTCAGTGTCTCCCTATCACCTGCAGAATCAAACAAAATTCGGCACTCATACCTGGCCCCCTCCAAGCTTTCTAGTCTTCTTATACCTTCTCCCTGCCCTCCCACGCCCACCCCATATACTTTGCCTGGATCCTGTGACACTGGTCTGTTTGCTGTTCCTTGCACAAGACATTTTATCTCTTAACTCTGGTTCTTTTTTTCATTTCATTGCTTGAAATGCTGTCCCTTCTCATCTCCAACTCATAGCTTCCTTTGAGTCCCAGTTAAAATCTCCCCTTCTACAGGAAGTCTTTCCCACTCCCCCTTAGTGCCTTCCATCTCTTAATTATCTCCAGTTTATCATGTATGTGTGTATGTTATGTGTGCATGTATTTGTGCATATATTATATAATATATTATATATCTATCTTGTTCCTAAATCACTGTTTGCATGTCATCTGTTCTATTAGACTACAAGCTACTTGAGAGCAAAAAAAATCTGGTTTGTTTGCATTCCCAGGGACAGTGCCTGGGACACAATAGGTGCCTAATAAATGCTTGCTGACTGGCTGTACAGATTAAAGCCATTAAGGTCTCTTCTAGTTCTAAATCTATGTTTCCATGAAAGTGAATACCCAGGCATAAAGATCCCAAGAATTTTCTTCAAAAGTTACATAGTATTTACTTTCTCAATAGTGCCTTTCCAAAAATCAGAAATATTACATTCAAACTTGAATTCTAACTTAAAAAATAGATTGCAAACTGCCAAGCACAGCCTTCCCCTCTATTCTGTCAGTTTTCACACTCATCTTTGGGTAGATAAATTTCCAATTCACTTTTATTTCCTTCTTCTTATCTTTGACCTTATCCTACGCATCCTTAGCTGTGCCGAAGATGCCTCAGTAACTAAACTTGATGAAGCAGAAGTTCTACCTTGTTCTTTGATCTTTGCACTTCCTTCTCAACTGAAATATTTGTCATCCTTTCCAAAGCTTATTTCATTCATATTTTCTTTGCTCATTCAATTCTCCTCTACTCAAATGTTTCTTTCCTTCCCTGCTTATGCCTGTTGCTCTACAGATATGCATTCTGGAGACCACAGGGTGATGTTAATGATGTTGAGATCATGGATTGGAGTCCCTATAGGGTACTTAGCTTCATTGTATTCCCTAGTATTTGAATGACCCCTAATCCTGGCCAAGTGACTCATAAGTATATTAACTAGGTGGACACTGAGATTCTGTGAGTCTCTGACTTGTTCACAAATGAGAAAATATATGCAAAGTGCTTTGTAAACTTTTAAGTGCTATATAAATGTCAGATACTATTATTATTACAAGGAGGATGATGAAATCATATAGACCAATCAGCAGAAATTCATCAACAGTGGTGGAAAAAAAAAATCTTCAAGTCATGTGACCAGCAGACCACTAACATCATACTGCTATATGAAAACTGGCACCTTGTTGCACACAGGCAATTTCCATATCACTAACTGAAGAAGAAAGGAGATGTAGCCCAGTGAATAAAGGGATGACCTTGGAATCAAGGTGGATTTGATTTCAAGACCAGTCTCTTATACTTACTCCCTGTGTGAACCTCAGCAAATTGCTTAATATCTCAGTGCCCAAGGCAACCCTCTAAGACTAGATACAGACTAGTCACTGAGCTGCATCAATAGAGGAGTATTCTGCACAAGAAGTTCCCTATACCAATGAATTCAGAGTTCTGGACCAAACACATACACACATCTCAAGTGTAAGTCATAGCTTCATTTTTTAGAGCAAAAAAAAGAGAAAGAAATCAAACTTGTCTGTGAAGGTAGCAACATGGTCAGCTTGTTGGTGCACTGGATAAAGCACTGGGCTAGAAGGTCTAATCCAGCCTCAAACACTTAATAGCTATGTAACCTTGGCTAAGCTATTTAACCTCTCTATGCCTCAGTTTTCTCACCTGTAAAATGGGGTTAATTATGCACCTCCCAGGGTTGTTGTGAGGTCCAAATAAGAATAATTATAAAGCACTTAACAAAGTGCCTGGTACATAGTAAGCTCCATATAAATGTTAACTGCTATATTGTGAAGACCACTGTGGCAAATTCCAGAATCAGGATACATTAGCAGTAATCAATAGTATCTCAGAACTTGGCCAAAGGATTTTTGTGCCCTATGTCCTTATGCTGTTGTTCAGTCACTTCATTAATGTCCAATTCTCTGCGACCCCATTTAGGGTTTTCTTGGCAAAGATACTGGAGTGGTTTGCCATTTCCCTCTCCAGATCATTTTACAATGAAAGACTGAAGCAAACAGGGTTAAGTGTCTTCCTCAGGATCACATAGCTAGTGAGTGTCTGGGGATAGATTTGAACTCAGAAGGATAAGTCTTCCTACCTTCAGGCCCAGCACTCTATCCATCATGCCATCTAACTGAAAAAAATCAAGGTTTCCTTGGCAAAAACACAGGGGTGGTTTACCATTTCCTTCTCCAGTTCATTTTATAGATAAGGAAACTGAGGCAAACAGGATTAAGTGACTTGCCCAGGGTCACACAGCTAGTAAGTGTCTGAGGTGATATTTGAACTCAGGTCTTCCTGACTCAAGACCGGGTGCTTTATCCACTGTGCAATACTAGCTGCTCTCATGTCCCGATAGTCACATTCTATTGCAACATTTGGTATTAAATGGCCTGTCGTAACATCATCCTTTTATTCAAGAATTTAGTTTTAGAAAATAAAGGCTTCAGAGCACTCATTCCTCCTCCATCTCTCTAGACCCTTTCTGGTCAATTTTTTAATGAAATGCCAAGCCTCTCTTGGTTGAATTAATCAACAGATGGTATTTCATCCAATATCTTGTTTGAGTTAGCTTCCCCTATGTCCCTCCCCAATACTTCCTACTTACTGAATATGTTTTGAATATACTTATCTATGTATATGATAATCTACTCTTGCCCTGCAGTAGAATGTAAGCTACTTGAGGGCAGAGACTATTTCCTCTTTTGTCTTTTATCACCAGTAATTTACACTGTGCTTGGCACCCAAAAGCCCCTTGATAAATGAATGATGGGTTTGAATTAATATTTTATTAAAAGAACCTGAAAGTGCCTAACTGGGATCTACTACAGAAGACGTTCATATTTTTTTTTATTCTGTGATTTAAAGTATTCAAAAATACTGCAACACCGATATCTTTTTCAAAATGGAAAAAAAAATTAAAAAAGACTTTGTCCATAGCCTGAAGAATACAGGCATCAAGAGATTTGAGTTTTGTGTTGAGCCCTGCCCTAAACCACAGTGAGGCATTGCATATTCTATCCTGCTAAGCACAGAGGTATCTCATATAGGATGATTTTTCCTCTGTAAAACTGAGCAATGACAGAATTGGGAACTTGTTGGAATGATTAGGCAAGATGTTCTTTCCATAAGATGTGGAGAGAAGCAAAAGCATCCTTAAGGAAATAATTCTTCCTCATTTTTTTCCTGTCAGAAAACTTCCATACAGTGAAATTCTAATTCTGTTTTTGAAATGATTCAGTGATCCAACAAACATTTATAAAACACCTACTAAGAGCATGGTGCTATTTAGGAGACTAAGGATTCAAAAATGGAAAAGAATATGATAATAATAACAAGTTATTGCCTTCAAGGCATTTGAATTATAGGGAAGTGAGATAAAATATACTATGGGAAATGGAATGATGGGGGGGAGCAGCTAAGTGGTACAGTGGATGGAACACTGGCCCTTACTAGCTGTGTGACCCTGGGCAAGTCACTTACCCTCAAGTGCCTTAAAAAAAAAAAGAAATGGAATGATGGGACTATTTGTAGATGGAAAAAAGACTTTCAGCTAGTGCTAAGGGAGATTCAAGGAGGGCACAGGAAGTAGCACCTGAGCTTAGTCAAGAAAGAAGATAAGGATTCCAGAAATGAATACATTAAGCATTCCAGGAATGATAAACAGCCTGTAAGAACCCACTGAAGCAAAAGATGGAGCCAATAATCAGTCATCTACTTTGGCTAGAATGCAGAATGGATGAAGGCACATAATGTGACATGAGGCTAGAAGCATACTTTGAAGCCATGCTAAGAATTTTGCTTTGTTTTGTTTTTAATAATTCTATTCTAGAGGCAAAAGGGAAGGACTCTTTGAAGGTTGCTGAATAGAGGAGTGAGATGGTCAGACCTGTGTCTTATAAAGATTATGTCAACAACTATGTGAAGGATGAGCTGGAAATGTAGAGAGGTGAGGTAAGAAAACTAATTAGGAAGCTATTGCAGTAGTCTAGACAACCACTATAACTTAATCAAGAATTAATTTTGCTAAGAAAATCATACAGCAGCATGACATATTAGATAAAGGGATAACCCTGGAGTCTGAGAGATTGGAGTGCAAGTCTTTCTTCTGACACACGCTATTTGTGTGTCCATGGGCAACTTACTTAACCTTTCAGTGTACTCACTAAGAATACATGGTCCAGATAAGTTGCAAATGGCACCAATGGACATAAATTTTCTACTCTGATAAAATCATTTGTCTAGACTAGACCAAATGATAAGAAAATCACAAGAACAAATAAAAGAACAGCTTTTAAAAATTAAAATGCCATGGAAGGAGCTGCCTATAGCAACAAAGGATACCTTTTAAAAAAGAGAGGAAATAATAAAAAATTATAAAATATGGAAAGTATAACAAAAATTTGAAAAATTATAGAAGCAACTAACAACAGAATATTATGACAAAAAATAAAATTATAGACAAGGTAGATGATATGTAAAAAGAAACTAAAAATAAAGAATTAGAAACTATGCAGAAAAATGTTGACAAATCCAGAGATCAAGCTTCAGGATAACGTGCATCATGGAAAATTTAGGGAAAAAAATTTAATATCTGAGCACATTTTCTAGGAAATTATTTGAAAACAGTTTTCCAGAATTACAAAAAAAATCCTACTCCACTATGGTGACCTTGGGCTCTCAAAGGCGATGTCAAGAGAGGGCAAGTTGTGGCAGATTCTATCATGATGGAAAGACTTCATAGAGGGTCCTGGTAATTGATGTGTCTCTTTTTGGAAGCCAACCTAGTTTAGTAACAAGACACTCATCACCAATTGGCTGGCCAATAGGTGGTCACTTTTTTAGCCATAGGAACATATGAAACAAAGAAATATACTTAATAGTCCTCTGTCATGTGTGATCCCTTTCTGCTTCTGCAATGGAGGTTGCTGGATTCTGGAAAAGTGAGCTGAAGGTGCTAAAGATCATACAGTATCTAGAGTCTAGATTCTAGACTATAAACAATAACATCACTGTTGGGGCTCTAAATAGGAAATCTTTGAATAATTCAAAAGTAAACATATTATAGGAAGAACCAAATTATTTCAGCTTTGACATTCTTGGCAGAAATGAGATCAGAAGGTTAAAGAAAGTGGCACCAAATAAAAAGATGGCTCATAGGTTCTCCTTTGGAAGTAAATAAGGAACTTGGTGGAATTGTATTATTGTGTGTCTAATTTTAAACAACATTTGGTGATTCATATTACAGTGCACATAGTAAGCATTTCCAAAAAGACCACTATGAGAATAATTACAGCTTATGTACCAATGAGAATGAGAATGATGATGAGAAAGATAAACTCTGCAAAGAACTCAACAAGACCTTCCAAATTTAAATCAACATATATTTTAATACTGGGTAACTTCAATGCAGAGGTGGGCATAGGCTAGCATAGTGCAATACATTGGAAAACATGGTCCAGGAGTAAGAAACAAGAGAGGACAAAGGCTCATAGATTATACAGAATTTTTAAAAATACTATATCACGAACCCTTTCTTCTAGAAGTGAATCAGGAGGTACTAGACATGATGAAAGCCAAAAAAAAAATACAAAAATGAAATTGAGTATATGTTAATAGATAGGAAATACCTACTCATTAATGTGACATTTATTATTAAATGTGTAATATCAGATCACTTGTTTGTTAGTGAAAATACTAATCATTTAATCAATCCACAAACATTTATTAGGTAGCTACTGTGTGCCCAGCACTGTGCTAGGTGCTAGAGATACAAAGAAGAAACAAAACATTTGCTTCCCTTCAGGAACTTGCAATGTATCACACTGGATGCACATAAAAGTAAATAAAAATATATACAGAGTAAATATAATTAATGGGGGGAGGGGCATTAGTAGCATGGAGAGATTAGAAAAAGACCTTGTGTGAAAGGGAACATGACGGAAGCTAGAGAATCTGAGAGGTGGAGATAAAGAGGAGCCACATTTCAGGCATGGAAATGTTTACCATAGGTATGGAGACGGGAGAGGGAATGTCCTATATGAGGAACAGTTAGAAGGTCAGGTTGACCAGAATACAAGGTGTATAGAAGGTAGCAATGTGTAATAAGCCTGGAAGAAAAACCACTTAATAACATACAAGCCCAAAAGAAGAAGAAGAGCCAGATGGTGAAAGCCTTTAAGTGCCGAGCCCCTCCCCCCCCAAAAAAATTGTCATGTTATCCTAGAAGCAATAGGGAGACATTGAAGGTTTTTGTGCAAGGGAGTGACTTGGTCAGAAATTTGGCAGCTGTGTGGAAAATGATGGATCAGAGCAGACAGATTATAGGCAGGGAGACCAATCAATATCTTACTAAAAGAGGAAATAAAAATAAAAAGATATGGAATTGAATGAACTTCTATCTGATCTTTTTAAGCAAGCCACGGAATCCTCCAAATGGTAAATTAATGAGAGAGCAGACAATAATATGAACTATAACTATTAAACAAGGTAAATCAGCTTCCTTAGCAAGGAGACCAGAAGAGCTACTGCCTCAGCCAGCAAATGATCTCCTTGCCAAATGTTGAATGATGGCTATCAATAGTAATGCCAAGTTTGGAATATAACCTTATTTGTAAAAATCTTGCAGAGGAATAAGGTTAGGTTAAGAACAATAGAAACGGGCGAAGAACATGTTATGAGGGAACTTAATAAGAGAGCCAAGTAAGTTAAGTTCAATTAAAACCCAAACTTTTATTAATTTTTATTATTGCATTACATGCAAGACAACATCCTAAGTACTCTGGCTACAAATACAAAGCTAATAATAATAATGATAAGGATTGCCCTCAAAGTCATTATATTTTGCTTTGGAAATAAAACATGTAAACAGAGATATACATACATCATAATTTGAGAGAGGAGGGGAGGGCAGTGCGAGGGAGAAGGCTTCCTGTAGAAAAGTGCCATACAACTGGCTTTTTGATGTAAGCTAAGGATTCTAAGGAGCAGAGACAAGAAGGGAACAATTACACAGGTCAGACACACAACCACGCAAAGGCGCAGAGGCAAGAGACGGAATATCAAGTCCAAAAAAAAAAAGATTAATTGGCCTGGAATATAAAGTGCGAGACATATGTTTACATGGGTGGGCTGGAGCTAGGCTCTAGCACAGGTTCCCAAAGTGGACAATACTGCCCCCAGGGGGCACTGGAGGAATTGGGGGGTAGTATGCTTGGGTGCAATTAGGAGGGCACTAAATAAAAATAAGGGTTAACTAGCCTAACCCTCGGGTGGGGGGCACTGAGTAATTTTTTTTTTTCATTTTGAAAAAGGATAATAGGCCAAATAAGTTTGGGAACCTATGCAGGGACTTAAAAGTCAAACAGAGAAATCTGTTTTGATCTGAGATGTAAGACAGAACTACTGAAGATTCTGGTGCAGATGAGTTTCAAGGTCATTGCTGAGCTTTAGGATGATTCTTTTAGCGGTTCTGTAGAATACAAAAAGGAAAGACCACTTACGGGGCATTATAACAGTCTAAAGGAAAGGTGATAAGGGACAGGAACTGGAGTGACAGTTGCTGAGTGAACAGAGAGAAGCAAGAAGATGCAAGAGCTGGCATCCATAAGATGTGGCCATGGATTAGACAAGAGGGTTGAAGGACAATGAAGGGTCAAGGACTAGAAGGAAGGTGGTGCCCTCCCCAGAAACAAGGAGGAGGGGGGTAGGGATGGGTTTAACAGAGCAAGGAATGAGATCCATATGGGGAATACCAAGTTTGAAATACTCCACAACACAGATGGAGATTTCCAGTTGGTGATGCGTGGTGAGACATGAGGCCTGGTTATATTTTGGAATCATCAAATAAAGAAAATAATTACAATCATGGAAGTTTATGATATTGCCAAGGGGGAGGGTACAGAAAAAGGAAAGAAGAGAGCCAGTAGGACAAAGCTTTGGGTGACATTCATATTTTGGGGGGAGGACACAAATGATAATTCAGACAAGGGGACTGAGGAGGAGCAGATAGATAGGGAGGAAGAGAAGCAGGAGAGAGCCATGTCATGAAAGGTCAGGAAGGAGAACATAACCAGGAGGATGGAGTGGTTAATAGATTCAAAAGCCATAGGGAGACGTCTAGGATGATGAAATCTGAGAAATGCAGTTAAGAGATCACTGGTAAGTTTAAAGACAGACCATTCAGTTAAATAATTACCCTAAGTCAGTGGTCCCCAATCAGTCCCCGAATTGACTAAACTGACTTGATTGATCAAGAAACGACTAATCACTGTCCATCTCCACCCTTCTCCCATAGTTCCCAGACACTTCCAGTCACAGTCTTAAACTAACTTCACAGTCATAAACTAACACCACCATCTCCCAATGTATAATTTAATCAAAGAGCTTGGGAGAAGGGCAGGGCAACACCTCTGCCATACATAACTATTAGTAGTCTCCCAATTCAAGTCTCATTCTGTTAAACCTAAAACTCTCTCTTTAGGTAAAAGTTTAGGAAATTCTATCCAAAGGATACAAAGCAAGCTTATTGAGTAAGAAGCAAAATGGAAGTTCTTTGATTTCTAATCCATCATTACTTCATTCAACTGACAAATGTTTATTAAATTAATACTATGAAACACTAGATCAGACACAATAGAGAGAGGATTAAGAAGCATGTAATACATAGTCCCTGCCCTCAAAGGCAATTTGGCAGATTGGGCACAAATAAATAAAAAATTAGTCAATGTTTATTCAGTGTTACAAGGCTAGAGATGATTAAGTGCCCAATCAGGATTACGTAGCATAAGTACCAAGAGTTCAGAGAAAGGAGATATCATTATGAGCTACAATGGTCAATGAAAGATTCTTGATAAAGGTAATGCTTGACCTGGGTTTAGGCAATGCAGATTGAATTAGAAGTGTGTCCTCTGTACTAGATAGGCAGAGAAGATAAAGGAAAGTATACCAGGTGAGGGTATTGGCATAAGCAAACTCATGGAGATGGAAATGCCCTTTGGCTAGAAGAGAGGACAGTGAATATACCAGTCTGGCTGGCTTAGAGAATTCATATTGGGGATAATGGGAGATAAGGAAGTTCAAAGGTAAATTGACTGCAGATTCTAAAGGGCCTTGAATATCAGGCAAAAGGCTTTGGATTTTATCTTGGGGAGAACATTGAATGTTTTTGCTCCGAGTAGTAGTATGATAAGGTTGTGTTTTTCTAGACAATTATAAGATCATTGAAGTAGAATTAAAAGGGACTTTAGACGTTATCTATTCTTAATTTTATAGAAGAAGAAACTGAGGCCTAGAGAGATGAAAAGATTTGCCCAAGGTCACAGAAGCAGTTAGTATCAGAGCTGGGGATTTGAACTCAAAGTCTATGACTATACTCTCTGCCCTTCTTAAACTGTGCCACACTGCTTTTACTAGTGGTATCCTAGATGGATTGTGAACGCTGGAGGGAAATGGAGTGAGGAAATGAGTGGAAATGTTAGGAGACCTTTGCAAAAGTCTGGGAGTGAGGAGAGCCATATAAAACCTCCCTAAATTCTCTGAGGAGCTTGGTATCCCCTGGCCCAAAGCCCTTCCTCTAGCCCTACTAAGTTTTAGATCTAGACCAGGGGTGGGGAACCTATGGCCTCAAAGCCACATGTGGCCCTCTTGGTTCTCAAGTGCAGCCCTTTGACTGAATCCAAACTTCTCAGAACAAATCCCTTTAAGAAAAAGATTTATTCGAATTGGGATGGCAGGATAAAAGCAGTGACTTGCTTGAGCTGTACCCCAAACCCCTCCAAATACCTATAAAAATGGCTCTAAACAAATTCTAAAGCAGCAGAACCCACAAAAAGACATAGTGAAACACATTTCCAGTGCAAGGCAACCTGGGTGGTTGATTGGAAAGGTATATCATGTCGTGCTGGCAGAGGAGCGCAGTTTGGCATGAGTGTGCAGGCAAGGCAGCGTCACCAAACCTGGAGCAGGCCTCAGAAGACTGAATCACAGGCAGCTCTAGCAGTTTCCAGACTTCTCAACCCATGAACGCCAAAGACAACTTAGAAGGTCAGTGGGAAAAGTATGTGTCTGCAGTGAGAGAGAGAAGTGGGGTCCCAGCCCCAGTCCCTGAGCTCAGCCCTGGGGTGGTGGCTGCTTCTGGAGCTTCTGGACCACAGACTGAGGGGGAATCAAGAGGCTGATCAGAGGGGGATTGCAGGGATCCCTCTGCTGGTGTAGGATTCTCTTGCTTTGGCTGTTCTTGAATCTGGGTCACAGTGCTCAGTGGCAGTCCTAAGGCAAGGAGGAGTGCTGGCATGGTGGAACTTGTAGTCCTGGTAGAAAGGAAATCCTCCTCACAGTTCCAAGGCAGAAAAGAATGCTTGTGGTCACTCATAGACCATAGCACAGGCCAGGAAAGGAATAAACACCTCACCCCTTATCATACCACCTTGGAAGAACTGAAAATGTATAGGTCCCTAGAAGTATCTTTGAAAATAGCTGCATAAAACCCCTGCAACTTGGGACAGTACATTCTCCACACTGGAAGCAGACCCCTACCTTAACAAAGAGTTTTAAACTATTGGCTGGAATCATGAATAAACAAAGGTCCAAAAAAGTGCAGACCATAAAATCTTTCTTTGGTAACAAAGAAATACAACCAGAAGAAGACAACAAAGTCAAAACTCCTACATCCACAGCCTCCAAGAAAAATATGAATCAGTCCCAGGACATGGAAGAGCTCAAAAAGGATTTTGAGAAACAAGTAAGAGAAGTAGAGGGAAAACTGGGAAGAGAAATGAGAGCTATGCAAGAAAATAATGAAAAACAAGTCAACAGCTTGCTAAAGGAAACCCAAAAGTATACTGAAGAACATAACACCTTAAAAAATAAAATAACCAAACGGCAAAAGAGGGCCAAAAAGCCAATGAGGAGAATGCCCTAAAAAGCAAAATTGGCCAAATGCAAAAGGAAGTCCAAAAGCTTACTGAAGAAAATACTTCCTTAAAAATTAGAATGGAGCAATTGGAAGCTAATGACTTTATGAGAAATCAAGACACTGTAAAACAAATCCAAAAGAATGAAAAATTAGAAAACTGTGAAATATCTCATTGGAAAAACAACTGACCTGGAAAATATATCCAAGAGAGAGAATTTTAAAATTATTGAACTATCTGAAAGCCATCATCAAAAAAAGAGCCTAGACATCATCTTTCAAGAAATTATCAAGGAAAACTGCCCTGATATAGTAGAACCAAAATAGAAATTGAAAGAATCCATCTATCACCTCCTGAAAGAGATCCCCAAAGGAAAACTCCTAGGAATATTGTAGACAAATTCCAGAGTTCCCAGGTCAAGGAGAAAATATTGCAAGCAGCCACAAAGAAACAATTCAAGTATTGTTGAAACACAAGCAGGATAACACAAGATTTAGCAGCTTCTACATTAAAGGACAACAGGGCATGGAGAGGGCAAAGGAGATAGGATTAAAACCAACAATCACATACCCAGCAAAACTGAGTATAATCCTTCAGGGGGAAAAAAATGGTCATTCAATGAAATAGGGGACTTTCAAGCATTCATGATGGTGCTGAATAGAAAATTTGACTTTCAAATACAAGACTCAAGAAAAAAAATGAAGAGGTAAACAGGAAAGAGAAATCATAACAGACTTATTAAGGTTGAACTGTTTACATTCCTGCATAGAAAGATATTTGTAACTCATGAGTCCTTTGTCAGTATTAAGGTAGTTGGAGGGAAAAATTACATATATGTATAGATAGATAGATAAATAGAGGACACAGGATGAGTTGAAGATGAATGGGTGATATCTGCAGAATAAAATTAAAGGGTGAGAGAGGATTATATTGGGAGAAGGAGAAAGGGAGAGGTAGAATGGGGTAAATTATCTCACATAAAACAGACAAGAAAAGGGTTTTACAGTGCAAGTGAAATGGGGGAAGGTGAGAGGGAATGAGTGAATCTTATTCTCATAGGATTTGGCTTAAGGAGGGAATAACATACACACTCAGTTGGGTATGGAAATCTATCCTACCCTACAGGAAAACAGGAGAGAAAGGGGACAAGACAGCAGGGGGTTGATAGAGGGGAGGGCAGCTTGGGGGAGGGGGTAATCAGAAGCAAACACTTCTGAGGAGGGATAGACAGGGTCAAAAGAGAGAATAGAATAAATGCAGGACAGGATAGGATGAAGGAAAATATACTTAGTTTTTCACAACCTGACTAGTATGGAAGTGTTTTGCATAACTACACATGTATAACCTGTATTGAGTTGCTTGCCTTTTCAATGAGGGTGGGTGGGGAGGGAGGAAGGGAGAAAATTTGGAACCCAAAATTTTAAAAAACACATGCTAAAAAAATTGTTTTCACATGCAACTGGGAAATAAGAAATACAGGAAATGGGTATAGAAATCTATCCTGCCCTACAAGAAAATAGAAAGGGAAGGGAATAAGAGAAGGGGAGGAGAGAAATAGAAGGAAGGACACCTTAGGGGAAGGAGGATACAGAATGCATGCCATCTTGGGGTGGAGGGGAGGGATGAACTGGGGAGAAAATTTGGAACTCAAAATCTTGCGGAAGTGAATGTTGAAAACTAAAAATACATAAAATTTAAAAATGTTTAAAAAAATAAAATTTTTTAAAATTTTTTAAAAAAAAGATTTTTTTCTGTAAAACTTGGACTCAGCCAAAAGGCTGCACCCAAGGACCTAGAAGGCCACATGTGGTCTTGAGGCCACAGCTTCCCCACCCCTGATCTAGACTATTTTGTTCCCTAAGCTTAGTCTCTATGAGATAGTAACAGGACACCCAATGCCACCATATCTGTGAGTGGGAAGCAGAACAGCCAAAGGGTCCCTCCTACAATACTGCATTGGGTTGATATCAGAGACTTACCAACTTATCCCACAGTCTCATTCTTTAGAAATTCCAACCAAGACTCAACCGTTGACCCAACTGGATTTAGGGTGACTGGGTCTACTGGAAATGCCATCTCTGAGAACATTCATTGGAGCCACAGTTGAAAGGTCTCTTTGAAGTCCTACTCAACACCCTGGAGAGTGGTGATCTAGATCCACCTGTCGCACCTCAAAAGGGCAGCAATGCTGCCACTGGATTGTGGAACCCACAAGTGACTTGACCTGGAGATTAAACAGGATCCAAAGAAGCGGACATCTGAGGTGGACAACTGTTTCCAAGACTCCAGGTTGAGAAGAAGATGACAGCAAATGAAGACTACTGACCCAAAAAACTGGACAGAGGCTGAGCTTTGCAGTTACCCCCTCTATGAACTAAACCTTCTCTTTCTTGCTACTATAGCAATCTCGGCCTCTCATTTTCCAAAATGTTTGTACTCTTTCTAAACCCTTCACAGAGGTTAAGGAAAAATCAACAAAAGGCAGCAGTTGACTAGTTATTGAAGATGAAGGAGGAGGACATGGAATAAAAACCAATGTTTTGAAGTTTGCATTCTTTTCAACAAAAATAGACAAGTCTTAAAAAGTGAGTTTTCAAGGGAAGATGTTGAGTTTGAGCTAATAGTGAAACCTCCAAGCGGAAGGGTCCATAGGATAAGTGGAAGAGGTATTGATGGGGTTCTTGAAGGAAGTCAGGAGGAGAGATTTAGATTTGTAAATCATCTCCATAGGTGTGATCATTGAACTAAGCGGCTGAGTTCTCTTTGAGAGCACCTGTTTATTTAGCAAAACATGAATAAAGCACTCTTCTGTTCCCTTAATTCAACAAATATTTGTTGAATTGACTCATTTCAAGGTGTAATGAGAACATTTAAATGCTCAAACGCTGAATTAATCATATTAATGAATAATAGCATTCATTGAAAAAAAAATCAAAATTCAAAGTTGTGATTTAAAATATACTTTTTTTTTGAGACCTGTAATTTCATCAGAAGAAACTCCCTTTACTTGAGCAGATGGGCAATTTGTCTGTAATTTATAATCTTAGAGAACTATCTGAGTCAGAGGTTAATGACTTACTTATGACACTTATACTCTGGTTAGTAGGTGTCAGTGGTAAGACTTGAACCCAGGTCTTCTTGACCCCAAAGCTGTATAGTACAGAGATGTGCTAGTACATTTTTAGCAACTATCTCTTGGGGTGGGAACCTGGGGCAGTGGAGGATCTACACAGGATATACTTTTAAACTTAATCTAAATTACAAACATTTTCTTCATTGCTTTCTTAAGTCTAAAATAATCATCCAAAATAATACCTCAAGCCCTGATTTGCTAATTTCCAAAATGCAAATGCTCACACTGAAAAATTTAACAATCACCTCTCAAAAGCTGGGCTCCAGCACAGCACTGGATAAACCACTGTTCACCAAGCAATGCCTATAATACAGTTAGTTATCTACATTGTTAAAGTTCTCACAGTTGCCTACTTTGATCTCTAAGCTCTTACATCTGCTAACTGGCTTGTGAATTTTGTTTATAATACAAATAAGTGCCATTTTTCACAAGGAGATTGGGGTCAGGGAAAGAGATGCACATTTTTTCCCTAAGAGATTAAAACTCAGTGGAGTGATCCTGCCATTTATCCATCCCAGCTTGGCACCTCCACCAGCCTGGATTTGTTCTTAATGATCCAGACAAGTGTCTGTCACCCAATATTCAGGGAGGCATAACTTTCTGAAAGTCATAACTACATTCTCTGGACTCTTCTGTAAGAGGATGAAAAGAAAAATCCATATCTTTTTAAATGTCTCATTTCTTAGACATATATTTTCCCTCAATTAATGAAAGATACTATTATTTTCTTATAGAATTTGATTTATACCATTCAGATTTGATTTATGAAAGTAAAAGAGACAAGACTATTCATGTCCTGTAAGTCAAGCTTCTGTTTGTGCTTAGGTTTAAGCACACTTAAACTTAAGTAAAGGAGGGGGAAATAATTTTTTGTCTAAATGCAGAGGATTGGTTTTTTTTTTCCCTCATGGCACTTTATGACACTTGGCATCTCATTATCACACTTCACAGCAGTTCATGTCACAATGTCAAATTACTCTAAATTCTGAAAATATCACAGCATTGCAGTTTTATATAATTGATATTGTACCGTTAATCAGGAAGTGTCTCCCTTACAAACCAGTACTTACAAAGCTTATTACTGAACTCTAAAGATTTACTGCCACCTAAAAGTTTCCATCCAAAGTTTTATCACTGAATTATATTTTGAGTTTAAAAAAAATATAAGCTGGTCCTTTTACAGATCATGCCCTCAAACTGAACATTGAAATTGTTATTTTTAGAATCTCATTTGGCCTAGAAAGCAAAAAGAAACTGTGAGAAGTAAGGGAGGGAATGGAGAAAAAGAATGAATTATACGTGGGAAAAGTGGCAGCTAAAAGAATACACATTCATTAAAGTGAGAAGTTGGAATTATTAAATCTATAGATTTTTTTTCTCTTCCTGAGAGGGTGATCTGCATTAGGAACAATGCATTGGCTCACCTTATAAAATAATGAGCTTTCCATCAGTGGAGGAGGAGCCAATCTCAGCAAAGGCTAGATGACCATTTATTAATAACCCATATTTACATAGCACCTGAACATTTATAAGGAATGTCCTACTCAGAAAAAAAAAACCATACAAGGTGGGTAGTACACATTTTATTCTTTTCATTTTACTAATAAAGAACCAGACTCAGAGCACCAAGTTACTTGTCAAAGGGCATACTACCAGCAAAAGACTGATATGAGCAATCGATACCAAGTGCTTCATATCTTCTTCTAAGATACAACAAATTCCTGTACTATTTGAGAGGACCTCTAAAGTCCCTTCACTTTCCAGGATTTATCTGAAATCAGATGCAGGCTATGAAATGTCCCACCAAAGTAGAGGCCCAGAAATGAAAGCTTTGGTCTAGGAGATCTATTCTTTTATTGTCTTTTTTTCCCTATTAAGGTAATATTATGAATAATGAGAAAGCGTAGATAAATCAGCATCAAAAAGGGGAAGGGTAAGAGATGTAGAGAGATACGTTCTATTAGAGATTTGGGAAGGAATTCTGCAAGAGATAGAGGAGAACCCCAAAGGAGAATATGATAAAAGATGGGTTATTTTTTTTAAAATATTCAACGTCAAAGAAAAGGGAAAATCTATTTAGTGGATAGAAAAGAGGATGGAGAAAGTCCATAGATGCCTAGTCCCTTCAAAAGAAATAGAGGACCAGAGGAAAGAATGCAAAACTTTATCATTACTGAGACAGTAGGCACAAAAAGGTGAGTGATGTCTTGCTTCTAATACACAAACTTTACAGATTTACTAAGTGGATGTGGTTGGGGGGAGGGACATTTGGCATTGAAACTAACAATTTAGGGGGACCCAGACATGGTGTTAACATGTCTGTAATCTCCCACCAAGGAGGCCTAGGCTGGTACATCTCTTAAGTTCTGAGATGCACTGAACAAAGTCGATCCAATGCCTGTACTAAATTTCAAATTGAGCCCATTCCCACCCCTGCCCCCAAAACACACACACAGACACACACACACACACACACAGACACACACACACACACACACACACACACACACCCTCAGGTTGCCTAAGTCAGAAATGGAAAAGGTCAAAGTTCCTATGCCAGTGAGTAGTAGAAATGGCGAGCCTGTAAAAAGCTTCTATATTTCCAGCCTGGGTGAGATAGAGAAACTCAAGGCCTTTAAGATAAAACAAGCGCTGGGGAATCAGGGGTGAAGAGGAAGTCTCCTAGGACAAATAGAAGCCACTAGGAACAAAGTGGCAGCTAGGTGCACAGTAGATAGAGCACCAGCCTTGGAGTCAGGAAGATCTGAGTTCAAATCTGGTCTCAGACATTTACAAACTGTGTGACCCTGGGCAAGTCACTTAATCTTGTTTGCCTCAGCTTCCTTATCTGTAAAATGAGCTAGAGAAGAAATGGTAAATTACTTCAGTATCTTTGCCGAGAAAACCCCAAATGGGGTCACAAACAGTTAGACATGACTGGAATGACTCAACCACAACAAAAAGAACAGAGTGGGTAGTTAAAAGGACATGAGGACATCTTAGAAGAACATGTGAATGTAATGCATTTGTATTTCATTGTTAATTTCTGGAAACTTCTGTAAATAGGCACGAAATTAACTATAAATCATGAACTTAGATAATTTTGAGTAAAAATAATAATTATAATTAAAGAGTGCATGTTGGTGGTACAACGGATGGAGTGCCAGACTTGGAGTCAGGAAGACTCACCTTTGTGAGTTCAAATCCAGCCTTAGACACTTAATAGCCATGGGACTCTGGGCAAGTCACTCAACCCTATTTGCCTTAGTTTCCTCATCTGTAAAATGAGCTGAAGAAGTAAACCATGCCAGTATTTTTGCCAATTCTACTTTTTAAGGAGTTGATTTCTTCAGTGCACTTTTTTTTTTCCAATTTGGCCAATTATGTTTTTTAAGGACTTGTTTTTTAGAATCAATTTTTGCCCTTCCTTTTCCAAGCTACTGACTCTCTCTTGCATACCTCATTTCCTTTCCCAATTTTTCTTCCACCTTTTTTACTTGACATTTAAAATCCTTCTTGAACTCTTCCAAGAAGGCTTTTTAGGCTTGAGATCAGCTCATATTCCACTTTGAGTTTTCAAATGTGGATATATTGACAATGTTGTCCTCTTCTGAATTTGTGCCTTGATCTCTCCCATTTCCATAATAAGGATCTGTGGTCATTGCCTGAGTCTGCTTTCTGCTCTTGGTGTTTCCTGACTTTTAAAATTGAGCTCTCCTGCTGGAGACCCAAGCTTCTTGTGCTAGGAGCCTGGGACCTGGTCACTGGCTTTGTGTTCTGGGGCCTCAGGTGTTGGCAGCTGGAGGCTGTAGGTGTCTGGCAACTTACCTATCAGGCTTTCACCTGGCTATAGGTGTCTGGCAGCTGACCTGAGCTGGGGTCAGCCACACTGGAGCTCTTGGGGGTGGAGTGGGGAGTCTGGCCCCTGGAAGTTGCCTGCTCACCCAGGCTTCTTTGAAGCACTTGAATGTTTGGCTGCTGGAGGGTGCCTGCCAGCCTGGAGTTGTGCTGAAGCACTGGGAGATTTGGCTACTGGAGAATGCCATTGCACGGGAAGGTTTTCCAAGCTGGAGTCTACCAGTTTCCTTGCCTATGTTGAGGCATTCAGGGGTCTTTGTGTTGGTACTTGCCTGCTCCACCACCTTGGGGTTCAGGATCTTTTCCTGGTTTGCTGAGGTGGGGCTTGCTGCTGGCTTATTGGGACACCTCTCATCCTGTACTGCTTCCCTTCCCCCAGAGTGAGAGGGGCCTTTCCTATTAATTCCCCAAGCTTCCTGGGCTACAAGACTACTGCATCCTATCTTTCTGTTGGCTTAGCTATTCCAGGGTTTTCCTGGGGTGATATTTTCTGGGCTTTCAGAGGTCCTGGAAGTCCTGAGTTTCTTCTTTTGTAAAATGGGAATAGTAACGATCAGAGTGCTTACTTCACAGGTTTAAGAAGCTAAAGTGAGACTGTGTATAAATGCTTTAAAAACTGTGATGTGATATTTAAAGATTGTTTATAATTATTAGCCATAGCCTCACTCTCATCTTTTAGGTGTATTCATAGTTTCCCAGAAATTCTCCAGCTACAGGGACAGAGATTTGTCCCATTATACCTTTCTTAAATACAATCATTGAATTTGCTTCTTCAAATGATATTATTTTTGTCATAGTGTCACCAGAGTTTAAATCATTACCTTACTCAATAAATATATGTTGAATGGTTGAATTTGTTAGAATCCAACCTGTAGCCTCAGGAACGAATATATATCTGACCCACAGCTTTGTAGGGTATGCAAAAAACAAAAGAAAATAAAACAAAAAATCAACTCACAAACTCTCTCTCCTCATCTTTTCTTCAATTAGGTAGCAGGTATTGAAATTCAAATTCAGTGAATATTTATAAATGTGTGACTCCTGTCAAATCATTTAACTTCTCTAACAAGCCTCAGTTTCCCCTTGTATAAAAAGGGAACATCAATGACTGTCAGGAAAAGATTCAGAAAAGAAAATCTGGAGGCTTCAAAGAGGGCTATGACTTTGTTGTTTTTTAATTTTTTTCAATTAACAGGCATTTATCTTTTCTTCCTGCTACTCTTCTTCCCAACTGAATAACAGCAAAAAAAGAAAAAAGGAAAAAGGAAATCCTTATAACAAATATTCATAGTCAATCAAAGCAAATACCTTCATTGAACATGTCCAAAAATGTATGTCTCATTCTGAATTTTGAGTCCATTACCTTTCTGTGGAATGAAGTATTTATTAGGTGTCAAAGATGTGCCAGGTATTGAATTAAGGGCTGGGGATACATATATAAAAAGAAACACAATTCTAGTCCTTAAGGAGCTTATATTATAATGTGGGAGGAGGAATAATACACAACAGGGGGCTAAAAGACAGAATAGGATGGAGAAGGTATCTGGTGCAGGGACCTGGTTTTAAAGCCCAGAAGCCAGGAATAAGAACCTGGAGGAGAATGAAGGCCAGCCTGCCTCCTTCTACAAAATGGAAGCCCCCGGAAGAACTCACTAATGGAAGGGAGCAGGTTTTACAGAGGAATACTCCACATTGAGAAGGTCAAAGGGATGGTTGAAGGTTTCAGGACTGGGGAGGTCTCAGGAATGGAGGGAAATTTTGCAAAGAGACAGTGAAAAAAGCATGATTTTAAAATTCTGAAGCCACTAACAGGGCAAGAAGGCGTCCTCTGAAATCATGGTTTGTCACTATATTGAACTGAAGTTTAAAGTTATCTATAGTTGTTTTTCTTTATAGTGTAGTTGTTATACAAATTGTTCTCCTAATTTTGTTCTCCTTACTCTGTATCAATTCATACAGATCTCCTGAGGTTTCCCTGAATCTGTCCATTTCATAGTTTCTTAAAGAGCAATGACATTCATATTCTATAACTGGCTTAGCTACTTCCCAACAGGTGGGCATCCCTTAAGTTTCCAGATTTTGGCTACTATGAAAAAGGCTGCTATCACTACTTTTCTACATATGGGTAATTTGCCTCTTTTTTATTTTTTGAGGGTATAGATAATAAGTAGTTATTTATTGCTGGGTCTAAGAGAAAGCATAGTTTAATGACTTATGGGGCACAGTTCCAAACTGTTTTCCAGAATACCTGGGCCACTTCATAGTTCCACCAACAACGTATTAATGTGCCTCTTTTCTTACAGGATCTCCAATATTTGTCATTTTAGGGTTTCTTTTGTCATTTTTGCCAATCTGATGGTGTGAGGTAGCATCTCAGTGGTTTCAGTTTGCATTTCTCTAGTCACGGAGCATTTTTTTTCTAATGGTTATTACTAAGTTGGAGTTCTTCTTTTGAAAATTATTTATTCATATCCCTGACCATTTATTGGTTGGGAAATGACTCTCTTTCTTATAAATTTAAATCAGTTACTTAACTATCTTAAAAATGAGACCCTGATCAGAGAAATTTGTTGCTAAGTTTTTTCCCTAGTTGCCTGCTTCTTTTATAATTTTGGCCATGTTAGTTTTGTTTGTGCAAACAAATTTTAATCTTAGGCAAACAAAATTGTCTCTTTAATTTTCTGGGATCCTTGTTTGATCATGAGCTCTTCCCAGATCTGAAAGGTAGTTTTTGTTTGCTCCAACAATTTGCTTATGATGTTACCATTTATAGCTATCATATACTCATTTGGAATTTGTCTTGATGCATGATGCAAAATGTAACCATAACCTAGAATATAATTTTACGTAGGTTAAATTAAAGAAGAATCTCAATTAGCCTTTACTGAACTTCAAGGAAGTGGAACAGGAAAGAATCTCAAAAAATAGGTATAGAAGGTGGTAATATATTAGAAGTAGCTAAAACTATAAATAATCAACTTGATATCACGTTTGTGAGGGACCATCCCATTTAAAATGCAAAAAAAAAAAGGTATATTACTCTTTGGGGGCTAATTCCACAACCCTTTTCCTCCCTTAAACAGAAATTCTTAACTTGCAGTATTAAAAAGTTCCTGATTAGATTTCAAGGAGTCAATGGACATGTATGGGGGGGAAGTTGTATTTTTATTTTTACTAATCTCGAATAAATAGCATTTCCTTAAATTAAATAAAAACATTCTGAGGAGGGGTCCATAGGCTTTGTAAAAGTGCCAGATAGGTCCATGGCACAAAAAAAGGTTAAGAACTTCTAATCTAAAGGTTAAGGACAGGAAGAAATAGCTGTAGAAAATACAAAGGAAGGCAAATGGTATAGTGAGAGAACGTGAGTTTATGCTGCATGAGTATCTGCTGAAAGAACTGAGGATTTTAACCTAGAAGAGTTCAAGGGTGACATGATAGTTATCTTCAAATATTCAAAGGATGTCATATAGAAGAGTGTTTAATCTTGATCTTCTTGGCCTCAGAGGGAAGAGCTAAAAGAATTTGGTGGAAGTCACAGAAAGAGCAATTTAAGGAAAACTTCCAAACAATTAGGGAAATGCTTTATGAGGTGGTGGATTTCTTATCTCTGGAAGGCTGGATGACTACTAGTCAGGCATGTTGCAGAGAAAAAATTTTTTTTCAGATAAAGGTTAGACTAGATGTCCTTTGAGGTACCTTCTCAGACAGATGGCACAGTGTATGAGAATGCTGAAATGAAATCCAACTTCAGGAAGCTACTCACTGAGTGACTCTGGGCAAGTCACTTAACCTCCCTCTACCTCAGTTTCCTCCACTGTAAAATGGGGATAATAGTAGCACTTAACTCCTAGGAGTGTTGTGAGGATCAATTGAGATAATATTTGTAAAGCACAAATAGTAAGCAACTAATAAATGCTTGTTTTCTTCTGTCTGAATCTGCGATTCTGTGATTCTGTTATATGCTTGAGAACACACCAAAATCCAGCAAATAACCTGGGATCAGAAATCAGTCTCCTGCTTTATGTATTTTCTGTTCATTGCTACTAATTATCAGGAGACCAGCTTTCTAGTTCTGGTTGTTGCCACTGCTTAACTGTCGGACCACAGCCAAGTCATTAATCTTTTTAGTGGGATTGTTCCAAAGGCAGAAAAATGGCAGAAAGATCATTTTACTTTGGCTCCCATACACTACTAGGCAATAATCTGGATCAATTTTAAATTTATAATCTCAACTTCTTCTTGTTTTGGGGTCAACTCTCATAATATTGCACTGGTATCCACAGAAATACTGAAAGAATCACAGGAAAGCATTAAGTATGGCGGAGAGAATCTCTACAGAAGATCTGCAGGAAGACATAGACCAGAAACACATGCACTGAAAAGTATTGGAGGGGTTGCAATCTATTCTGGTAAAGGAAATACCCGTAACTTTGCTATAGATATATTGAAGTTTCAAAGTACCTATATAAAAGTTCTTTCATCTTCACTTAAATGTCAATTAAATGTGACAGAACATCACCATTATTTTCCATATAACCTTTATAGTTTGTGATATTCTCTCCTTTTTAAAAGGTTATATTTTACAGTTGTTGTTTCTTTAAATCAATGTTGTTTCATTAACTACTTCAAAGGAAGAAGTTGTAATGGACTTCTAACTCTGTGCTATGAGAGTGTGGAAGCTTGTCTGGATGACGTTCTTGAAAGCATATGAAAAAAAAGGGCAAACGTACAGTCTAAAAGTGAAGGAAGGTAAACCAAGCTTGTGTAGGAAAAATTGGAAAAATTGATAAACATTTAAATGAGCTGCCAGTTTCACTATAGAAATAGAATACATGGTGCAATGGAAAGTGGTTTTTAAAAAATTCTTTCCTTAATAAGCAATTCAGAGCCCAAATCAGAAAGTATCGTGGGCTCATAAAGTGAACCTTTCAAAAGGAAAGTTCTTTTTATGTTGAAAGCATTTCACCTGACTTAAAGACATCAACAGACATTTTCAATTTTCCTAGAAGAAAACTTACAGGTTCTTAACCCTGTGTGTATATGTATATGTATATGTATGTGTATGTGTATGTGTATGTGTATATGTATATGTAAGTGTATGTATGTGTGAATATGTATATGGGTATTTTATACGTACATATAGGTATACATACATATATGTCAACATTTGGGGATATTTATACATATATATCAATTGATATTGTTGTTTTTGAGTTGTTTCAGTTTTGTCCAATTCTTTGTTATCCCATCTGGGTTTTTCTTGACAAAGATCTGGAGTGGTTTGCCATTTCCTTCTCTAGCTCATTTTTACCGGTAAGGAAATGATGCAAATGGGGTTAAGTGACTTACCCAGGGTCACACAGATAGTGACTGTCTGAGGTGGTGCTCTATCTGCTGCACCACCTAGCTGCCCCATCAATTGGTGTCTCAGTATCTATATCTATCTATCTGTCTATCTATCTATCTAATCTAATCTATCTATCTATAATTAAATTTCAATATAAGTCCATTTTAAATCCTGTGTATTTTATGCATTTCAGACAGCATTCTAAGAAGGGGTCCATAGGCTGCACCAGACTGCCTGTCAAATGGGGTAATGACATAACAAAAATCTAAAAGGCCCTGCCAAGTCTTTTCCTTTAGGAACACATTTTACAACAAATATCTTCCATCTGTTTTTGATCTAAAATGTTTCTATTAAAACACTATCAGGTGATAATATGCATTTAATGTTCACAGCAAATACTATTTTTTTTTTGGGGGGGGGACCAGATCTGTGAGTTCATTGAGCAGAGATCTCTACATGCTCAGTACCTTATAGGTCACTGAGACCTGGAGAATGACCTAGGGCTATATAGCCAAAATGTATCAGTCAAGACTAGAACCCAGGTCTTCCTGACATCAATGCCAATTTCTCTCTACTATAAGACACTGCTTCTTTTATGACTTTACCAACTTAAAAAAAATCTAGAACATTTGGAAAATAAGTCAAGGAAACCAACTAAGTTCCCCTTTTGATTGTCCAAAATTGATCTATTTCTAACAAGCTAATTTCTTCCCAAATTTACTTTCAAATCAACTTAAATCTGTCTCATGCTTGTGCTTATTCCTTCATAGTTTCCCAACTTTACCTAGCAGGTATGCTAACTCATGGACACTTAGATGGTAATGAAGACTTGGGAGGGATCTGATAAATATTTTCAAGGATATATAGAGCCAAGACTTGGAAGAAGGATTTGACTTGTTCTCTTTGGCTATGAAAGGCCAAACTAAGAGTCTAAGTGGAAATTGCAAAGAAAAAAAATTTTAGTCTTGATTTCAGAGGAACCTTCCTAGAACCAGAGCTATCTAAAATCTGAACAAGCCAAGTCAGGGAAGAGTGGGTGCTCTCTTTGCTAGAAGTCTTGAAGCAAAGATTGCACGACTGTCTATTGAATACGTTGTAGATTGGACTCTTATTCAAGTATAGCTCGGATTAGATAGCTTTTGACATCTCTTCTAATTCAGAAATTCTGTGAATTACCTGAATCTATTTGCTTTCCTTCCCAGTACTGACCAAGAAATGAAGTTTCATTAATAACAGGTTGACTTTAATGCTGATATTTATTAAAAATAAAATTTTAGGTTACATTTGTGGTATTAGATTTCATTCTCTCCATTCCATCTTGCCACACATTCCCCACCCCCCCACCCCCAATAATGTTTCCACCATATTGTATACCTGCTGCCAAGGCACTTTTATCTAGCAAGAGATCTCAAAATAAAGGAAAACTAAAATTATGACTGCAGAGATATGTAATTATCTACATATAAAACAAATCAGCTCAAAACAAAATAGGATTTTGAAATAATAGCAGATAGAGCAAAGCATTCCTGCTCTACCGAATTCTTCGTGGTTTTAAACCCATCAGTGGCATATAGTGGCATTTGGCATTTAGGCAAATAATAAACTTCAGAAAGCTGCATTTGATAGACTACATATATAGAGACTCAGTCATTTTTAGAATTGGCTATGGGCAAGTCACCACCTGTTTGGGCCTCATGTGAAAAAGAAAGGGTTTGGACATGATGTTTCTAGTTGTAACTTCTACATTCTTATATTATTAAGATAAAACCTGGAAACAGAAAATCAGACAAGACTTACTTATTTTTTTTCTAGAATATAGAGAACTTTACTTAGCCACCAAGGCACAATTAGCTATGCCTAACAATGTGCTGGAATCCACAGTCATCCCATAATTGATAGTTCTTTTTAAATACAGTTCTTGTTCAGCTATATTAACCATAAACTAATTATAAAGAAAAACAACTGCAATAAATGGTAATAATAAAACACTGTTATACCATTAATATAATATTTCATACAATAAAACTGTCAATATTACCCTAATATTATTATGCAATATTTTATATAATGAAAAGACTACTTTTATTATATAATATTTTAAATAATAAAATGGCTAAGTATGCATGTGTGTGTGTCTATTAACATTTTTTTCCACCAGGAAACTAAATGGCTTTGTGGAAGCTACTTAATTAATTATCAAAAAATCCCTCAGAGGCCTGGGAAATCCTAAATCAGCCAAAGTACATTACCAGCCTTCACGGTACAGGTTGGCATTAGTCTTTCACTTGTATTTTATATTCTCCTATATAACTATGAGTTTGATTCTGGATGTCTGACAAACTCTCTCTGACTCCAGTAAAAGTCAATGGTCATTTTTTGCATGAGTCAGATCACAGAAACAGGGACTTTGTTTCCTGAAACTTATCTTGGCCCTAAGTATTTATTAGTCTGGATGAGTAGGTAGATATTCTTGATTATGGCCAACAATATATTATTTATGTAGGCATGGGCAAATATTGAGAAAATGTTATTTTCAAAGTTATACCACAGACAAACCGAATAATCTGGGAATTGCCCTGAGAGATGCCTTATTTAATCTCCAGTTTTACTGAATAAAGGAAGCAGACAAATGTAATGATGTGCTCTTTTGCAAGCTGTTGCAGAGCACTAACAAAGAACATTCCTTGTGGAATCAGTCACAAAATACCTTCTGGGAGCTCTGCTCAGATGGTCATAATCTGTGTATGCCACATTACGTTTCACACACCAGCATGGAGAAAGGATTCTGAAGCTGCAGAAATACATAGTGATTTTTTTTAAATGAAAGAACATCTAAATGTGAGATGGACAAAACCTCATAAAATGCAGAATCCATCATCACCACTAAAGTCCTTTATTGGGGGTGGGGCACTGTAGGGATGTAGCATGGTCTGAATTATATCTGGTTTTAAAACACCAATTATGAAAAGCATTAGGATCACATTTTTACCAGCAACGACTTACCACATATGTGGGAATTTGGTATAATTTTCACAAATGGGGCCTATAATGTAGCTCTGGGCTGTAACTTACCTCAAAATAGCATGGTGCCTCACCAGAAGCAGCCAAGGTCTTAGAGATATTAAACGCCACATAGGAAATTCTATCTATGTTCTATAGAGATGGGCCTGAGAAAGTCATAACAAATACACGGACAAACACATGAGGGGGGAAAAAAACAACAGAAATGAACAAATCCTGTGTATGGTGCAGCCATATTGGATTAACACCATTTCTCATGTGGCTGTACCAAATTAATCTCTTTACTTTGTAGTCAAGCCTCATATATTGTCTTTCAGAAAACAAAATAAGATTAAAAAAAAAGCTTAAGGAAAACTGCAACCTATTCAGCAAAAAAAATTAAACTTGGCCATACCCTAAGAGGGCTACAATATTTATACTGATTTCAGCCCCTAATAGTAATCTTGGGATCACTAAATTGGACTACTGACAAATATGACTAATATAGCTATTAGTCATAGCTAATTTATTGTGTTTCCCCACATTATAAGATCATTTTATAAAAAAATACATAGGTCCTTCAATTATAACAAATTATTATTTGAATTTAGAAGAAAAGTAAACTTTTAGAACTGGAATGAATTTTACTACTACGTTTAGAAAGCTAATTATTTGAAAAAAAAATTTCAAGAGAAGAGCATCTATCAATGAACAGTGAAAAAATTCACAGAAGAAAATGCAGAAGGGAACACAGACAACAGAACAATTTACTCTGTGCTTAAAAAAAACAAATTACATAACAGAGGCTTACCATTTTAGATGGAATGCTCATTTCTGTTCTTTGCCTGTTCATCTTCGCCAATGAGTACAGGAGTGCTGCCTGACAATGGACGAGATCATAGTATTTTTGCGTATGAGGCCTTAGGTTCAAATCCTACATCTGTGAGTGAATGTGTGATTCTGGGTAATCCACTTATCCTCTCTGAGCCTCAGTTTCTCCATTTGTAAAATATAGGTCTGAGGTCCTTTCCAGCTCTCAATCCATGATCCTAGAATAAAAAGAAAATTTATTTAAAAAAAATAAAATGACACTGACCCTGGAGTCTGGAGAACCTGAGTCTGGCCTCAACCACTAGATGTATTATCCTGGGCAAGTTACCACCCCAACTGCATCCAAAATTAAGTTAAAAAAATTAAATGAATATTTTCCTTCCATTTAAGCATGTTATACACAGTTTTACATTAAGTATGAATTATTTGCAAAGTACTGGGTCTACAAAGATGAAACACCATATCCTAAAAAAACTTACATTCTTCTGGAGGAATACAACCCACATACAGATAAGTACAGAATATATTCAAAGTAAATTGAAGACAATTTTGGCAGGCAGGAGCGGGGAAGAACAAAAACTATTTTTGAGGTAGGGCCAATGTGTTTATTTTTCTCTCCATAGTTGATTTCAACCACTAATACCCAATGTCTCTAAATATATTTCTGTAATAGAAAAGTGAAGATTAAAGAGAGCTACAAAAATGACGCTGAGTTCATTAAAAGCTTGCAACCTACTTGATCCCCTTGGTTTGCTTCTGCTACATTTCTCATCTGCACATGGTGCCAGCTCTGTCTGTCTAGCTATGTGTCTTTGTTGTTCACACTTACCAGAAAGAGTCCAGCTTGTCCTCTGAAAGATAAGTGGCACTGAGTGAGGTTATTCTTAATTAGGAAATGTCAAAAAGAAAACAGTAGAAAACCTAATGGAGCACAAGATATAATTCAGGCTTCAATAAACATGCAAATTCACAATTAGCACAATTTTTGTACATCCACAATTAGCCCAATTCTAATACATCCTAGAAATTCAAATTTGGGAGGGACTTTGGAGAGCATCTAGACCAAGAATTTCTCGTAAAAAAAAAAAATGGTCATTCAGCCTTTTATTGAAGACCTCTGGAGAGAGAATTCTACCTCCTAAGGCATCTCATTCTACCTTGAGACAGCTTGGTTATAGAGACCTCTTTCTTGTGTTGAACTGAAATCTTCCCCTCTGAAATTTCTACCAACTACTCCTACTTCTACCCTTCAGGCTCGAGAAAAATAGGTGCAATCCCCTCTTCCAATCTTTAAAATATTTGAATTCAGCTATAATGCCCCTTTCCTAATTTTTTCATATCCTGTGGGCTAAATATACCAGTTACCTCAAGGGATTTTTATATGGCATAAACCTAACACCCTTCACCATACCTGTGGACTTCTTCAAGACCAGGTTTCATCTTAAACTGGCATTTATGGAGCCCCAAAGGGCTCCATGGATATTTTACAAGAAGTCCATGAACTTGGACAGAGAAAAATGCATCTTTATTTTAATATAATTGTTTTATTTTGTAAGTCTTTTGAAAATATTATTCTGAGGTGTCCATAGGCTTCACCATGGACTGCTAAAGGGATCCATGACACCAAAAAAAATTAAGAACTGTGCCCTTCCTTAAATGTGGCACCCCGAACTGGACACAATAATTCAGACGTTGTCCAATACCTGGAGTACCACCCTAGAGTGTAGTGTCCAAGTTGAACTTAATTCATGAGTTACACTTTCATGAGATTATACTTTCATGTTTGAACCTACCTAAGTGGGCAATCAAATGACCTGGTATTTCCCAATCTATGGGTCATGGATTACTCCTGAGGTACCAACATATCTTGGAACTCATTTATGTACTAAGCACTGTCATTTCAACAAATTAGCATCATTTAACAGACAAAATTTAGTATACTAAATAAGCAAACATATTTTCTGTGGGCTGAACAAATGATATGGCTCACCCATGTGTTTTACAGTTTAAAAAATATATTATTGGTGATATTAACAAAATACAAATTTATTCAAAAATGATATTTTGTTATGAATCTTCTTAATGAAAGAGAAAAGACAAAAATGAGGGGGAGAGAGAGAGAGAGAGAGCGAGAGAGAGAGAGAGCGCATTTATTAAATGCTTACTATGTGCCAGGCACTGTACTTAAGCCCTGGGGACACAATACAAACTTAGCAAAACAGGTCCTACTTTAGGAACTTACATTCAAATGTGGAAAGACAACATATAAAAGGGTGTGTTTGTGCAGAGAAAAATAAGGAAGTGGATTGAAGGCTACTTTTGAAAATGGAGACGGCACAGAGTGGCTATTAATAGTGTAATTATTATCATGGTCATGGGGGGAGACTGAGAAATCTTTTGACATCTAAAAGGAATCCTCATACAGAACAAGTTCAGGAATATTCCATTAATCTAGTCCATATTTCTGTATTTTATTCACCAGAACAGCATGAAAAATGATACACATGCCTGGAGATTCAATAGTGAATATTCTTAGAAATGTTTTCAACAAATGTTTTATTGATGATTCTTTTTTTAACTTCATAGTCACTTCCCAATAGCACTAACCCCTAAAATAGAATCCTCTCTTATATGAATGCATGAGGAATCTGGAATTTTTTTTTTACCATAAAGAAGTCCTAACATGGTTAACTCGCTCCACCAAGGTGGATGAAAACTATCAGTGACTTAGTACACAAATCTTAGTATGTAGAGCAAATATAGAAGATCTTCTATTTTATGTATAATAAATTTCATTAAATTTCTAATCTTCCAAAAGATGAAGGCATATTCATCCACATACACACATATTTAGCAAGTTTTACAAGTCCGTGATTTCAGAATTAGAAGACTTGCAGTCTCAAAGCTTGAGACTGAATCCTAACTCTTAGTTCCTAGTCATGTGACTATGGGTAAATCACTTAATTTCTTCATTCCTCAGTTTCTTAATCTGTAAATGAGGTTAACAACACTTATACTACTTCCTATAGATGTTGATAGTACTATATAAGTATGATATAATACAAAAATAATAAATTCCATGAAGACAATCATTACCTTTTACCTAATTTATATCTCTCTCAGGATATATTACAATGCTTTACACATAGCAGCCTAGTAAATATTTGTTGGGGGAGCTAGGTGGTGCAGTGGGTAGAGCACCGGCCCTGAAGTCAGGAGGACCTGTGTTCAAATCTGGACTCAGACCAAACACTTGACACTTAGTAGCTGTGTGACCCTGGGCAAGTCACTTAACCCCAATTGCCTAAAAAAAAAAAAAGGTAAATATTTGTTGAATGAATGACACAATTAAGTGATGGGTCTAACTTACTTTAAGGAGGTAACATATATCCAGAGACAGATGCATTGTCCTATAACACTTTAAAAGAGATAATGTGGAAAACCATCAGAATAGAGCAGGACAAGCTACAAAGACATAATGGGCTGATCAATACAATGTCATGGTTAGCATTAAATATGGTACATGATAAATAAGCAATAGCTGATAATGAAGTGCTGGGAAATGTTGAGAACTGAAATGATGACAAAGAAAGTCAGAAAGGAAAATGGAAGAGGTTATTAAGGCTGCCAGCTAAAAAAAAAAAAAGCAAAAGTAAAACAAACAAACAAACAAAAACAACTTGACCTTCATAGGTATACAATGGAGGAGTATTTCTAATGCAATCTAACGATGAACTCAAGAAAACATTGCCCTGACATCTTTTTACCACAGCATCATTAATATGTCATTATCAAATCCCAGCTTAACACTTGAAAGCCTTGCTGTAATATCTTCAGCTGAAACCAGAGCAGGCCTACCAGTGTTCACCAACCCTACTGGGTCAAGTCACCTGAGACCCTAGGATCTTGAATTCACCCTGGGTTAAACCTTTTCCAGGGCCATACCCTCCCATCACTCACCCTCACTTACCCAATACTTCTCTAGTATCTGCCACCCTACCCTAGGGCTGATTTGCCTCCACCCCAACCTAGGAATATATTATATATTTACAACATATTTTCTCCAGTCATTTCTGGAGAAATGAAATTTTAAAAAAACAAAAACAATTTTCCTGTTGTCTGCTCCATTAGACTGTGAACACCTTGAGGGCAGGGACTGTCTTTTGGCTTTCTTTATATCCCTGTGGCTTAATAAATGCTTACTGAGGGAATTTCTGGGACCAAGATGGGGGAGTAAGCAGTAAATTGCTATAGCTCTCCCATATTTACCTCCAAACAATCATAAAATAGCATCCCAGAACAAATCCTGTAGAAAGACAGAGTCTTTTAGCCCAAGAGACTTGGAGGACTGGGAAGAAAGGTCTGTCTCACTTGGTTAAAATGGGGAGCGCATTCCAGGACAGGAAAGTGTCCCAGAAACCAGCATCAAGCCCCACCTCAGTAAACCAGTGTGAGATCCTGAGCCCCAGTGTGGTGGAGCAAGCAAATGATGACACCAGGTCCCCTTCTCCCAGCCTTCCCCATGCCTTAGCATAGCCAGGGGAACAGCAAACTCCAGCTCCAAAAACCACAGTGTGCTTCAGTGTAGCCCAGGGCAAACAGGCATCCTCCAAGGGCCGGACCTCCAAGTGCTTCGGCATAGCCCTAGGGAAATGAAGGAAAAACCCCACTTGGCCTCAGCACACACCAGACACCATCAAGAGAATCCCAGCTCAGCACTAGGTAAGTTGCCAGACCCCTATAGCCTCCAGCAGAGCCAACCCCTTCCATCTGCTCAACACAGCATCACACAGGAGAATCCCCTGTAGCCTCAGGGTAACATCAGCAGAGCCAGGTAAGCAAACATCCAGGGTCTGCAGCCATTGGCACAAGAAGCCTGAGACAGAGCGTCTTCCACTTTGCAAGCAAAGATCAAATTTGAAAGAGAGTAAAAAGGCAAAAAAAAAAAAAAGAATCTAACCATAGAAAGTTATTACAATGACAAGGAAGACCAAGAAACAAACTGAGAAGTGGACAACAATGTCAAAACACCTACAGGTAAACCCCCTCCTTAAAAACAAAACAAAACAAAAACAACAACAAAAAAAGCTAAGAAGTGGCCTCAAGCCCAGAGAGAACTCATGAACGAGTTTAAAAAGGAACTTAAAAATCATATAAGAGAGGTAGAAGAAAAATTGGGAAGATAAATGAGAGTGATGCAAGAGAATTATTAAAAAAGATTCAACAGTTTGGAAAACTGCTTAAAAAGAAAACTGTCCAAGTGGAAAAGGGGATATAAAAGTCCACTGAAGAAAATAATTCTTTAGAGTACAATAGGCAAAATGGAAAAGAAAGTACAGAAGTTAATTAAGGAAAACAACACCTTAAAAGTTAGAACTGGGCGAGTAGAAGCTGATAACTCTATGAGACATCATGAATCAAACAAATTCAAAAGAATGAAAAAAATGGAAGAAAATGTAAAATATCTCATGGGGAAAACAACTGACCTGGAAAATAGATCCAGGAGAGACAGTGTCAGAATCATTGGACTACCTGAAAGTCATAAGCAAAATGAAGACTTGGACAGCATCTTTCAAGAAATTATCAAGGAAAACTGTCCTGATGTCCTGGAACCTGAGGGCAAAATCATCATTGAAATAATCCACTAATCACCTCAGAAAAGAGATTCCCAAAATAAAAACCCCAATGTACATTATAGCCAAATTTCAGGTCAAGGAAAAAATGCTACAAGTGGCCAGAAAGAATTCAAATACCAAAGAGTCACAATCAGGATCACACAGGACTTGGCAGCTGCAACATTAAAGGACTGGAGGTCATGGAACATGAGATTCTGAAAGACAAAGGAGCTAGGACTACAACCAAGAATCACCTACCTAGCAAAAATAAGCATAATGCATCAAGGGAAAAAATGGCTATTGAAATAGGATTTCAAGCTTTTATAAGGAGAAGACCAGAACTAAATCAAAATTTTGACCTCCAATAGCAAGACCTAAGAGATGCCTAAACAGGTAAAAAGGGAAAAGAAGGGATTCAATAGAGATAAACTGTGAAGGGATTCAGTAGAGATAAACTGTTTACATCCCTACATAGGAAGATGATACTTGTAACTCTTAAAAATAGTACCATTAACAGTACATTTAGAAGGAATAAATAGAGGGTACAGGTATAAAGTGAATTTGAGGGAATGACATAAAAAGGATTTCTGCTTCCGGAAGCCAAGATGGAGGAATAAGAAGTAAATTACTCTTGCTGTCCCTTGTTAACCTCTGAAAGCCCAGAAAATATCTCCCCAGGAAAAAACCTGGAACAGCTGAACCAGCAGAAAGACAGGGTGCAGCGGTCCTGTAGCTCAGTAAGTTTGAGGGATTAATGGGAAAGGCACCTCTTGCCTTAGGGGAGGGAGAGAAGTACAGAACTGGAGATGTCCCAGCAAGCTAGCAGAAGGACCCACCTCAGCATACCAGGGGGAGATCCTGAACCCCAGGTGGTGGAGCAGGCAAACACCAACATCAGAACCCACTAGTACTTCAGTATGGGCAGGAACCAGCAGAAATCAGCTCGGAAAATCACCACGCACCTCAGCAAAACTCTGGGAAGCACAGCTCCAAGAGGGAAAGCCCTGGGTGGAGAGATATCCTGCAGCAGCGAAACAACCATCTAAAGTGAAAGGCCTGGGTGAACAGGCAACCTCCAGGGACGAAACTACCCACCCCTACCCCTAGAGTTCAAGTGTTGCTGATTCCAGCCCAACACCAGGTAAGCTGCCAGAACCCTAGAGCCTCCAACTGCCAGCATCTGAGGCCAACACACAAAGCCAATGATTAGGCCCTGAGGTCTCAGCACAAGAAGCTTTGGTCAGTGGGCCCTGCTTCCTAGCAGAAGAGCTCAGTTTTTTTTTAAAGGCCAGTAAATTAGCAAACACCATGAAAAAAAAGAAACATACCATAGATTCTTATTATGGGGACAGTGAAGATCAAGGCAGAAATTCTGAAGAGGATAACATTGTCAACAAACCGACATCTGGAACCTCAAAAGGGAATGTGAATTGGTCTGAAGCCCACAACGCCTTCTTGGAAGAGCTCAAGAAGGATTTGAAAAGTCAAATAAGAGAGGTAGAAGAAAAATTGGGGAAAAAAATGAGAGGTATGCAAGAGAGATTCAATAGCTTGGAAAAGGAAAAACAAAAATTAACTGTAGAAAACAAGTCATTAAAAAATACAATTGGCCAGCTGGAAAAAAGTACACTGAAGGAAACAACTCCTTAAAAAAGCAGAATTGGCCAAATGGAAAAGGAGGCACAAAAACTCACTAAGGAGAACTCCTTAAAAAATAAAATGGGCCAAATGGAGAAAGAGGTACAAAATCTAATAGAAGAAAACAATTTGTTAAAAAATTAGAATTGGGCAAGTAGAAGGTAATGACTCTGTGAGACAATGAGAAGCAGTCAAACAGAAACATAGGCATGAAAAAATAAATGAAAATGTGAAATACCTCATTAATAAAACAAGTGACCTGGAAAATAGATCTAGGAGAGACAATTTAAAAACTATTGGCCTACCTGAAAACCATGATGAAAAAAAGATCCTGGACAGCATCTTTCAGGAAATCATCAAGGAAAACTGCTCTGAGATCCTAGAAACAGAAGGTAAAATAGCCATGGAAAGAATCCACCAACCACCTCCTAAAAGAGATCCCAAATTGAAAATGCTAAGGAATATAATAGCCAAATTCCAAAATTACCAGGTCAAAGAAAAAATACTGCAAGCAGCCAGGAAGAAATGTCACAGAACCACAAATCAGGATTATGTAGGATCTTCCATAAGGCAAAGGAGCTTGGATTACAACCAAGGATCAACTACCCAACGAAAATGAGCATAATCTTTCAGGGGAGGAGATAGACATTCAACAAAATAGGGGACTTCCAAACCTTCCTGCTAAAAAGACCAGAGCTCAACAGAAAAATTTTATCTTCAAATACAAGACTCAAGAGAGACATAAAAAGGTAAACAGGACAGAAAAAAAAACAGCAACATATTATTAATAAGGGCATCCCTACAAGGGAAGATGACACTTGTAACTCTTGAGAACTGTATTGTTATCATACCATTTTAAAGGGTTATACATACAGGGGTAGGTATAAATTGACTTTGATGTAATGATAAAAAAAAATTCAAATTAAGTGGGTTAAATGGATCTAAGTAAGTGGATTAATCCGATCTAATTAAGGGATTGTACTGGGAGGAAAGGAAAGGAGGAGGTAGACACTTATAAATTATATTTCAGGGAAAGGCACAAAGACCTATTATAGTAGAGGGAAAGAAGGGAGGGAGATAGCATTGTTTGAACCTTACTCTCATAAGATTTGGCTCAAGGAGGGAATAATATAATCAGTTAGGTAAGGAAATCTAACTTGCCCTACAGGCAGTAGGAGGGAAAAGGGGAAAGAAAAGGGAGGAGGATAGAAGAAGGGAAGAAGTAGTAAGGGCAAAGGGGAAAAAAAGGAAGGGGACAAATAGAAAGGAGGCAGAACTGAGGGAGCAGGGACTGAGAGAGGAGGTGGTTAAAGACAAAACCCTAGTGAGGAAGGAAAGGGAAAGGGAGAAAGGAGAAAGAAAAGCATAAACAGGGGGGAAACAGGATGGAGAGAAAGACGCAAATAGTAATAATAACTGTGAGTGTGAATGGGATGAACTCTCCCATAAAACAGAAGCAGATAGCAAAGTCGATCAAAAACCAAAATCCTACAACATGTTGCTTATAAGAAACACACTTGAAGAAGAGAGACACACACAGAGTAGAGGTAATGGGCTGGAGCAGAATTCATTATGCTTTAGCTGAAGTAAAAAAAAAAAAGTAAGGGTAGCAATCCTGATCTAAGACAAAGTAAAAGCAAAAATAGACCTAATTAAAAGAGATAAGGAAGCAAACTACATCTAGCTAAAAAAGTACCACAGACAATGAAGCAATCAAATTAGAAGAGCAAGGAATAGTTTGCCTCTCAAATCTATGGGGATGGGAAGAATTCATGATCAAATGAGAGAGAGCATTATGAAATGTAGAATAGATAATTTTGGTTATATTGAGTTGAAAAGCTTTTGTACAAACAAAACCAATGCAACCAAGATTAGAAAAAAAGCAGAAAGCTAGGAAACAATCTTTACAGCAACTGTCTCTGATAAAGTCTCATTTCTCAAATAACTAGAGAACTAAGTCAAGTTTACAAGAATACAAGCCATTCTCCAATTGGTAAATGGTCAAAGGATTTGAACAGGCAGTTTTCAGATGCAGAAATCAAAGATATCTATAAGCATATGAAGAAGTGCTCTAAATCACTTTTGATTAGAGAAACACAAATTAAAAACATCTCTGAAATACCACCTCACACTAATCAGATTGACTAATATGACAGAAAAAGAAAACGATAAATGTTGGAGAGGAAAATTGGGACACTAATGCACTGTTGGTAGAGTTGAGAATTGATTAAACCATTCTGGGGAGTAATTTGGAGCTATGCCCAAAGGGCAACCAAATTATGCATACTATTTGATCCAGCAATACCACTAGTAGGTCTGTGTCCCAAGGAGATTATAAAAAAGTGGAAAGGACTTACATGTGCAAAAATGGAAATCAAGGGGATGCCCATCAATTGGAGAATGGCTAAACAAGCTGTGTCATATGAGCGTAATAGAATACCATAGTGCAATAAGAAATTATGAACAGGCACATTTCAGGAAAACCTGGAAAGCCTTGTACAAACTGATGCAAAGTGAAATGAACAGAATCAGGTAAACATTGTACACAGTTATCAGCAACATCATGTGATGGTCAACCATAAATGACTCAGCTTTTCTCAGCAACATAATAATCAAAGAAAAGTACAAAAGATTCATAAGGGAAAATGCTATCCACATCCAGATAAAGAACTGATGGACTCCGAATGGAGATCAAAGCATATTTTTTCACTTACTTTATTCTCTTTCATCTTTTTTTTTTTGCTTTTTGATCTGTTCCCTCTTCCACAACTGTGATGAATATGGAAATATATTTTACATGATAGCACATGTATAAAATCTATCAAACTGCCTACAATTTCAGAAGAGTGGAGAGGAAAGAGGGAAAAAATTCAGAACTCAAAATCTTGTAAAAATAAATGCTAAAAATTACCTTGATATGTAATTGTGGAAAAAATAAAAGACTATTTAAAGCACAAATGAATAATTGAATGAATAAATGAATGAATAAATAAATAAATGCTTACTGAATGGCTTACTGAGAGTTAATGAGATCTAGTGCTCCCTGTTATCCACGCAATATTAAAAAGAACTCTAAGATGATTTCTAGCATGAACATGACAAGAATCACATAGGATGAGAAGGCATGGATGGGTGGAGATCTGCCTCCAGGAAAGAAACAACTAAACTGCTGAAATCATAGCTCCATTGAAGGATGAATTTATGTTGTTGCTATGGCATTAAATGCACTAGCAACATAGTCTTGACTAATAATCACATTTTCCCAGAGCCAAATGATGATATTAGGTGGGCATGCCTTCAGTTAATAGATTTTCAATGATTATCTAATAATAACAATAATAGGAACAGCTAGCAATTATGTAAGATGCATCCCATTTGTTTCTCACAAGTCTGTGAGCTAGGCACTATTATTATCCCCATTTTACAGATAAGGAAACTGAGGTTGAGCGAGGACAAGTGACTTGCCTCCCATCCCTCATCCTTACTTGTCTAACACTTCTCTAGTATCTGCCACCCTGCCCTAGGGCAAATTCAAACTCACATCTTCTTGACTCCAAGTCCAACATTCTATACACTGTGCCACCCATAGCTGCCAATATCTCAGAATATTATTTGGATTATATTCTCACTATCCTTTTATAATAAATAGCATCAGCACTAATTTTCCCTAGCCTTTTGCACAGATTTGATAGTTCATATATAATGTGAGCATGATATTTGATAAATTTGTCTCTTTTATTCTTCTGCCTCTACTAAATTCTGACACTGAAGCCTCATAATGGCATGGAGGTGATCCTGAGTTGATGAAGACTTTGCCAGATACAGCTCTAACTAGGAAGCCTTATTCATGAGATGAGAATCAGAAAAAGTGCCCTTGAGTGAGTGGAAGGAGACAGGAAACCCAAGACACTGGCATAAAGGTTAAGTATGGAAGCAAAGTGGGACAAGGTGAATTGGTGGAGTATCTTACTTCCACAGACCATCTAGGTGGTGCAGTGGAGTGTCTCACTTCCACAGACCGTCTGGCTGCTTCCTAGTTTAATTAATGGAGGCACCCAGGTGATGAAGTTCATAGAACACCAGACTGGGAGTCAGGATATGACTGGAATTCAAATCCTGCCTCAGGCACTTACTGTCTGTGGTGATTTTAGGCAAGTCATTTAACATGCCTGCCTCAGTTTCCTCATCTGAAAAATGGGCATAATAATAGTGGCTACTTCCCAGGGCTGTTGTGGAACTCAAATGAAAATGTAAAGCACTTGTCAAAACTTAAAGAATTATATGAATACTAGCTATTGTTATTACTAATAAATGTTCTTGATTAACTATATACTCGTTATGACATGCCCATGAATCCCAGAGATGATGAATGGAGAGGGAGGAAGACAAGTGACCTACTCCATTCACTTACCAGCCTCCCTTTCTTTTTCCACGCCTGCAAACAGATATGACCCTTTGTATCTAGCTCTCCTTTTTTGCCCTAATGGTGTGGAATGCCCAACACTAGGTAGAGGGGGGCAAAGCGTTAGAATTATCCCAAGTCTAGATACTGGTGGGAGTGCATTGGCAGCTGCTTGCCAGCAAGGACAGATGAGTTATTACCTCATGGCCTGGCCCGGACCATGTGGGGAGGGAGGCAGAGGAAGAAGGCAGCGCATTATTCAGAAATGGGGCACAAACTCTAACCCAATCCTAAGTGTCCATACTAGCTACTGGGTCAAAGAGGCTTAGTCATAGGAATAAAAGGAGTAAATACCTAGATTTTTGATCCTAGCCACCCCAGTGGCAAAGCTGTCTTTAGAGTAGAGGTTACAGTTACATACATATCTGTGAGGAGGCAATATTGGGGACCATGTCTTTCCCACTATTACCCTCTCATGTATGGATCTGTGGACATTCCCTCAAAACAAATCTGGCTTTTAGGTCCAGATGATCATACTGCAAGGATGGAAGGGTAGATTTGTATAGCCTCATAATCCAGTGCTGATCAGATGTCCCCTCTCCTTCACCTGGTTTTCAAGTTCTAAGGAGTTGCTGTTCTTTGGGTCCTCTGATCTTGGCTCCCCTCCCTTCTAGATGGAGGAGAAATCTCAGACCAAAGCAGGGTCAGGAGAGTTCAGCAGTAGACAGCCAAGTCTCTGCTAACTTAGTGATGGGGAACCCCATTATTTCCCTAATTTCTTTGCCCAGGTACCTGGTGTGTCCTGGTATATAGGTTTAATGATCTGGAGGCTATCCATCATTCCACTGTAGAGTTGGGGATCATCTCAATTTTGTTTCTATACATTAAGCATATACCACATAACTTGCACATCATAGAGATTTAATAGAGTCAGAGGCATCTAGGGTTAGGGTATATATGTTTCTTAATTTATTAGATTGTTTCTCATTCCCATGCTCCATCTTCTTGGCCTAAGCTTGTGTTGGGAGGAATCCAGATTTGAGGAGTTAAGGTGGGCATATAGGAAGAAAAGATATCTGGTTTCTTATTTACCCAGACCACAGTGGAGGGGCAATGGTGGTCCATATCAGTGTTGGTTCCGGGCACATAAAGCACTGTCACTTGAGCTAGGAGAATTGGCATAGAAGACCTGAGTTCAAATCCTATCTCCTACATAATACTACCTGTAAGACCTTGGACAAATCATGTTGCTTTCTAGGCCTCAGTTTCCTTAGCTGGAAAAATGAGGAGTTGGATTAGATGGTCACTCAGGGTCCTTTCAGATTTGGATCTATGATCCCAGATTGAGTGATGAAACATGTTTTAAAAGGGGTGGGTTACAGTCACATACCTGTGGTGAGGCAGTGTTGAGTTCCTACCCTTTCAGTCATTACTCTCCTTTTTAATGGAACTGCATCCATCTCCCTTCCCCACTAGAGAATTAGGTTTTGACTCAAGACTTTGAACTTTGGTGCTCTCTATACTTAGCACCCTGGGCAGCTTATAACACCAGTTGGATGTTGCCAAGATGGAAAAACTCAGCAGAAGCACAGCAATGGTCCATTCTCCAGTGACCAACCTTGCTAATAATAGGAAGGTGTTCATCAGAAGCTGGCCAAAAGATAATGAACTTTTTTGAATACAGGACACATTAACCTATATACTAAATCACTGAAGTAGCTAGGGGGCACAGCGGATAGAGTGCTGGGCCTAGAGTCAGGAAGATTCATCTTCCTGAGCTCAAATTTGGCCTCAGACACTTACTAGCTGTGTGACCCTGGACAAGTCATTTAACCCTGCTTGCCTCAGTTTCCTCATCTGTAAAATTAACTGGACAAGGAAATGGCAAACCACTCCAATATCTTTTCCAAGAAAAGCCCAAAGGGCTTTTTCATAAAGAGTCAGAAATAACTAACTGGACAGCCAAATCACAGAAGGGCTGCATTTTTAATCAGTGGAGGAAATATTCCCATTGGAGAAATTAGAGGCCTTTTGTAGTATTGTAGTCCCTTTTATGATAACTGGTTTTTAGCCACAATGCCTTTAAATATTTTTTTTATCACATTTGTATCCATTTTTGAATTCACTTAGCAATATTATTTTAGTCTGAGAACTAAGTCACATACATGGCCTCACACTATGTCACAAAGATATTATTGCCATCATTTGAGAGAATGCGTTCATTTTTTTAAAAGCAGTTTATAGAAATGGATGCTAAATTGATACTTGAACTGAAGATTCATACAGAAACCAAACTCATAATCAGAAAGCACTTATGTATGGATTTCAATACAAAACAAATATAAAATTGTGATCAATATTTAATCTCTTACAAATAATGGGTTTAATTCCATTTCCTGGTGAGGAGGCCTCTGGAGACCACTCCTCTCACTGGGCAGTTGACTGGGAAACTGACACAATCGGTTAAGTATTCTCCAGAGTAACTGACAAATACTCACTCCCTGTGCATGAATCACTCAATTATTCTCACCTCCAGATGAAATTAAAGGTTGCATGGCTTGCCTGTCTGAAATTACCCTTCTATTATATCTGGCTCTGAAAATTTCAAGGGTCCTGTATAGCCTGTCACATTCTACACAAGGGTGAACTGGGTAATGAAAAATTACACCAACAATTACTTCATCTTCTTTATTGACTGGAGCACTACAAGAACACTTCCCCAGAGTTCATTCATAATGTTGTTTTTGCTGTTGTTAGGTCATTTCAGTCATGTGTGGCTCTTGACCCCATTTGGGGTTTTCTTACCAAAGACACTGGAGCGGTTTGCCATTTCCTTTTCCAGCTCATTTTACAGATGAGGAAACTGAGGCAAACAGAGTTAACTGACTTAGCTAGGGTCTCACAGCTAGGAAGTGTCTAAGGCAGGATTCTTATTTGTAATAGACAGAATCAAAGGTGCTTTTAACCCTTGTTAGAGCCTTATGGCATATATAGATGGAATGCTATTTGCATAGGACGAAATGTAACTGGTAGTGGAATGAAACACTAGTTTAACACAGTACCGCTAAGTTGGGGAAAGAGGAGGAGCAAAGAAAGAACATTGCTGCTTTTCATGGTGGATGGAAAATGATAAGCAACAATGATGAGAAGGAAAAACTACTCAACTCAATAAAGCAACTTCTTCCATTTAAATCAATAGGAGAAAAATAGATGATATCCAGGTAAGTATATATGTACATGTTCTTGGTTTTCATCCACTTAAATGCAAAGACAGAAATACAAAAACACAATATGTATATATGTAAAATAGCAAAGAATATAAGTAATGAGACTGTTTTGTAGAAATGCAGCTCATCAAACCATACTAGTTCATTTCATTTATTTGGATTCACTACCACTCAACACCCAGCGAGCACAAATATGCCATATAATGGAACTGAGGATCCTATGATTGCTAGTTCCACTTCAATCTGAATATCTTCACCTCTGACTTGTATCAACAAGGTCTTAATCTCCTGATCAGTCATTTCTTGGAAGATCACCTGGGATCTCCCATGAGATCCAGCCCAAGTCAGAAATCCCAAATCCCATGTCAATTTTCCCCTACTAGATTGTAAATTCTTTGAGTGCAAGAAATCTGTCTTTTGTATTTTATCTTTTTTCAAAATTGTTATCAATATATTTTGATGTCTTATATCACCTTTATTTCTAAAGATATCCATCCCTGCCCCTAAAAGTGAGCTGTCTCGTAAGAATTTTAGGAGAGAGGAGGAAAAAAAGCAGTTTAGTGAAAGGAGCCAAAACTAACCAACCTATCAACTGACTGGACATGTAACGTTCCCCTCTATCCCCTTAAGGAAAAGAGGAACTTGTCTTTTCTCATCTCTTTTCCGGGGCCCAACTGGGTCATTCTAATCGCACGTTATTCAGTTTCAGGTTTTTGCTGTTATTCTTTGTGTTTATATTGTATGCATCTTTTAAGGAATGGATCTCATATATTGCTGCTTTCTCTTAATACCTATGATAGTGTCTTTCTTCTAGGCTGGGCCTGAGTCAGGCCAGTGGTCTGACAGTTGAGGTCCAATGATGGAACATAATGAAGCATTCATAGGTCATTCAACAGTTAACAAAAGGAGATTATTTAGCAATAGCAAGGGAAGGTTATTCAATCATAATGCTGCAAGAATACTGGGGATTTTTTCAGGTAATCACAACTCCCCTGTTTCTTAACTATGCATGGTGGTCAGCTTGGGAAATATCAGTGAACAGCTTGGAGCTTCTCAGGTCTTTTACTCAGGTGATCAGGAAATGATGTCAACACCTTAAGCCTTTAGTCTCCTAAGCCCATTAGGTCTCAAGGATAGTTTCAATACCTTTTATGGAAAAATAAAATTAGCCCAACCTAAATGCTGGGATAGATATTCCTCCTATCACAGCTTTATTCAAAGCAGATATTCCATTATTCAATCAATCAAACCAGTTACCTTGGCCTCATTGGTATTATATGAACTCACTTATTCATAGATGACATTTATGAAACTGTTGAAGAAGGTGGTGCTTAAAAATAACTGTCTCAATTTTATTTTCTTCCTAGTGAATGGAAAGGCTATCACAAAGATCTCTTTTTGTGTGAAGGATTAACTGTATGGTTCATTCATGCAGCAAACTATATCAGCTGCTGCCTCCAGCCAAAGATCAGACCCCCTCCTTTCTCATCCCTCCTCCCACACACATACTTTGCTTCAGTAAGACTATCTTGTGCACTAAGTTATTCCATTATGCTCTGTGGAACCCTCACTCCATTGGGTAGAACCCAACCTGTATAAATAACCCAATTCTTACCATCTTTTTCTATTTCCTCCCTTTAACGGAAACTTGGTTTTCCCCAGACAATACCACATCCCCTGCTGTGGTATTGTCTTACCTTCTCTCACACCCTCCAAGATTCAATAAGAGAAGATGAGGGCTTGGCCTATTCCTTGCTCTACAATGTACCATAAACCATTGGTGCTATACCCTCACTTTATTTTTCTTTGTATGAAATCTAGGCCATCCAGCTGTGCTACCCTTTTAAACACTTACCATTGTTATCTATCAGCTTCTAGCATATACTCCCATTCTCCTTAACGACGTTAGCACTTGCCTGAATTTTGTCACCTGCCACATTTCCTACTAGGTAGTAATACCTAGCTTGGAATAAAGACAGAATCTCACAGAACCTATCCAAGACTTAACAACTTTCTCTACTAAGCCATTGTAGGCCTGGTATGCTCAGAGATGTTATCTTTCATCTTTTCTTCCTCTGCAATTCTGAAATTAGCTCCCTTCCCCTCAACACCACAGCTTGATTTTCTGAACAGATGGCAGTCTAGAGCCCTTGGAAGTACATCTTATTTATTAGCTAGCCTAGCTATCATACTCTCATCATCAAAGACAATATTCATATTCATAACCTTAGACTATGCCTTTGAGTCAGCTGACCATCTTCATTCCATATTGGTTACTTATAAGGGTGGCTACACCCAAGACTTCATCATCAATTGGTACTACTACACCTTTATGACTTCAGAATTGGTGAACTCCCCACCTCTTAATACAATTTCTTTAACTACTGCCATTCCTAAACCTACCAAATCTACTCTTCATGGAGTATTGAGAGCATCAATTATTCCATTTTCAACCAACTTTTTCAATTTCTCCCTTTTCACTAGATTCTTCCATCTCAAAAATTAATATTCTGGTTTGTTGCTGTAACAAATTACATCATCCTTTATCTCAAACCAAAGATCACCCTTCAAAAATCCCTTGATTGAAAAGAAAGTTTCCTTTTGATCCATCTATTCAGGTACAGTACTATTTTTTCCTTCATTTACAAATACTCAAGTGAATTCTATACACATCAACTTGAACAAACATTTATAGAATATGAAACACTGTGCTGGATGGTGGAGATACAAAGATAAATCAAAACAGTATCCATTTGCACATCATTCATTTATTTCTCAACCCCCTGCAATCTTCTGTCCTTGCAAATCTATGAAAACTATGCTCTCAAAAGTGGCCTTCCTAATCACTATATCCTGGGACCTCTTGACAGTTGTCATTCTCTTTGGGGTCTCTGTAACATTTCACATTGTTAAACACCTCCTTCTAGCCTCCCATTAGTTTCCATGACAATTTAATACTCAAGTTTTCCTCATATCTCTCTGACTTCTCCTTCACCATTGGTCACTCCCTTTTCCCTTCTCTCCCCTTAACTGTGGGTATTTGCAATGCTCATTTATTGGGTCCTTTTGCTCTTCTCTTTCTAAACTCTGGTTTAGAGAACTCATCTACTCTTATAACTACAAGCTTTCCCTTCACATGGATGACTCCCAAAGCTCCAATTCTGATCACTATCCAGAGCTCCAATCCTACATTTCCAATTGCCTGCTAGATATTACTATTTTCATGCCCTACTGTCACCTCAAATACAACATGCCTGAACCTACATTTGTCAGTTTCTAATGTGTGAAGCACTGTTAAAAAAAAAAAGCTTTATAAATGCCCTGAAGGAGCTCATAGTCTAATTGGGAAGATAAATTATCATCCAGGAAAGAGAACTAAGTGTTAAGCTGGGGAGTTTTGCAGTTAGACTATAGAACTTTAATAAGAGAGCAATGTGGTTATAATAGTAGTCAGACGGGAAGGCTTTACGGACTTGAGTTGGATCTTAAAGGATGGTTAGAGGAAACAGGCAGAAGCAACATCCTGATCAAAGGTGGGAATGTTGCACGGAGGGACATAGTGAGAAGACCAGCCCAACTGGAACCAGGTGTGCACTGAGGAGTAGTGGAAAATAAATGTGAAGAGGCAGGGTGGGGCAAGATTGTGAAGAGACTTGAGAGGGAAGCAGAGGAGTTTGAACTTGATGTGGTAAACAATTATGAATCATTTTAGGTTCTTGAGCAGGGAAGTAATATCCTGAAAGTGATGTTTAAGATTACCTTCTCTTGAACCTTCACTCCTATTTAGATAAGCCCTACTCCTCCCTAGGTCCACTCCAATCCAGTTCAGCCAGCCCTCTCCTAGTCCTTTCTATTGTTACTTATAGAATTATTTCTTTTTTTCCCCTAAGAAACTTTCCTAATAATAATAAAATAAAATAATAAAATCCTAATAATAAGCCATATTTACATAATATTTTTAAGTTTTACAAATTCATGTTCATATTTTCCTTTGAATAATGTCAATAGTGAAAGAAAAGAGTATTTTGGGATCTCCATGGACATGATAGTTTAGTCTTTTTTTTAAGTCTCATTTAGAGTTGACTCAACTCTCTGTATCTATCAGTACACTAATATTGTACATATATATGTACATGGGAAAATAACTATGAAAGCTTGATTTGTAATGTTTCTTGAAGTGAAGATTTTACAGTGTGTGTTTGCTTTTAACTGCTTTGTATGTATTTGCATTTATTCACTTTATATTTGTGATATATATATACAGAGAGAAAGATCTAGATATGTACATATCTAGATCTCTTTCTTTCTCTCTGTCTCTCTCTCCATCCTGATTGTCTTTCCCATTAGAATGCAAACTCCTTGCAAGTAGGAATTATTTCAGTATTTGTACCTGTATCCTTTCTACCTAGCACAGCCTGGAATGTAGTAGGCACTTAAGAAATACAGGGTATAAGGGCAGGTAGGTAGCATAGTGGATAGAGTTCCTGCCTTGGAGTCAGGAGGATCTGAGTTCAAATCTGACTTCAGACACATGACAGTTACTAGCTGTGTGAACCTGGGCAAGTCACTTAACCTTGATTGACAAAGCAAAAAAAAAAAAAATACAGGGTGTTCCAAAAACTTTAGTGCAGTTTTAAGCTTTAATAGCTTAACTAGGTAAGATTTAGAAGCTGAAAACTATGCTAAAACTTATGAGACACTGTATGTATGGGTTCATTGAATTAGAAATAAAGGAGAATTTAAGTAGGTATAATGGTGTCCAGGACAAAAAAGAGAAGGACCAAACTTAAGCAAGAAGACGCCCTGCCTATGTTAGAAAAGATAATTGGAGGGGGGATGGTGGAGGACAATGCCCCTGGCAGTTTCATCTAGGTTCAAAGTAACATACAGATTTGGAAGAGGGCAAAGGTGATTTACTCCAACTTCCTCATTTTACAGATGAGGAAACTAAGGTCCAGAGAAATTAATTAATTGACTCAGTGTGACTGAGAGGAGAGGAAGGTCCTCCGACCCTAGGTCCAACACTTTCTGCCCAACCAAAGTCCTGTGGCAAAATTACGTGAATATTCAATGTGAGGGCGCATTTAAAACACTTTGTAAAACATTAAAGCTATTGAATCAAATTTCATTCGTGTTTTACTTATATTTTTGCTTTTATTTCCTTGATGGTTTTTTTTTCTTTCTGTAATTGTTCTAGATGGAATGCTATGAATTTAAGCCTAGGAGACCCTCTAGCTCAGAGGTGTCAAACTTGGGGTGAGGCAGGTGACACTCCCAAATGGGGCCTAAATTGAATTATATTAAAATTTAATTGGAGAATATTTAACAAAATCAATAAAGAGCACAATAAAATAAATATAACATACATTTTAAAACCAAGTCAGTATAGTCCACAGAGATGCTTAAGTATGGATTAGTGGTACCTGTTTCTATTTGAGTTTGAATGTCACTGCTCTAGCTGACTGAGTGCGTGTAGTAAGGGTTCAACATCAAGGTGCAGTCGTGTGGGATCACAACTGGAGCAAAGGCAGGAGAAATTCTTAGAAATAATGTAGATCAGGGACTAAGTATATATGGAATAGAATGGAAATGTAAAACTGAGGTGCTTGGGTAGTGGTTAGGGGAAAAAAGTTATTGACAGCAACATTAAAATTAGATGTAGTTGGTTGTCAGCATTGGTGATAGTGTCATCTTAAAGAACCTGCCTGTCTTAGGGAAAGAAATGGGAACTGTGATGTTTGTGATATTCCTTAAAAATGAATACAGGGGGAAAAGGTGGGGCAGCTAGGTGGCACAGTGGATAGAGCACCTGCCCTGAAGTCAGGAGGACCTGAGTTCAAATCTGGCCTCAGACCACACACTTGATATTTACTAGCTGTGTGCCCCCGGGCAAGTCACTTAACTCCAATTGCCTTAAAAAGAAAAAGAAGTAAAAAAGGAATACAGAATGGAAAATATAGGTGCCATTCTGAAAGTTTACAATGTGGATTCATGCAAGTAAGTCTGTTGATTCTTCTTATTGCTTGATAGTTTTGATTTATTTTAAGCCTTATACCTACCCTATATTGGTAACAGCCAGCCAGAAAAGGCATGTATTAACCAATTGCTCCATCCCAGGAGTTGTAATAAGTTCTGGGGATAAAAATGCAAGAAAAAAAAAAGCGAGTCCCTACCTTCAAAGAACTTACATTCTAATGGGAGAAAGCAAGACGTAAAGAGGACTCATACATCAAAGAGGAGGAAGGAGAGAAGGATGATACTAGCAAGAGGGTAAGGCAGTAGGTCAGAAGGTTGTCTGGAGAATGAGAACAGACAAGGGAGTAGATGAAGGCCTGGGTCTGGGCAGGGATTCAGAAACTAGAAAAGAGGGACACAGGGCAGAAGAATTCTATCATACTATCTTTCTGCTCTTTGCTGATATTACTTTATTCCAATGATGTTTAGTTTGGGTTTGAATTCTGAATATGATGATGATGTGATATGTTGTTTATGAATGGGGTACAGAACTAGAAGCTTTGGGGAAAAACTTATCAAAAGCTGAATAGGTACCACCTGAGTGAGAGTCTAGCCAATAATGACATAGATGAGTTATTAGCTGACCAAGTGCATGATGTTTATGCAGAAAGTTTGCTAAGTTTTGTAATGATTTTAAATGGTGAAAAGTACCTTGTATGGTGAGATCATTTGAGCCAATAGTTGCTTCTTATCAATTGATTGTGAGCCTTAACTGATGCTGGTTTCATATACTGAGCTGAACATTTTTGTTTCACTCAACATACTAAATTATAAGATTAAATTGATTTCAGAAAATATTATTGCTATGGTAGACATGTTGATTATGAAAGTAGTCCACCAACAAGGAGAGAAAATCAATAAGCAGCTTACTAGGAGAGTTCGTAGACTTCTCTGTGGCACATCTGAAGAGTGAATCAGTCCAGGTGGATATACAAGAACGGTGAGGAAGAGTAGAGAAGCAGCTTCATGAAGGTAGTGGTGAGACCTTTTTAATTACCCCTATTCTTTCCCTCAAAGGGGCCTGCCTCCACCTGGTTGAACACAAGCCTGAGTACTATACTTCCGCGAAAACTAATATTTCAGGGGCTCACAATTCTGGAACTAAACCTTAATCGGAATCAAAATTGGCTTTTGTGTGACTTCCCCTAGGAGCACAGGCTTTGTGAGAAAGAGAAAAAGACAGATCAGAGGAAGCTTTAAGGATAAAAGGATCAAGAAGGAGTGGCATAGTTAATAGAGCAGGACAGTGAGTTGAGTCCCAACTGGAACAATATTTTCCTTATGATGTTCTATGCCTATGAATCATGGAATACCACATTCTCTGAGGAATTAAAGTTTCAGGTCACCTACAGGGCAATGGAGAGGTGTGTGGGATGCATGGGATGAGTTGTTTGCAACACAGTGAAGAAATAGCATCAGAAGAAATGGTATCATGCATGTCCTCAGAGAGATATATGTATTACTAGGAAAAAAGGTGGGCCAGGTATGTAGCAGGAACAGAGTTTAACTGATATGCAGCTTAGAACGTAAGATCTCTGAGGAGGTAGATTGTTTCATTCATTGCATTTTTATCTCCAGCATCTACCAGGAGTGAGTCTATCAGAAAGCATTTATTTAACACTTACTGTGTGCTAAATGCTAGGGGTACAAAGAAAAGCAATGAACTCACATTGTAATGGGGAAACTAACTTACAAATAATTAGGTACATATAAGATGTATGGATACATGTATACATATGGATATACATGCGGCAGTTAGATGATACAGTGGATAGAGTGCTGGACTGGGAATGAGGAACACCTTGTGTTCAAATCCATCTTTAAACACTTACTAGTTGTGTGACCCTGGGTAAGTCACTTAATCTCTGTCTGTCTCAGTTTCCCTCTTTAAAATGGAGGTAATAAGGATTGCTGTGAGGATCAAATGAGATAATAATTGTAAAGAGCTTAGCACAGTGCCTGGCACATAAGTGCCATATAAATGCTAGACATTATTGTATAGACAGCTAAGTGGCACAGTGGATAGACCACTGGACTTGAGTCAAGAAGTCCCAAGTTAAAATCTGGTTTCAGATGACCCTGGGCAAGACCTCAGTTTTCTTGCCTGTAAAATGGGGATAATAATAGCACCCACCTTCTAGGGTTATTGTGTGCCTAAAACAAGACAATATTTGTAAAGCACTTTGCAAGTATTAAAGTGCTATATGGATGCTAGCTTTTACAGTAGATGGAAAGTAATCTAGAAAGAGTGGATGAGAAAGGTGGGAGGGAATGGTAAAGGACTCTAGAAGAAGATGAGTTTTGAGCTGAGTCTTTAAAGAGCCACACAATCTAAGAGGCAGAGAAGAGGAGGCAGAACATTCCAGATGTGGAGGATAACCAAAACTAAGGCACAGAGACAGTAAAAGGAATGTCATGTATGATGAATAGCAAGTAACTACACTGTAGTTCCATCGTGGATTGTGGATAGAAGCAAACTATACAATGACTGGAAAGTAAGGAAGGTACTAGGTTATAAAAAGTTGTAAATGCCAAAAGAAATTATATTTGATCCTGAAGTTAACAGGGAGTCCCTAGAGTTTATTGAGTGGGGGTAGGAGGGATGACATGGTCAGACCTTTTCTTTGGGAAAATCACTTTGACAGCTCAATAGAGAAGGAACTGGAGTGTAAAGATCCTTGAGCCAAAGAGACCAACAGTTATTGTGACAGTCCAGATCAGAGGTAATAACGGACTAGAACAAAAATGGCTATACTGTGAATATAAAGAATGGGATGGAGGTGAGAGATGTTGAGGAGCTAGAAATGACAAGACTTGACATCTATTAAGACATGTAGGGCTAGAGAGAAGGAAGAGTTGATGATGACTTGGAAGTTGCAAAGTGGAATGACTAGAAGGATGATGGCTCCCTTGACAAAAATAAGGACATTCTAAAGAAACATAGGTTTAGAGAGAAAGAGTGTATTTTTTGGACATGTTGAGTTTGAGATGCCTATGAAACATCCAAATAGAGATGGAATATCATTTCATATGACACTTGGTTATCTCCCCTTTCAGTGCTTATAACAAGCACAAGGAAAAAAACTCTAGTGTAATTGGATCTTAAGGGCCAATATCTGTTGCAGAAGCTAAGGAAAGAGAGAAACTCTTCAAAGAACAGGAAAAGGTCCTCCAAATCTATCACACACCTACTCTGATCTTCAGTGACACCAATATGAATGTGGGAAGAGGACTGGATAACAAAGAAATAGTTGGAAAATATGATCCATGATTAAGAAAAAAAGAAGTCAAAGTCTTCTAGACTACTTAAAAGCCATTTGTCTCCATATCATGAATACATCTAGAAGACATTCAGAAGAAACTCAATCTGGCAGGCACTGAGTAATATTTAAAGAAAAAAATAAGCCAACTCTATCTTAATAGACATTAAAAACTGGTTATTGATATACAGTTCATATCCAAATGAGCAGCTGTCTGTAGATTATCAAACCATCAGCTCCTTGCAAATGTCAGTATCAATACCAAATTAATAAATGATAAAGGTAAGAAGATATTGCATGCAACAGTAATAATTGTTTCACCTCATCTATTCAAATAAACTACTGATGTCAGAAAAATGGAATAGAGCACTGGCCTGGAGTCATGAGTTCTTGAGTTCAAATCAAGCCGTAGATACTCACTGTGTGAACCTGGGCGAGTCACTTAACACCCATCAAAAACAAAATGGGGAATGGTTAAATGAAATGATAACACTATGAGCATTTCCTATTGTACATTAACCAACATACACACTCATCACAAAGAGATGGACAAAAGAACCCAGAAACTGTCTGTGGCAAGGCCAACAAACCTTGACTGCTATGGTGCTTTCCACAATATTTCTAGTTGGAATAGTTTTATACCACCTCTTATTATATGGTTTTGTTTGTTTGGAGGCAATCAGGGTTATGTGACTTGCCCAGGGTCACACAGCTAGTAAATGTTATGTGTCTGATGCTGAATTTGAACTCAGGTCCTCCTGACTTCAGGGCCGGTGCTCTACCCACTGTGCCACCTAGTTGCCCTTTATTATATGTTTAGATGTTTAGGATATGATTTTGCATTCTACAATTTTGTAATTGTAAGTGCTTCCCTTTCTCATCTTTAAGTATGTAAATGAATGTTGCTTGCCATGGAATATGTAGCTATATCTGTATTTATACATATAAACAAGTTTATACATAGCTATTAATCAGTAAGACCTTTATTCTCCTATTAAGATCTTTGAGCATTTACAGTTTATTCCCTCTCTCCTATAGACTCTAAGTCAACATTTTATATGTAGAATACCAAGAGAAAAAAAAAACATAAGCACAACGTGATTCCTGGTTTGAGAGAATAAACCAAGACCATTTTTCTGGTATTTGCCAGATAACTGAAAAGGCAGAAACTCCCTGCGAACATGTATGCCCACATTACTTGGCATATATCTTGTAAATATTAATTGTTAGATGCTTTTTAAATTAAAGTTCTAAAACCAGCCAAAAAAGTTCCCCTATTCCTTTTCTCAATAACTTCATAGATAAATGTCCATCTGGACCCAGATGGTCCCATAGTGCTCCCAGTCATTGATAAGACTTACCATGTCACCCTTGTTGTCCAAACTTCAATAGATCAAGGAACACTCTACTCCTGTACTTTTACTTAACCAATTACAGTGTTCAAAGATTATAAGGCATTGATCAGGAAGCAGAGATAATAGGTAATAATGTACTCCTCCACTAATAATGAGCTGAAACTCCCAAAATTGAGGGAGCATCTATAACATGTCAGAGAAAAGGGAAAGCTAGAAAGTCATCTTTAGAACTACCACACCACCCCGTCTCTGGGGGTGTGCCCTTACTATTGCCCTAATCAGGACATAGATTTGGAAGCCCACAGCACCTCATTCTCAGTTGGCTAAAAAGATTATTCTTTATTAAATCCTCTTTGGACAGGTATATATTGTCCATAGGTTTCCTTTTCCTCTTCCTAGTACAGAGACAAGTTTACCACACAATCATTCATTTGGAGAGGCATTTGCTTTCAAACAAATGAATTAAGATGGATAGTTGAAACTGTCTCTTTAGTTTTAAATTCTCCAAACTCAGAGAACCCTTATTCCAATTGCTTCAGCGAATGGCCCTAATTTATTGCCTCAGCCAGAAAACATTTGACTTGACTTTGAGAAGTGGAGAGACATAGCAGCCAAAGGCAACATGAATTGAGAATATAAATTCATTTATGAAATGTTATAGAGGAACATGACAGAAGATTCTGAGCAGCATCACCTCACAAAGCAACAAAGGATGGTGGAGAGGAAAACAGGTCCACAGAAAATTTAGAATGAAACCTAGCAAAGACATATCAAGCTGAGGGCATTTACAAGAAACAGAAAAAAATTCTTGATAATCAACTAGTTTCATCAATGACAGTGAAACCACTACATTTGGACACTAAAAACCTCTGTCTCTCCTGTACTCTATGAGGAAGTAGAACTGGAATTTAAGAAGATGAAATTGGGAAGAGCAGTTGGACCAAAATATATACAGGTAAAATCCATGATTCAATCACCAAAGAAAGCTCTGAGATATAGATTTTAAAGATATTTGAAAAAGAGGGAGATGTTACATAAATAATTAGATAAAATTACAAACCATATTATTATCCCAAAAGGAAACCATGAATGCTTCACAGAATTATAAATTTAGATCTAAATGTTACTTTAGAGGCCATCTACTGCAACATTATTTTATATCTGAGGAAACTGATGCCCAGAGAAGTTGTTCTTTCAAGGTCACATAGCTCTACAATAAATGCTGGAATCTGAACTGAATTCTGCTAACTCCAAATCTAGCACTCTTTACACTCTGAATGATGGAATAGCAAATTTGTCTATTGAATCATTATTTATTAGAACCACGGCTTTGATCAACTCATTTATTGTAGCTATAGTCAAAGTTGAACGAAAAATGGTCTTTAATAAAATACATAAAATTAAATACAAAGAGCACACAAAGTAAAAAAAAAGAGGATATAGTATATTATAACTATAGCACATTTTAGAACATTACAGCTTGTTCAATCATTTCAGACTTTTGGGATCCCATTTGGAATTTTCTTGGTAAAGATACTGGAGTGGTTTGTCATTTCCTTCTCCAGCTGATTTTATAGATGAGGAAACTGAGGCAAAAAAAAATTAAGTGACTTGCCCAGGGTCAGACAGCTAATAAGCATTTGAGGCCACAATTGAACACAGGAAGATGAGTCTTCCTGACTCTAGGCCTGGAACTATACCCACTGTGCCACCTAGCTGCCCAGTGTGTATGTAAACATACATACATACATACCTATATACATCCAGAAAGAGGGTGGGAGGAGAGACACAGAAAAGGGATAGAGAGGTGGTAGTCAAAGGGCTAACTTGCAAAAAGAAGTAGCCAAAATAGCCAAGAGCAAGGTAAGCACAGATCATTGGATATAAGAGGCTCTGGCCATCCAAATCTATGGTCAACTATAATTTAGAATACTACCATGGTTAGTTTAGTGCATATTTAGAATTTTGTTATTATTTTTGCTAGCATCTTATTTCAAGAAATGCCAGTGCTAATGAGGAAAAGATTTGGAGCTAAGTCATATCCAGGAATAATAGGATATAAAAGGGGTTAGTGAAACTACTGGGTTAAAACAACCTAGCCCACACACAAAAGCAGTAAGATGGCTAACAGAAAAGTATGCTCCTTAAAGTTTGGTCTAGGAATATTTAGAATTATGCCAGTGATATTGGGAGGATGAACAACAGAATTGAAATATACTAGACATTTGTTTAATGACATTTGTGGTGGGGCAATGGGGAAGCTAAGCCTTTGACCATCATGAGCATCAGAGAAAGGAGTAAAATGCCTTAGTGAATTACAAAGCTCTGTATTTTCTTAAGAAATTGTAATTTAACTATATTGTCCACTTCAGGCTTTCCCCCACAGCTTCTAAATGAGGCTATGGTCTAAAGAATAATTTAGATACATCTGAATTTCTAACAAATTCTTTTTCTGGATTTGATAGTCCTAAGAGGCAAAATAATACAGGATGCCTTTGATTAAAATATGAGAACACATACACTTTAGAAAATTATTTTTTCAATAGATCATGACTTCACAGTCACACAATTGAATAAAAGTTGTAGAGAAGAAAAAACTCCATAGTTTGCAATATTTGTTGATTTAAAAAAAAAAAGTTAAAGCGAAGAGCAGCCTTATTTGGTTCTTCTCCAAGATGTCTTTCATTATATGTGAAGATAATTCAAAATTGCTTGATAGATGGAGCAGAGATACACCCTGTTTGTTAATACCAAGTGATTCATAAAACAGGGATATATGTTTGGCAAATGTAGTCATTGACACTGCCATGGAGGATGTCCAGCACAGAGACCAAATTAAAAAGGGATTCCTTATAGATGATGAAATTCATCAGATTCTCCTGTTTGCCAGTGACACTAAACTGATTACACCAAACTCAGAAATACTATGAAGATTCCTTGAAGAGATCACAGGGTAATAAAATTCAAAGTTGGAATCATGACCCCTAGAAAGAAACTGAACTATTGACTCACATAAGAGAAATCAAATGAATAAAGAATGCCTACTAATTCAATTTGCATTTATTAAATGACTACTGTAGGTGTGGAACTGTGCCTGGCAGTAGAGATACAAACAGAAAAACCAAACCAGTCTTTCTCTCCAAGGAGTTTTTCATATATTGAAAAACGTATAGTCCAGAGTCCATACTATGGCACATATTTGGTTGGATAGCCTATTATGTTGGTCTATCAGTACTTATGTCTTGGATATGCATTGCAGAAGAATGGTGAGATAGATCCATAATTGAATAGTCAAGTCAAGTCAGGAAGCATTTATTAAGCATCTTCTATGTGTCAGGCACTGGGATAAGTTCTGGAGATACAAAAAAGGTGAAAACAGACCTTTGCCAACAAAAGCTCACAGTCTAATAGGTGATGGGGATGGGTGCAGAGAGAATATGCAAACCACTGAATGAACAAAATGTATACAGGATAAATTAGAGCTAATAATCTCAGAGGGAAAATACTCACATTAAAGAAAACCAGGAAGCCAGGGAAGCCAAGAAGTGAGAGTGAGGAGGGAGAGAATTTCAGACATGGGAGACTGCCAATGAAAATGCATGGGGTAGGGAGATGGATTGTCTTGTATGAGCAACAGTAAGGAGGAATAGAAGGAAAAGAAAGTGGATTGCTTTTGGGAAATTATGCAGTATGGTTGAGGAATTCCTTGAGGAAAAGTCTGTTTTAAAAATACTGATATTTATAGGGGCAACTAGGTGGCACAGTGAATAGAGCACTAGCTCTGGATTCAGGAGGACCTGAGATCAAATCCATCTTTAGACGCATAACACTTACAATCTATGTGACTCTGGGCAAGTCACTTAACCCCATTGCCTAGCCAAAAAAAAAATTGATATTTTTCTGGTTCTTTTTCCCATTCTGTTCTACATTATTGTTAATCAGTGTCTATAGGAAGAAAGTAAGTGAACTAAATCACAGTGGAGAGGCATATGGTGGGTATAAGTAAGCTGTAGCATATTACCAATGATGACTAACAGAAAAGCATTGGTGTAAATATATCATCAGAAAAGACATGGACTGGTAACAGAGCAACATGAGAAAGAATAGACAATTTGAATTCAAGGCATTGAAGGAATATTAAAGACCTAGATGAGGCCATTCAGCCCATTAGGAAGACTTTATAGAAGATTTATGGCAAGAAATGGACAAAAGAAATTATGCAAAGTTTTAAGTCTTGTATGGTATGCATGTACTACTGAAGGAAGAACTTAATCAGCAAGATCACAAACTTAATGACATACACAACAATAAAATATTAATATTTTCATTATAGAAATACATCAAACAGCAATGAAATTTATATAAAAAAACCCAAATGGGCAAAAATTTCTAGATAAATTATGAAGATTTACCTTGTAGTTTTCAAAATATATTACAAACTAATTATTAGCAACAGCATCTGGTACTAGAGTTGAAAAGAAAAAGAACAATAGATCAATAGATCTATTGATCTAGAGAATCCAGAATAGAAAATCCAGACCGGGAGAAAATGTGTACAAGGATTTAGTCAAGTCATCAAGCATTTATTCAGTGCTTGTTATGTGCCAGGTGCTGCAGAGAAAGGGAAAAATAGTCTTTACCCTCAAAGAGCAAAGATGACAAAATACTGTAAAAATGCATCACTATCCAGCAAAAGTTGTTGGTTAAATTGGATATTCTGATGGTTAAAAATAAGTCCTGATCCATATTTCATAGTATCCTTTATGTTTTTTCCTGGAGTAGGTCTTATTTCATTGGTGTAAGGAACTACCAGTAGGGAACTTTCTTTACCAATGCAGATGAGCCCCTTCTCTGAAGCTGACAGACGCCCTGGAAAGTTGTTTTGGAATCATAAAAGACAGTATATTTATTCCTAGTAAATCTCATCTTGTAAGTTGATTCTGAGTTACCAAGATCTTTTTTGATCCTGACTGTCATCTAATATGTTAGCAATTCCTCTTATCTTTGTGTAAATGTAAATTGATATGCATAGCATCTATGATTTTATCTAAATCACTAATAAATACAAACAGCACAAAGCTAAGCACAGATACCCCAGGAGCCTCCTCCCAAATTGCCATCCAACCATTAATGACTGAGTCTATTCTTTAAGTCAGTTGTAAATACACCAAATTTTTCTGCTGTCTAGCTCATATCTCTCTACCTTCTCTATAAGAATAAAATGAAAGATTTTGTCCAGTGCTTAGCTAAAATCTAGGGCTATATCATTCCTCTAATCTACTATTTTTGTTGTTGTTTGTCCTTTCTCAAAGAGGATCAATGATAATAGGAAGGTGTTGTCTTGATTTGCAAGTGATTGGATTTAAATGAGGCAGGGCTGTGCAAAGTTACCAGCCTTACTCTCTCCTCCACAGCCATCTGGGTGCAGTGACAAGACACAGATCAGGACAACTGGAGATGGCCCTGGACGCAGTGGGAGACCTTGGTCTTTTTAAGCTAAGGTCTTTCCCAGCTCTCAGTGTGTCTGAAGCCATACCCATTCAGCAAAGCAATTAGACTAATCCTCTCAGGTCCCTCTAAGCTTTAAACTCTGTGAAAAATCTATGACTGAATTTTCAAACTATTTATGTAGAAACCCTGAAATGGCACGACCTGTTCTTGATGAAATGATGACAGCTCTTGTTTCTCTTTTTAATGAATTTATTTATTTATTTTAACATTCACTTTTTAAAATTTTCCCACTTCTCCTCCATCTGTTGAGAAGTGAAAAAAATATACTTCAATCTGTGCTAAGAGTTCATCCATTCTCTCTCTGGAGGTGGATAGCATTTTTCATCATGAGTTCTTTGGAACTGTCTTGGATTGTCATATTACTCAGAGTAGCTAAGTATTTCACAGTTGATCACTGATACAATATTGCTGTTACGTTGTACAGTTTTCTCCTTGTTCTCCTCACTTCATTTTGCATTAGTTCATGTAAGTCTTGTCATATTTTTTCTGAAACCATTCTGCTTGTCATTTCTTATAGCACAATAGTATTCCATCACAACTATATCCCACAACTTGTTCAGCCATTCCCCAATTGATGGGTATCCCCTCAATTTCTAGCTCTTTGCCATATAGTGACTCTGTGATCACAGCTTCCTTCTTTAAATATTCACTAACCACCCCTTTAATAATATGTTCTAGTATTTTGCCATTAATAAAAGACAAACTCCACCAGCTTATAGTTTACAGGTCTCTGTTTTCCTTTTTTTTTGTTCCTAAATAGGGACATTTGCCCTTTTCTGTTTCTGCTCCAATCTCTTACTATCCATCTTTTGAATATCACTGAAAGGTGCTCAGTAATCATACTTTCCCTTTATTTCAGTATCCAAGCATGTGGTGCATCTGGGTCTTGTTCCTTAAATTCACCAAGAGTAGCTATGTGCTATCTCACTAACTCTCTGTATCTTGAGTACAATTAGAAATGAAGTGGAACCTATCTTGCAGTGTTTTAAAGTAATTAGTTCCCATTTGTATCAAAAGTAGATACCCATTTCAGGATCTGGTACTTTCATCCTCAAAGTACAGTGTGAGAAGATACCTCTTATGGAGATGAAGCTGGGAAAGTGAGGCTGGACCTGACCAAGTCTAAACAGAATGATAACAGCAGACATTTCTATAGTGCTTTACATTATTTCATTTGGGTTTCATAAGAGTCTTTTGAGGTAGATAGCACTGGTATTATTATCTCCATTTTGCAGATGAGAAAATGGGTTCACAGAAATGAAGAAACTTGCCCATAACCACCCAGCTAATAAAAGCAGCCAATGTAAGGCTCAAATATAACTCATCTGGACTTCATGTTCAGCATTCAATCTATTTGACCACGCTGCCTTTTTTTGCATAGAGGGGAAGCATGTTGATGGTACATGAGCTAGGAATGAGCAAGAGAATCACCAGAAAAAATGGGGAGCTGGGGAATAGCAGTCTTCCTTCCCCACCTCGGGGTACCTGTCCCTCTACAAGGCAACAAATCTGACCAACGTGTTCTACTAATTTCTATTGGGTAGTGATAAAGGAATAAGAATGAGAGCTAACATTTAAATAGCACTCACTACATGCCAGGCACTTTACAATTATTATCTCATTTGGGCCTCACAACAACCCTGGGAAGTAGGTTCTATTACCTTCATTTTACAAATGAGGAAAACAGAGGGTTAGTGAATTGGCCAGAGCCACACAGATAACTGTCTGAGGTTGGAACTGAACTCAGATCTTCCTGACTGACAGTCAGGTACTCTATTGATCATGACGCCGAGGTCTCTAGTAAAGTTCAAGAACAGTTGGCATCCACAGTTGTGGATGCCAAATATTTTAAGGCTCACTTGGTTACAGAATAGGCCAGACAAAACTTACATGGTATTCAGAAAAGGGACAGACTGTAACACCACAGCATGAGGTTAGAAGAGGCCTGTCCCAACAGTAAGCAAGTGAAGGGAATCAAGACTGTAGCTTAAAAAGTTGAACTCAGTTTCTGTGAGGATTAACAATAGGGGAGAGTCCACTTCCTAGAAGAGGAATATAATGGTCAAAGCAGCAAAAGATAGCTTCCTTCTGAGATATAGGACTGCTAGCCTAGGTCTCCCTATACTCCGCCTGCATTGGCTCAGAAATGAGTCAGCCTTGTTCTTGGCCTTGTTTTAACCCTGGCACCCCAGTTACTGGGCTCCTATCTTGCTTCCCAATGACATTCTATATGTGAAATGGAATACCCACCAGTTCCAAGTAATTGTCTTGTTCTCTTCTCCTCCTAGTGACTGCAATTCCTACTGGGAACTCCCAGTGGCTGTTTTCTGCCTTAAGTCTCACTTACCTTTTGACTAAGTCCTGGATATCTACTGTTGGCCACCTAAAACTCTACTGATCCTGCCCTAGTTCTGCTTGGGTCCAAAACCCAGCCACCACAGATCTTGGATTTGCTTAGGATGCATTGGCAATGAAGCCCCGAGCCGTCTGTTCTTCACCCTGGGTGCTCAACTCCAAGTTTCAGACTTGCCTTCAATATTTCACACATCTCCTCCCTTCCTCTACCTCCTATATTGCCTCCACACCTCTAAGATTGTATTATGCTCTCAGTAGGCATTAATTAGATATATTTCATGGATGATTGTATAACCCAGGGCTCAAGGCCATTTGCATAAGACTCTCATCCTTATTGGTGAAGAATGCTAGATCATAGATGCCTGCTTGAGGGGCATAGTTGGTAAGAGCTTGGGAAAGGAGAATTCTAAGATTTTTTAGCTTCCAGCTTTTATAGAGGACACACATGTGGTTCCTGGTTCTTTTTCAGAGAAAAGTCCATGAATGGAGAGAAAGACTCCAGAAAGAAGCCATACGGAGAGGAGCCAGGGCCTTGAACATGTGCCTGTCCCTAGCTTACCATACTAGAATCTCTGAGGAATTTCCCACTGGATAGTATTGGAGACTCTTTTGTGGTTGAACTAAGATATCTCACTCCCAATGAGAGAGCTCATTCTCTCTGTATATTGCCTGGTATATTGTAAGCTGTTTCACTTGTCTGAATTCATTTTTGCTATTGGCATGGATGAGTGTGTTTATTTGTTATTCACTGTGTGGGATGGGTTGTTTTTTTTTTTTTTGGAAATGGCATTTGGTGGATAAGAAGTCAAGCCTTTTGATGTAGAGCTTTTGGTATTCTTTCACCATTAAGGCATAGTAATCAAGAGTGGTTTGAAACATTACTTCTTCTAGAGTAACTATTGGGGGGGGGAATGGATAGATATAACTTTAGGTCTACTCCAATACCTCCTGTATGAGGAAAGGAGAGCTTCTAACCACATGACTCCAACCTCCTGCTCCCCTCCCGGCAAAAATCAAAGTCTCCCTCGGAATTGGCAGAGGCTTTAGGGATAGTATTTTCTGCCTGCCTGAACCCCTATTAAGACAGACCTATCTAGATACACACAAGCTATATGGGCACAAACCATATACAAACCTTAAAATTGGGTCACAAAAAAAATCCAAGTTTACTTGGAAATGCTAATTAAATATTGTTTGGTAGTCCATATCACAAAGTTCCTTCTCTGTTTGTGTGGTTTGTGCAAAGCCAAGTCTTAACATCTGAGTAATTGTATGCCTTGGTTCTTCATTGTTGTTTCATGACAGAGATGACAGCATTCCAGGGGCTGAGGGAGTGTGCTGCCTGTTCATAAAGTCATTTTAAATAAAGGATCTCAGGACCCTTCCTGTTGTTATTTAAATTGATGTCATTATTTATTGTTGAACATAAAATACCATGTCTTGTATATTTTCACCCTCATTGAACTAAGGCTCACCAAGCTATATGGGAGGGCATTGGAGTACAACAGGACTGGCCACCTCAGAATCTGTTTCCTAAAGCATTCTCTCCTTGCTCAAAATGATGCATGATGGAAACTGTCAGCAATGTGGGTTTTAAGTGAACTAAAATCTGAAGACCAAAGCTTTGCTTTTTTTCCCCCCTCATTTAAATGGTCTGCACGTGGGATGTTTATAACAGTGGGACTTATTGTTTGTCTTGAGATAAATACTTGGCTAAGGCTTACATTCTGTAACTTCTGATTAAAGAAACAGTGAACGATGCTGGTTGCTGTGGAAATGATTATGATGTCAGAGAGGATGGTGACTTCTCGTAAGGGACAAGCAGAAAGAACAGATGTGCTCATAAGAAACAAAGATCTTGTTTCCATACAAACGTTCTCAGCAATAAAGCACAAAAGAGGGAAAATATCGACTGCCCAGAAGACGAGAAAAAAAAGCTTCTAAATAGAGTATTTACAAAGTTCTTCATCAAATCCTCAGCTGCTCCTCAAAGCAGCTCTAACTTGGACAGTGGACATGAAGTAAGAGCATTTATAAAATTAGTATTCTGGTTACGCGGGCTCCTTTTCTAGCAGCTCCAAGGATACTTTACACAGGCAAAATTACAGTAACAAAGAAAGATACAGAGTTTCTGAATTTTGTGCCCTACTGTTATTATTATGCTTGTCTTTTCATTAAATAGATGTGCCTTTGTGCCACAAATTCTTTCATCAAATGTAAATCTAAGTAATATTTTGTTAACACTGCTATTAGAAAGACTTATTGCTTCTAAACTAGAACCCAGTCATAGTAATTCCCAAGGCCAATATTGTCCTGAGAGGTAGCCCACAGGGATATTGCAGCAAGAGTCAGAAAGGCCTATGTTCAAGACCTGTCTCTGACATAAAACCTCTGTGAGATCCTGAGTAAGGCATGCTTTACCTTTTAGTAACTCAGGGGATTCTCTAAGACAATGATGATCTGCTTTAGAGTTTTCTTACTATATGAAGAAATCACGGGTCCAGACCTTGGAAATTTCTTGTTTTTGGAGATGGTTATCACCATCATATTTTTTTTATTATACAAAGCTTTGTCCTAATTAATAATTTGCAAAGACTAGCAAGCTTAAATTCACTTTATTAGCTCTATTTAGAGGGATTCCAACCACCTGAAATACAATTACATTACAGATATAACAATTTATCAAATTGTGCATTATATCAGATACTGAAATGCTTTCCTTAAATCTCTTTGGATTTAATCTTATGCCTTCACAGCTGGCATTTACATAGTGCTTTAAGATCTGCAAGCACTTTACAGTCATTATCTCATTTTATCACTTCATATTCTCAGGGAAAACACCACCACCAACAACAAAACAACCAAATTATATATCTATCTAACCATATCTAACCAAACCATCTATCTATCTATCTATCTATCTATCTATCTATCTATCTATCTATCCATCCATCCATCTATCGCGATCTATCTATCTATCTACCTATCTATCTAATTCCACATATCTATGGCCTTTTCCTGCAGGTAGTAACTTATAGAGCCAGGATGTGAACCTAACTGCAATTCCAGGACTCTTTCCACCATGACATGCATACTACCTCCATTAATCAATAAGCATTTATTAAAGCACCTTCTATATGTCAGGCGTTTGACATCCAAATGCAAAAGATTTAACCATCCCTATTCTCAAAAAGTTTATAGTCTAATGATGAGAAAGCAAGTACATATTTATGTATGTATGTGAATATATATGTATAAATACATATAAACATATATATGTTTATGTGCCCATATCTCTATATACATGAACACATCTACGTAGACACGGAATAGATTACTGCTGCTGTTTGGTCATTCAGTTGGGTCCAATTCTTTGTCACCCCATGTTGAGTGTTCTTGGCCAAGACACTGGAGTGCTTTGCCATTTCTTCCCCAGCTCATCTTACAGATGAGGAACTGAGGCAAACAGGGTTAAGTGACTTGCCCAGAGTAACACAGTTAGTAAGTGTCTAAGGCCAGATTTGAATTCAGGAAGGTGAGTCTTCCTAACTCCAGGCCCAGAGCTCTATCCACTGTACCACCTAGCTGGAATAAATACAAAATAATTAAATAGAAGGTGATTTGGAAGAGACAGCACTAGTAGTTAAGGGTATCAGAAAAGGTTTCATGAAGAAAGTTTGAGCTGTGTCCTGAAGGAAATGAGGAAGAACAACTTTTTTTTCTTCTTTGATTTTTTTTAACATTTTTTATTTAAAGTTTTGAGTTCCAAATTCCATTCCTCCATTCCTCCTTCCCCTCCCTCCCCCCAGAGCTGGTAAGCAATCAGATATAGGTTATACATTTGAAATTATGTAAAACATTTTCATATTAGTCATTTTGTAAAAGAAGACTCAAATAAAAGGGAAAAAAAGAAAGAAAGTAAAATATAGCATGCTTCAGTCTGTATTCAGTCAATGCCAGTTCTTTCTCTGAAGGTGGATAGTATGCTTCATCATTAGTCCTTTGGGATTGTCTTGGATCACTGTGTTGCTGAGAATAGCTAAGTCATTCACAGTTCTTCATCAAACAATATTGCTATTATTGAGTATAACCTTCTCCTAGTTCTGTTCACTTTATATCAATTCATGTAAGTCTTTGCAGGCTTTTCTGAAATCATCCTGCTTGTCATTTCTTATAGCACAGTAATATTCCATTACAATCATACACTTGTTTAGCCATACCCCAATTGATTGGCATCCCTTTGATTTTCAATTCTTACCACTACAAAAAGAGTTGCTATAAATTTTTTGTGCAAATAGGTCCCTTTCCCTTTTTTTGGATATGTTTGGGATATAGACCTAGCAGTGGATCAAAGGGTATACATAGTTTTATAGCCCTTTGGGCATGGTTCCAAATGCTGTCCAGAATGGCTGGATCAGTTCACAATTCCACCAACAATGCAACAGTGTCTCACTTTTCCCACATCTCCTCCAACATCCAACATTTTCCTTTTTTTTGTCATATTAGCCATTCTGCTAGATGTGAGATAGTACCTTAGAGTTGTTTTAACTTGCATTTCTCTGATCAATAGTGATTTAGAGCATTTTTTCATATGACCATAGATAGCTATGAACACTGCCTGTTCATATTCTTTGGACATTTATCAATTGGGGAATGACTTATATTTTTATTAATTTTACTCAATTCTCTATATATTTGAGAAATAAGGCCTTTATCAGAGATACTTGTGGCAAAATTTGCCCCCAGTGTTCTGTTTTCCTTATAATTTTGGCTGCATTGGTTTTGTTTATGCAAAATCTTTTTAATTTTATATAATCAACATTATCTATTTTGCATTTTGTGATGCTCTCTATATCTTCTTTGGTCCTAAATTCTTCCCTTATCCATAAATCTGACAGATAAACTATTCCATGTTCCCTTAATTTGCTAACAGTATTAATCACGTACCCATTTTGACTTTATCTTGGTATACAGTGTGAGATGTTGGCCTATCCCTAATTTATGCCACACTACTCTCTAATTTTCCCAGCCATTTTTTGTCAAGTAATGAGTTTTTGATCCAAAAGCTTGGATTTTTGGGTTTATGCTATACTAGATTACTAAGGTCATTTACTATAATGTAATTTGTACCTAATCTATTCCACTGATCCACCACTCCATTTCTTAGCCAGTACCAGGTTGTTTTGATAATTACCACTTTATAATACAGCTAGATCACCTTCTTTCACATTTAAAAAAAATCAATTTCCTTGATATCCTCGAACTTTTGTTCTTCCAGATGAATTTTATTATTTTTTTTCTAGCTGTATAAAATAATTTTTGATAGTTTGATTGGTACTGCACTGGGTAAATAGATTAATTTAGGTAGAATTATCATTTTTATTATATTGGCTCAGCCTACCCATGAGCAATTTATATTTTCCCAATTGTTTAGATCTGACTTGATTTATGTGAAGTGTTTTATAGTTATGCTATTATAGTTACTGGGTTTGTCTTCGCAGGTAGACTCTCAAGTATTTTATATTGTCTACAGTTATTTTAAATGGAATTTCTCTATCTCTTGTTGCTATATTTTGTTGGCAATATATAAAAATGTTGATGATTTATGAGGGTTTATTTCCTGCAACTTTGCTAAAGTTGTTAATAATTTCAAGTAGTTTTTAGTTGATTTTCTAAGATTTTCTAAGTATAATATCATATCAGCAAACAGTGATAGTTTTGTTTCCTCATTGCCTATTCCAATTCCTTTATTTTTCTTCTCTACAACTAATTGCTACAACTAATGTTTTTAATACAATATTAAATACTAAATAATAGAGGTGATAATGGGCATCCTTGTTTCACCCTGATTGCATTGGGAAGGCTTCTAGCTTATCCCCATTACAGATGGCTTTAGATAGATACTACTTACCATTTTAAGGAAACTTCCATTTATTTCTATGCTTTCTAGTGTTTTTTTTTAATAGGAATGGCTGCTGTATTTTGTCGAAGGCTTTTCCTGCATCTATTGAGGTAATCATATGACTTTTGCTGGTTTGGTTACTGATATAGTCAATTATGCTGATTGTTTTCCTAATATTGAACCAACCCTGAATGCCTGGTATAAATCCTGCCTGATCATAGTGATATATTGCTGTAATCTCTTTGCTGGCATTTTATTTACAAATTGTATATCAATATTCATTAGGGAAATTAGTCTATAATTTACTTTCTTTGTTTTGGCTCTTCCTATTTTGGGTATCAGCACCATATTTGTGTTGTAACAGGAATTTGGTAGGACTCCTTCTTCACCTATTTTCCTAAATAGTTTATATAGTATTAGGAGTATTCTTTAAATTTTTAGTGGGGGTGGGGGGCAGAGCCAAGATGGTGGAGTAAAAGCAGTGACTTGCTTGAGCTCTCCCCCAAACCCCTCCAAATACCTGTAAAAAATGGCTCTAAACAAATTCCAAAGCAGCAGAACCCAAAAAAAGGCAGATTAAAACAAATTTCCAGCCCAAGACAGCCTGGATGGTTGATCAGAAAGGTATATTGGCCAGGTGGGGAGAGGAGTACAGTTTGACGGGGGTGCACAGGGAAGACAGGTCTCAGTGAACCTGGAGCAGGCCACAGGGGACTGAATCATGAGCAGCTATGGCACCTGATTTCTCAATCCACTAATGCCAAAGTCAACTTAGAAGGTCAGTGGGAAAAGTCTGTGACTACAGTGAGAGAGAAGTGCTGTCCCAGCCCCAGTTCCTGAGCATGGCCCTAGAGCAGCAGCTGCCTCCTGAGCTTCTGGCCACAGATTGAAGGGGAATTGGGTGGCTGATCAAAGGGGGATTGCAGGGATCTCTTTGCCATTGTTGAGGCAGGAATCTCTTGCTTTGCCCATGGTTGGATCTGGGTCACAGTTCTGGGTGGCAGTCCTGGGACCAGAAGGAGTGCTGGCACGGTAAAGCCTGTAGTGGTGGTAGAGAGAAAATCTTCCTCACAGTTCCAAAGAAGAAGAGAGTGCTTATGGTCACTCATAGACCAGAGCACAGGCCAGGAAAGGAGTAAACATCTCGCCCCTTATCATACCATCCTGGAAGAACTGAAAATTTACAGGTCCCTAGAAGTATCTCTGAAAGCAGCTGCACACAACCCCCAAAGCTTGGGAAAGTACATTCTCCACATTGGAAGCAGACCCCTACCTTAACAAAAGTTTAAAACTCAAGTAATTGGCTGCGATCATGACTAAACCTCATGAAAAAAAAAAGTCAGACCACAGAATCTTTCTTTGGTAACAAAAAAGATCAAAACATATAACCAGAAGAAGACAACAAAGTCAAAGCTCCTACATCCAAAGCCTCCAAGAAAAACATGAATCAATCCCAGGCCTTGGAAGAGCTCAAAAAAGATTTTGAGAAACAAGTAAGAGAAGTAGAGGAAAAACTGGAAGGAAATGAGATGATGCAAGAAAATCATGAAAAACAAGTCAACAGCTTGCTAAAGAAGACCCCCAAAATACTGAAGAAAACAACACCTTTAAAAATAGCCTAACTCAAATGTCTCAAGAGGTCCAAAAAGCCAATGAGGAGAAGAATGCCCTAAAAAGCAAAATTGGCCAAATGGAAAAGGAAGTCCAAAACATTACTGAAGAAAATACTTCCTTAAAAACTAGAATGGAGCAATTGGAAGATAGTGACTTTATGAGAAATCAAGACACTGTAAAACAAATCCAAAAGAATGAAAAATTAGAAAACAATGTGAAATATCTCATTGGAAAAACAACTGACCTGGAAAATAGATCCAGGAGAGAGAATTTAAAAATTATTGAACTATCTGAAAGCCATGATGAAAAAAAGAGCCTAGATAACTTTCAAGAAATTATCAAGGAAAACTGCCCTGATATTTTAGAACCAGAGTGCAAAATAGAAATTGAAAGAATCCACTGATCACCTCCTGAAAGAGATCCCCAAAGGAAAACTCCTAGGAATATTGTAGATGAATTCCAGAGTTCCCAGGTCAAGAAGAAAATATTGCAAGCAGCTAGAAAGAAACAATTCAAGTACTGTGGAAACACAATCAGGATAGCACAAGATTTAGCAGCTTCTACATTAAGTGACCACAGGACATGGAATATAATATTCCAGAGGTCAAAGTAGATAGGATTACAACCAAGAATCACTTACCCAGCAAAATTGAGTATAATCCTTCAGGGTGAAAATGGTCATTCCATCAAATAGAGGACTTCCAAGCAGTCTTGATGGAAAGACCACAACTGAATAGAAAATTAGACTTTCAAATACAAGACTCAAGTGAAACATGGAAGAAGTAAACAGGAAAGAGAAATCATAAGAGACTTATTAAGGTTGAACTGTTTACATTCCTGCATGGAAAGATGATATTTGTAACTCATGAGACCTTTGTCAGTATTAGGGTAGTTGGAGGGAAAAAAAATTATATGTATGTAGATAGAGATAGATAGATAGATAAATAGATAGACAGACAGACAGACAGAGGGCATAGGGTGAGTTGAAGATGAAGGGGAGATATCTGGAGAATAAAATTAAGGGGTGAGAGAGGATTATACTGGGCGGACAAAGGAAGAGGTAGAATGGGGTAAATTATCTCACGTAAAACAGACAAGAAAAGGCTTTTACAGTGGAGGGGAAGTGGGGGAAGGTGAGAGGAAATTAGTGAGTCTTATTCTTATGAGATCTGGCTTAAGGAGAGAATAACATACACACTCAATTGGGTATGGAAATCTATCTTACCATACAGGAAAATAAGGGGGAAGGGGATAAAAGAGCAGAGGGATAATAGAGGGGAGGACAGTTTGGAGGGGGTTAATCAGAAGCAAACACTTCTGAGAAGGGACAGGCAGGGTCAAAAGAGAGAATAGAATAAATGGGGGTCAGGATAGGATTAAGGGTAATATAGTTAGTTTTTCACAACATGACTAGTATGGAAGTGTTTTGCATAACTACACATGTATAACCTGTATCGAGTTGCTTGCCTTTTCAATGAGGGTGGGTGGGGAGGGAGGAAGGGAGAAAATTTGTAACCCAAAGTTTTAAAAACACATGTTAAAAAAAATTATTTTCACATGCAACTTGGAAATAAGAAATAAAAGAAATGAGGTATAGACATCTATCCTGCCCTACAGGAAAATGGAAGGGAAAGGGGATAAGAGAAGTGGGGGGAGAGATAGAAGAGAAGGCAGATTAGGGGAAGGGGTATTCAGAATGCATGTCATCTTGGGATGGGGAGAGGGGTGAGATGGGGAGAAAATTTGGAACTTAAAATCTTATGGAAGTGAATGTTGAAAACTAAAAATAAATAAATTTTTAAAAAATTTCAAAAATGTTTAGTGGAATTCATTTGTGACTCCATCTGGTCCTGGGGATTTTTTCTTAAGAAGTTCGTTGATGGTTTCCTCAATTTCTTTTCCTAAGATTGTGTTACTGAAGTATTTTATTTCTTCTTCTGTTCATCTGGGTTATTTATATATTTGTAGATATTCATTCATTTCATTTAGACTATTAAATTTATTGGTATATAATTCAGCAAAATTGGCTTAATTTGCTCTTCTTTGTTGGTTAATTCACCCCTTCCATTTTTGATACTAGTAATTTGGTTTTCTTCTTTTTTTAAAAAAATGAACTTAACCAATGGTTTATCTATTTTATTGTTTTTTTCATAAAACAAGTTATTAGTTTTGTTAGTTCAGTGGTTTTCTTACTTTTATATTAATTGCTCCTTTGATTTTTCAGAATTTCCAATTTGATGTTTAATTGGGGATTTTCAAGTTGTTCTTTTCTAGTTTTTTTTTAGTTGCACCCCCAATTCATTGATCTGCTTTTTCCCTATCTTATAGATGTAAGCAATTAGAGATAGAAATTTTCCCCCCAAGTACCACTTTGGCTGCATCCCATAAATTTTGGTGTATTGTTTTATTGTTGTCATTTTCTTTAATGAAATTATCAATTGTTTCTATAATTTGTTCTTCGTCTCACTTGTTTTTGGGATTTGATTATTAAATTTCTAATTAATTCTTAATCTTTTTCCATTGTCCATTATTGAATGCAATTTTTATTGCATTGCGATCTGAAAAGAATATATTTACTATTTCTGCTTTTCTGCATGTGCGGTGTGAGGTTTTTATATTCTAATACGTGGTTGTTTTTGTGTAGGTACCATGTACTACTGAGAAAAAGAAATATTCATGGTTTTTCCCATTCAGTTTTCTCCAGAGATCTAGCTTATCCAACTTTTCCAAAATTTTATTCACCTCTTTTACTTCTCTTTTAAAAAAAATTTTTTTTGGTTAGATTTATCTAGTTCTGAGAGGAGAAAGTTAAGATTCCCCACTGCGTAGTTTTATTATCTATTTCCACTTGCTATTCATTTAATTTGTCCTTCAAAAATTTAAATGCTATGGCATTTGGTGCATATGTGTTTAGTATTGATATGACTTCATTGTCTATGGTACCTTTTAGCAAGATACGGTTTTCATCTTTATCTTTTTTTAATTAAGTCTCTTTTTGCTTTTGCTTTGTCTGAGATCATGATTGCTATCCCTGCTTTCTTTGCTTCAGCTGAAGCATAATATATTATGCTCCAGTCCCTTACACAGGGTAAACCCTGTGTATATCTCTCTGCTTCAGATATGGTTCTTGTAAACAACATATTGGAGGATTCTGGTTTTTAATCCACTCTGCTTTTTGCTTTACAGGTAAATTAATCCCATTCACATTTATAGTAATGATAACTAACTGTGTATTTCCTTCCATGCTATTTTTGCCTATTCATCCCCTGCCTTTTACTCCCCATCCTTTCTCTCCTCACAAGTGTTTTATTTTCATATCTGTCTTCACCAATACACTCTCCTTTTTATCAGTCTCCCTTCCCCCTTCTATTATCCCAGTCCCCTTTTACTTATTTATAGGATAAGATAGATTTCTATATCCAACTCAGTGTGTACGTTATTTCCTCTTTGAGGCAATTTTGATGAGAGTAAGGTTTAAGCTTTGCCCATCATGCCCTGCCCCATCTTCCCCTTCATTATAATAGCTCTTCATGCCTATTTTATGTGGGATAATTTACCCAATTTAATCTCCCCCCCTCCTTCTTTCAGTACATTTTTCTTTCTCACCCATTTATTTATTTTGGGGGGGGTTATCATCCCATCCAAGTCACCTTATAATCACAACCTCTGTATCCACATTTTCCTTCTAATTGCTTTTATAGCAATAAAGCTTTTAAGAGTTATAAATATTATCTTGCATATAAAATATAAAGTTTAACTATCATGTTTCTCATGTCTTCTCATTTCTTTTTTTTTTAACCTTCTTATGTCTTTAGTCTTGTTTTTGGAGTTCAATTTTTTTTTTTTATTCAGCTCTGGTCTTTTAACTAGAAATGCTTGGAAGTCCTCTATTTCACTAAATATCCATTTTTCCCCCTGAAAGATTATATTCAATTTTGCTGGGTAGATGATTTTTTTTTATTATAATCTTAACTCTTTTACCTTTTGGTATAGCACATTCCAAGCCCTCTGGTTCTTTAATGTGGAAGCTGCCAAATCTTGTGTAATCCTGACTGTAGCTCCACCATATCTGAATTTTTTTTTTTTCTGGCTGCTTACAACATTTTCTCCTTGATTTGTGAGCTCTGGAATTTGGCTATGATATTCCTGAGAGTTTTCATTTTCGAATCTCAGGCAGTGATTGGTGGATGATTTCGATTATTTCTATTTTGTCCTCTGCTTCTAACATATCAGGATGGTTTTCCTTGATAATTTCTTAAAGAATGTCAAGACTTTTTTTTAAATCATGGCTTTCAGATAGTACAATGATTCTTATATTATCTCCAGCAGAACTATTTTCTAGGTCAGTTATTTTTCCAATGAGAAATTTCACATTTTCTTTGATTTTTTAAATTTTTTTAATTTTGTTTTATCATATCTTGATGTCTTATAGAGTTATTAGTCTCCACTTGTTCAATTCTAATTTTTAAGGAATTATTTTCTTCAGTGAGTTCCTTTTCCATTTTGGTCAATTCTATATTTTAGGGAGTTATTTTCCTTGGTAAATTTTCATATCTTTTCCCATGCTATTGATTCTTTTTTATGATTCTCTTGCATTACTCTTATTTCTTTCCATAATTTTTCTTCTACTTCACTAATTTGCTTTTAAAAATCCTTTTAAAGCTCTTCTAGGATTCTTTTTGGCCCTGAGACCAAGTTATATTTTTCTTTGAGGTTCACATGTAGTCATTTTGACACTATCCTAAGTTTATGCCTTTATCCTATTTCCATAGTAACTTTTTATAATCAAGATTCTTTTTTTTTGTCCTTTGCTCTTTTTTTTTTTTTTTGTAATTTGGTGTTTTTATGTGAGAGGTGGACTGTGGTCCTGCACTGTCTCAAGCTTTTTGTGCTGAGGCTCTGGGTCTTTCTGCTGGCTTTCACTGGGCTTCAGGACTTAGCTGTTTACTTTCTCTGGTGGGTAGGCTTCCCTTTTGGCTTGTATTGGGGAGGGGGCTTCCCTGTTGGCCTCTCCTGGTGGGTGGTTGAGCTGCTGGCCTGCTGCAGGCCTGGGACCCTGCTGCCAGAATGCTGTGGAGACAGCGCCTCTCTGCTAGCAGGCTCTGGAGGAGTAATTTTGTTGCTGCTCTGCCTGAGGGGTGGAAATTGCTATTGAAATAGGGTCTCCCTGCTGGCAAGTCCCAGGGGTGGGATCATGTTGTTCACTGCTGGTCAGCAATGGGTTCAAGGCCTCACTGGTGGGATGGTGGTTTGTGCTGGGGGTGGGGTCACTGGGGTGGGAACTTGCTCTGCTTCATAGACTGTTCATTTCCCTATGGGGCTGCTGGCTTGCAGGAGTGTGGGACCTCACTGGTAGGTTGCCCCAGACTTGGAACCTTGCTACAGAACCCCTGATGTGAGGCTGGCTACTGCTGCTGCTCTTGGACCTTGCTTACCACTTACCCCAGTGAGACAGACCTTTCCTGCCATGCTGGTAAACTGCTTTCCTGCTCCTAGATCAATTCTGAGGCATTGTTCTAGTTGTTTGGAGGGAAATTTGGGAGAGCATCAGAGGGCTCCTTCCTCACCCCACCATCTTGGCACCAGAAGTCTCAGAACAAGTGTTTATAAAAACAGACTTTACTTCTAGTTTTAGTTATGTGATCATAACCAAGCTATATATTATTTGAACCACAAATTTGCATTTTTCATGCACACTGCAAGTATTCAGACCTTGATGGGGCCGCTTGCCTTGCAGGCACATAGCAAGCAATATTTAATGGAGACTGTGTCTGGCAGACTCCACCAGTGAGGGAACCCTCACTATAAACACCTGTGGCTTTGTAGAATTAAAACTATGAGTTTTCCCTCTGTGGAAGTCCTCTGGACTCCATATGGCCTTCTCCATACATATCCCTTACATGTGTCCACTCTTTCCACAGCTAATGAATATATTTATGGGCAAGTGTGGTCCAGATTTATAGAGGAAATGATGTGTTGCTACTTTTCTTTATGACATTTCATTAGATGCCCTTGCTTTAAACTCATTGTTTCCTTTAGCTAATTATTGTAGCTTAATACATTGATGATGCAAACCAGTAGAGTTCCTTCAAGGCCCTGTCTCCACAGCATTCCAGCAGTCTTCCTTGGTGGACAAGTTAGGGTGAGGTGTCCCCAAGACCTATAGATGGAATTCACAAAAGGAATCTATTTGAGAGGGAAAGAGAATTAGTTCCATTTTTTAAAGATCTGTTGAATTTGAGATGTAGAATAGGTAAGTAGAAATCTTCAGTGGACAGTTGGAGATGCCAAATGGGAAACTGGAAACAGAGAGAAAAGCTGGAGAGAGAGAAAAAAAAAGAGATTCAAAAGTCACCAAGTAATAGGTGATATTGTAGTGCTGGGGGAGAATCTTCAAATTTAAAGAATAGGAAGAAGAAATAGAAAATGAGACAAAATAAGTAGTAAAAGCTGGATAATATGTCCCTATTTGTAAACTGAGGGACGTTTGTAAATTTGTAAAAAGAAAATTTTGTAAACTGTAAATTTGAAAACGCTATCATCTAAATTCTATGAGTCAGAGTGATATAGTGGAAAGAGTTTTAGAGTCAAAAGATATTGATTCAAATGCCACCTCTGATGCCTACTGACCTTTGGCAAGTTATGCATCCCTTTGGTTCTCAATTTCCTCATTTGTAAAATAAAAGTTTCTATATAATGGCCTCTTTAAACACCCTCTAGCTCTAGAACTATGATCCTTTGATCATAGTGTTATAGAAGCCAAGGAGATAGTTTTAAGGAATGAATAACTAAATTGAACAGAGAGGACGAGAAGGTTGTGGATGGAAAAAAAAAGAAAACTACGGAGAAGCAGTTTCTGTAGTTATGGGGATTAAAATTCACATGACAAGGGTATCAAGAACTGAGTGAGAAAAGGGAGATAGAATCGAGGTAGCCTTGAAAGTAATTTGTTTCAAGACATGGCTGTGAAAAGGAAGAGAATTAATTAAGATGGCAGAAGAGACTGTAATGTCAACTCAGAGAAAATGACATATTTGTAGGCAGAGAGGAAGGAGCTAGTGGAAAGGCAAAGTTTGTTGTTGTAAATAGAGGTGTAAATTGAAAGGCCAATATTCCCAAGACATGAGAGGCAGAAAATGTAAAAGCTATAAATGCAAAAATTCTTTTTAAGAAGGAGGGGGAACTTGAAACTTTGGGAAACACACAAGTTCTGTGTTCCTCTTTCAACTACTTTAGATCTGGAGGAGACGTTTCAGTGAGGTTCCTTTCATCACCATCCTTTGAGATAAGATTTTCATCATCTTCCTTTGAGATAAGATAAACAGAAGCAAGGATGAATGTAGAAACAAGTATTTTGAAGTTTAGAGGTTATAAACTGAGAAAGCTCAGGCTAGATGGGCACAATCTCAATAAAGCAGGAGATAGAAGGCAAGTCAGGAGATTGGAGGAGGTTTAGAATGCTCATTGTTAGGAGGCTGCTAAGGGATTAGAAAGAGAGGAACGGAGGGATTACAAAGTGGCAGTGAGGACCTATTTCAAGTGTCTGGCACATAATAAGTACTTAATAAATGCTTGTTGCTTGACTTATTGACTGTTAGGAATGAAGGCTGCTGTGGGCCAACTCGGAATGAAATTTTTGTGTAGGATGGGGGCAGGAATAGAGAAAAAAAATTAGACAAGGGTAAGACTAAAAGGGCAGAACTGTTTGATGAGTGAGGAATGAGATGGAATCGGACATTGTGTACAAATAAGTCATGGCACCATATACATTTCCTTGTCATATAAAGTTGTTTTATGGATTAGTGTCTTATATCTTTTAATCAGCAAACCATTCTCTTCCTGGGAGCCAGATTCCCTTCAATGCCAACAAATATAAATCACTCCTCCACTACATCACCACTTCCAGGTTCTTCCACAAATTTCCAGAGAGCAACTGCATGCATTTAAAATGCTTAAGCCACAAATCTCTCCTTGGAAGATTCCTGGAGGAGACAAACAAAAACAAGCCTTCACAGGCCTCTCTGTGAATCAACAGGCCCTACTTCTCTCAGTTTGCAAGCACTTCTTTATTTCAAATCCTGATTGTTTTCTATGTGAATTTGCATCTCATCTTAAGGCTTTACTGGATAGGTCTACAAGTGGAGTATCCTCTGTCCCACCTCCTACAGGAAGCCTTCCCCAACCTTCTTAATTCCAGTGCCTTCCCTCTGTTGATTATTTCCTATTTAAACTATATATAGTTTGCTTAAATACATAGCTATATATGTACACATGTACACATATATGTTTGTATATTTACATATATTTGTATGTGCATATGTGTATACACACACACACACACACACACACAAGGTTGCATGTTGTCTCCACCAATAGACTATCAGCTTCTTGAGGGCAGGGACTGTCTTTTGCCTTTTTTCTATCCTCAGCACTTAGCACAGTGCCTGGTACTTAGTAGGCACTTAATAGATGTTTATTGAAGTGAATAGAATTGAAAGATAAGCTCTGGAGAGAAGCCTCTGAAGGAGGCTGTATCATCAAATATTTTACTAGTGGTTACTTTTATGAAAGCAAAAGATGCAATTGTCACCACACAGGTTACATTAAGGTAAATCTTAGAGATGTGCTACTTTTTTTCCAATTAACATAAAAAATAAAAAACCTGATGATTTAGAAAGAGCATCGGTTTCGGAGTTAGAGGACTTGGGTTCAAATCCTGATTGTCACTTACTACTGGTGGCCTTAGGCAAGACATTTCTCTTCTCTGGGCCTCAGTTTCCTCATCTTTATTTTTTTATTTTTTAAATTTTTTTATTTTTCCTCATCTTTAAATAAGGGACTTGGAATAGATAACTTCTGAGGTCCCTTCCAGGTCTAAATCAATTATCCTGAGATTATTTAAGCCTAACTTCTAAACTCTATTCTAAATCTATGATGTTATGAAAAAATATTGGAAGAAAATGGGTAAAAGAAATAATGAAGGAATGACAAGCTGTTGCTTTCAATTCAAGTCAACAAATCCTTATTAAGCACCAACTTTTTCCAAGGCATTTTGCTATTCCTGGACTAGCTAGACAAAGAAATAAAAGAATCCCTGCCCTCAAAACACTTACATTCTTCTGCGGCAATACAAATTATACAGAAGTTTGTAAATGCAAAGTATATACAAAGTAATTTCAAGAGAGAGAGAGAATACTAACAACTGAGGGTGGAATCGGGTAGAGTGGGGAGAGATCCGGAAAGGTCTTGGATAGGAAATGAGATCTGACCTGTGCTTTGAATAAACTAGGGATTCTACTAGGTGCAGGAGAGAGAATGCGTACCAGACTTGGGAGGACTAATTGGGCAAAGGTATCCAATTCACTAATTAGCATAAAATTACATTAAGTAATGAATTTGCTAATAATTGTTCCATCTTTAAAAATACTTCCCTAAATTCAGCTTCTAATGAGCTATGCTTTACTCTTAAAATTTATAAACCACAGAACAAAAAAACTAAAATAGTTCTCTAAATCCAGGCCTCTATCTTCAGAAAGGGTTACTTCAAGCCAATCAAGATGAGAGTTGACCATTCTAACTTAAAATCCAAAAGTTGTCCAAAAAAAGGAAATTTTAAAAGAAAATTAAAGAAGCTTAATTGTCTATTTTGTAATTTTACAGGTTTTATTTCCACCCCTTTCCCTACCACGTGTCTAATTCTGCCTTATAATGCAGTTGGCAGAATAAATTATCACACACTTTAAAATTGGAAGGGGCCTCTGTGACCACCTAATCCAACTTATAACTGAAAAAGAATTCCTACTACCTGATAAGTCTTCCTCCAGCCTTTGCCTGAAGATCTCCAAGGAGGAGAGACCCATTACTTTCTGAGGCAACCCATTCTATTAGATAGATTTAATTGTTAAGAAGCTTTTTTTCTTGACATCAAGCCTAAATTTGCTTCTGCACACATTCTACCAATTGTTCTACTCTATGGGGTCAAAAAAATCTAATTTTATTTCCATGAATCCTCCAAATACTTGATAGCAGTTAACATGTCCCCTTCTTGTCCCTTCCTTCTCTTTTCTCTAATTCTAAATATCCTTAGTTCTTTCAAATGATTCTCATAAGGCTCAGAATCAATTCCCCCCCTCCAAAGATTATTTGTCTACCTCTGGATATTATCCATTTACTAATGTCTTGCCAAATTACGGTGGCCAAAATGGAACACAATATTCCAGATGTAGTTTGACCAGGGTGGAGTACATTGAGATTATTATGTACTTATTCCCAGAATCTATGTCACTCTTAATGCAGCCCAAGAATTCATTAAATTTTTTGGTGGTTGTTGGGTCATTTCAGCTGTGTCCAACTCTTCGTGACCCCATTTGGAGTTTTTTTGGCAAAGACACTGGAGTGGTTTGTCATGTTCTTTTCTAGCTAATTTGAGAGATGAGGAAACTGACATGAACAGGGTAAAGTGACTTGTCCAGGGTCACATAACCAGTAAGTGTCTGAGGCTGGATTTGAACTCAGAAAGATGAGTCTCCTGACTTCAGACCTGGAGATCTATCCACTGCACCAACTGCCTTTAGGTTTTTTTGTTAGTCGCATTATACAGTGATGGACTCATACTGAATTTGCTGTCCAGGGAAAAGAACATATCTTTTTTTTTCCCGCAAAACTGCTTTCTAGCCACGCTTCCCACTGTTTTGGACTTGCAAGTTGATTTTTGGAATCCAACTGTAAGACTTTATGTTTATATCCATTAAATTTCATCTTAATAGATTCAGTGCAGTTTTCTATCCTGTCACTATCATCTAATATGTCATCCCTTCCAGATTTGTATCATCTGCAAACTTAATAAACTCGCCATCCATGTTTTTACATAAGACATTTATAAAAATGTTAAACAGTATGGGGCCAGATATATGTTCCTAGATCACTCCACTGAAGGTGTCCTGCCAGCTTGACTTCGAGTCATCTCTGAGTTGGGCCATTCAAACAGTTGCAAAAACATTTATTTCTATTGTTGTCAAAGCTCCATCTCTCCATAATATTTTTTTTAAACGCCTTACTAAAATCTAGGTAAATGGTATCTACAGCATTCATCTTATTCACTGGTTCAGTAACCCTGTCAAAAAAGGAAATGAAGTTACTCTGGCATGACCAGCCTTGCTTGGATACAGCCATGTTGGCTCTTTGCGGTCACCACTTCCTTTTCCAGTACTCAGTAACCACCTTTTAATCACACATTCTAGAATTTTTCCAAGAATTAAAATTAGGTTCACTTGCCTATAGTTTTCAAATCATTTTCTTTTCTTTTTTTTTTTTTTGAAAGTCATGAAAACATTTCTCTTTCTTCAGGCCTGCAGGACCTCTCCCATTTCAAATATCACTGGCTGTAGGTCTTATACAGGGATAGTCAGGCCTCTCTTTCTTTTTTTCCCTCACTCCATATAGCCAAACTTGCCGAACTTTGTTGTCACTACATCCACATTACACCTCACTTCTGTTCCCTTCTCACTAGTCACCAAGCCACCAGTTTGATACAGGCCCTCATCACCTCTTTCCTAGACAATTGCAAAAGCCTCTTAATTGGTTTACCTGACTTTAAGTCTCTTCCCTACTCTAGTCCATATTCTATACAGCTTCCAAAGTGATTTTCCTTAAGCAGAGAATCTGACCAAGTCACTCCCCTACTCAATACACTTTAGGGGTTCCCTAATCTCCTATTTACCCTTTGCAGAAGGAGGGGTAAAGGGAGATTGCAAATCTTTATTCAAATTAAATTGGGTTTCTAATTTTCAGGATGACATGACAAATACCAGTTGTGTGCATTAGAATCTGTTTCACTTGGGAAAAATAATTAAGCTATAGCTTTTAAAGCTCTTTATAATCTGGTCCCAAACTCCATTTCCAGACTCATTATACTGTTTATCCTTCGCCTTCCTATACTCTACTATTCAGCAAAACTGGCCTTGCTTTTTTTCATATGAGATACTACAATAACTATGATAACTACCTATGTACCTTTAAACTGTCTTCAATGTCAAGAATGGACTCCCTTGTCCCTTCCTCCCTGTCAAATTTCTTTAAGATTTAGCTCAAGCTCAACTTTTATATAACCACTTCTGATCCCAAAGCTACCAAGGCTCTTCCTCCCTAAACTACCTCATATTTATTAATGACGTAATTCTGTATACCTTTGTATATGTATACATTGCCTCTTCTGATCAAATGCAAGCTCCTTGAGGGCAGGAACTGATCCATTTTTGTCTTTCTATCCCCTACACTAAGCATGTTACTACCACATAGTGTTAAATAACTGTTGATTCATTTATCAGTTATGTGACCTTCATAATGATCTTGGCCCTGAATTTTCTCATCTGTATAATGACAGGGTTTGAGTAGGGTCTCTTCCATCCTTGGATCTAGCATCCTACTATACTTATGGTTCTAGACAGCTCTAAATATCTACAACTTTAGGTTCTATTTTTCCAACATTTTTGTTTTCCTCCATATTTCTCTATATTTCAAAAGATGGAGAAGAAAGCTGTACATGGCACCTCACCAGGACTTTGACCAGTCAATCAATACTACAAATAGTAGGCAGATTAACTTATTATTTCATATCTTTATTCATGTGGCACATACTTATTGGATGATTCTTGTGGGTAAACCTGTGTTCTAGGTAATAGATCAATCAGCAGTATTTATAGGCTACTTATACAGTGGGATCTAGCCCATACTTAACACTAGAGAGAGGGCTAAAATTATGGTCACAAAAGACAGAATACTTTCCTTTTCCTTTCAAGAAGCTTATGGTCCTGTTGGAGAACTAGCATATATGCATGAAATTATATTAAGGCTAATACAAATGAAAATTTTGCAAAAGCAAACTGAGCTTATGAGTCCTGAGAGCATGCTGAATAGAAGAACAATGTAGTACAGTTAGCAAGAGAAGGGCTTCCTGGAATACATAAATTTGTAGCTGAATTTTGAAAAAGGCAGTGGCTATGAATTGCCAGAAAGAAGCTGGGAAAGAGAATTCCAAGTAGGAAGGATGGTAAATGGAACATATTCCTGTTAGTACATATAAATTTTATTTTGGAATTTTAAGTGGGATATTAATGACTCATGCTGTTAGTAGCCCAGTGATTTCATCTGTCAGAGTAATATTTTATCTCTTAAAGCAGTAGTATAATCACATTATATTCCACCTTTTTTTCGACTGACCATTTCTTTAATGGGTCAAGATCACTATGAATTGTATTCCTATCTTCTAAGAGGTTACTGCTTAATTTAGCTAGTGTTTCTCTTCAGATAGTGATCAAGCCTGAATAGTCTGTCATTTAAAACAACTGAACGAATATTTGAAAGAATTAAACACCAATCTGTGGTACCCCACTAAATATTTTTATCTGAGACCAATCCCTTAACATAGATCTCGCTATTCCCTGTGAATGAATTTCAAATCAGCATGTACATCACCTTCCTGGATTGTTGATTAGACTATATGGAACAGAATCAAATAACCTTGTTCAAATTATATATTTTTCAGCGTTATCCGGCATTTCAAAAGAAGAGTAGGAAACATCTTTAATAAGGGTTGAAAGGTCTAACTAGCCCACAAATAGGAACTGAAGCAAGTTAAGTGATCCTTTGGATATGCTAAAGAAGATAATATTCTTTTAGGTTTCCTATGTCTGCAAAACTTAAGAGATTTAAATATTTTTAAACATTCTATAAAATTGCAGTGTTAATTTTGGGCTAAATTTCAAAGTTGTGTATGTAGAATTAAGGGGCATGGTGGTTCTTGCCAGCAAGGCAGACTTCAACTTGGCATATGAAGTAGATTTGAATTGCAGCTTTGAAATTTCCTAGCTGTGTGACCTTTTGCAAGACACTTAACTTCTATGAGGCTCAGTTTCCTCTTCTGTAAAACAATTATAATCATATTTGTACTATCTATTTCACAGACGCCTGATCTATAAAGACTTTGAAAAACTCAAAAGATTATGTAAATCCTATTGTTATTACTTCACTTGATGCAGTGGATGGATTCCTGAAAAACTGTAAATTGAATTATATTTTAAGCACACTGTGAGATATACAGAACAGAAAGCTGGTTTTAGAGCCAAGAAGATACGAGTTCAAACTCTGCTTCTGACACTTACTGCCTATGTGATCTTGGGTAGATCACTTATTCTCTAAATGAGTATGAGCAAATTTCAAAGCCTCTTAGTTGCAGACAAGATGTAACCTGCATCAGCAGAAGGAATTTCTTTTTCCAAGAGTATGTGATAACAGTGAAATCACAGGTATAGTCTCTGTTGCCTTCATGTCCAAAGGGAGCTAGCTAAAGGATTCCTAAAATAATTTCAAAGTGAATTTAAAAAAAATTAGGTGAAGAATTAACTAAATTTTCATATTAGTTACTAAAAGTAAGCCTGAAGCCTACGCAAAGTATCTCATCCTAAATATACACAAATTACATGGATTTATGTGGTGATAAAGATAATTTCTCTGTTACAGTCCACTACCTGATCATTAGACTTTACTTTAGTCAGCCTTGTTATCTTAAATACATCTGTTAATAAGAGCTCAATTGTACTAGAGTATCAGGGTGGTGTGTCACGTTATGAGATTTCCTGTCCATGTTTTACTAGTATTGCTTCCCCCCTCCTTTGAGGGGAGGCAGAAGTTCATTCAGTTTGTTGGGAAGGCCTTCTTTTAGGTATCTTGACACTTCAGGAGGTCCAAGGGTTCACAGGCTGTCACTTATCCATTGTTTGATCAGCCCCCAAATACAAAGCATAAACTCTGTCTCTCTCTCTCTCTAGGGAATGAAGATTTTTTAAAAAATTATAGTAATAAGAAAGAAGTCAGCCTCAAGCAAGAAAGCAGAAAAAAAGTATACTATGCTTTCATGTTTAGTATTTTAATAACATTTAATATGGCAACAGTATTATGTAATTACAGAATTATAAGGGACCTAAATGACCATTTAGTCTAATCTCTACATGAAAAATACCTAATCCACAGGTGTTGAAACAGTCCCACAAAATTCAGGAATGGATCTTAACCAGATAAAAAGGTAATTGAAAACTGTTTAACAAAATAAATAATAATGGATGTTAGTCTATGGTTTCCTAAGTTAATATGAAGCCCATTTCTATTTGAGTTTGACATCATTGCACTCTGTGTCAATCAGCCTTTACTTGAAGATCATGAGTGTAAGGAGAACCCACTACCTAATAAAGCATTTCATTCCACTTTTAAGTAGTTTGGAGTTGTTAGGATGCTTTTCTTTAAATTAAGCCAAAATTTGTCTCTTAGCAGCTTCTAACCATTGTTACTCCTTCTTACCTCTGGGGCCAAGTAAAGCAGGTCTAATTCCTATTTTATTGTTGTTGTTGTTGAGTTATTTTCAGTTGCGTCTGACTCTAAGTGACTCCAGTTGGGGTTTTCTTGGCAAAGATACTGGAGTGATTTGTGATTTCCTTCTACGGCCCATTTTACAGATGAGGAAACTGAGGCAAACAGGGTTCAGGGACTTGCCTAGGGTCACACAGCTAGTTAAGTGTGTCAGAACAGATTTGATCTTAGGAATTTTAATCTTCCTAACTCCACGCCTGGTGCCCTATCCACTGTGCCACCTAGCTGCCCTCCCCAGCCCCTATTACAGTCTTTGAAATACTTGCAGACGGTAATCACATCCAGCTACATACATTCTTCCCTTCCCCAGTTCCTTCAATCTCGGGCCTTTCACTGTTGAGAATCTTCTTTTGGACATGTGCCAGCTTGCCAGTATCTTTCCTAAATGTGGAAAGCAAAACTGAACACAATAATCCAGACATTGCTCCTCAAAACAGGTAAAGTATACCTTATTTCTCTTCCTTTTGCCTTTGCTAAAATAGTCCAAGATGGTATCCTTCTTGGCTGATATTTCATACTGTTAATCATATTGAACCTGTGGTCTGCTAAAACTTCTTGATCTTTTTTTCAGATGAACTTCAGTGCCTTCCCTATTGGTACTTATAAAGATGATTTTTTCTGAACCCATGTGTATAATGTTATACTTATCCATATCAATTTCTGTTTTATACCATAATTCAATATCTGGTAGTACAAGTACTCCTTTCCTTTTTATTTCAGCTCCCCCTGACATTCTGGACCTTTTGTTCTTCCATGTGAATTTTCTTGATTTCCACCCCTCCTTTTTTCCAAATGCTAAGCATGATTTACCCATAATTGGAGGGTTCCTGTATCCTGTGATATTATATTCCATTACAATAGCCAATTCCCCATGCAGGGAATCAAAATTTAAGTGCCTTTTGAAACATTTCCCAAAGATTCCTATTATAACTTCATATGAAATGAAGAAGTCATATTTACATTTCAACCTAGCTACTTCTGTCTCCCACCATGTTAGTCTGATTTAAAATCCCTACCGTCCCCCTCCCCATTTTTTAAACGGATAACTAATTACTCTTCTATAACAATTTTGACACAGAACAGTATATTGAACCAGTCCCTCAAATGTTAGTGTAATTAAAGCCAACATTATACCTCTCCCTTGTTATAATATCTACTACAATTTCAGTCATTTCTAATTATGGGATGGAAAAAATGTTCCTTGGAAAGTGATTATGGGCATCAGAGAAGGGAAATGTTTTGGAGGGCAGAGTATTATTTTCTGGAATACCTGAAATCATACTATTTGGACCACCTATTTGTGGCTGGCCTGGCATGGTTTCTTCTCATATTCTTAAGAAGCCTTGGATAACTGAAAGGGCTGGGCTTGATGGCTTATAAGGACCCTTTTGGCTCTAAAGTAACAGTTCTGAGATACAGAGGAAGGCATCTTCTCCAGCTATACTAGAGAGAGGAAATGATTGCAATTATTGGAGTAGAGGAAATAGGAATAATAGCTGGGAACTCTACTCCACCCTCACCCCATCTGAATAGCGATCTCAGGTTTAAAAGGCTGGGAGATTTTATCCTAACTTATTTCAGAAGAGGATTTATTTGAGCATTTAAAATTTTACATTTTAAGACTTGGGTCCAACCTTTTCATTGTTGCGTTTGTCTTACAGGACTTAGCAGATATACATAAGGATGACCAAGAAGATGACAGCCCATTGTTTCTCACTGGAATAAATTTTTAATGGGTCACTTTTAAGATGATAGTAATAATGATCTGAATAAGTAAATCAAACAAGTAATTTCTTTTAAATGATTGGGTCAGTATTGACTTGACCAGCTTGTTCTCTTGAGAGGAAAAATTACTTACAGCAATGGTTATCCACATTTGTGATCTACATCTAGCACAATAAATAAATTCAGAAAATGTCTAAAGATTTAATTAGCAGCACTAACATATACATCCTTTGAAATGAAGAAAACATTGTTTAGTTGTTTTTCAGTCATGTCTGACTCTTGGTGACCTCTTTTGGGGTTTTCTTGGTAGAGATATTGGAGTGGTTTGCTATTTCCTTCTCCAGCTCATTTTACAGATGAGGAAACTGAGGCAAACAGGATTAAGTGACTTGCCTAGGGTCACATATAGTGTCTTCATCCAGATTTGAACTCAGGCCTTCCTGACTCTAGTCCCAGGGGTCTACCCCTTGTTCCACCTGGTCACCCAGAAGAAAACATTACAATTTTCCAATACCCCCAGTGACAGAGTTTTGAAGACACATTAATCTCTAAAACCTGAGCAAACTAAAAAATCAGAGTTTATCCAAGCTCTCCTAAAGAGATGCCAAAGGCTTTAGAATATGAAACTACTAAGAAAAAAACAATTAAAGGAGAAGAAAAAAAATTACCAGCAATCTCCTTGGTACCTTTCGCCAATGCTGATGATTTTCTTGCTTTTGTAATTTGTACTTATTAGCTAATAAAACTATACTGGCTGGGTTCACTTTTGGTAGTTTGTTTCTAGAACATGAGTTAGATATGTTTCCTTTCAAAACTATTGTTTGTATACACATTTAAAACAATAACAACCTGTTATTTGGCTTTGTAGAAATTTCTTTAATAATCCACTAATTTCAGTATTTCAAAAAAACAATGATTTCCTTACTGTGGGCAGTCATTTTGCTGATACAAATCACACCCCCTTCACACATTATTAGATGGTTTTTCTCAATTGCTATGGAGACCTAACAATTGACTATGTTTACAATCCTAAGACCCAGCCCAGGTAAGTATGGTGAAGATCATCATCAGAAGTTTGGTCCTGAGGTAAGGAGTAGCTCATAATTACTCTTATCTGGATCACATCATAGCTAAAGGGGTAGAATAATTTGTAACATAACAAATAAAAATTTCATAAGCATAAGACACATAATAAGGCTGTCTATTATCTTGATCCTTTTATATCTTGAACATACTTTAACTATGTTAGCAGGGAAGTTTAGAGTTAGAAAGCCAGGAAATATGTAATTTCATTCTAATTTTTGTTCATGAAGATGAAAATATAGATTTCCAAACAGATCTGGTTACCAAAGAATAAGGTATTTCACTGACCAGATGACAGATCCCTCTGGCCTTTCTGGGTTGGGGCAAGACCACCTAGAAGTTATGACTAAAAGCTAAACAAACTAGTGAGGGACAGAAAGTAAATTATTGAGGTACCAGAAGCAAGAGGTTGCCTAAATAGAGTAAAAAGAACAAAATACCTTCACATGGAGGTGTAGGGTAAGTAAAAAGATAGTGTCTTGAACGGTCTATACCTAATCAATGTTTGCTGAAACAAAATGATCAGAAGAGTAGGTCAATAATAGATTGACAAGTAGATCCAAGGGATAAGCAGGAAAAATGGTCTTAAAGTCTAGCTAGAGTTAAACAAACAAACAAACAAAAAAAGACTACTGCCAATAAAGCAGATGTTCAAGTAGATTTCAGCCTGAAAAATTTAAATTCCATTTGTGACTATGAGTGTACAAAGCATTTCTATATTCTTTTGAGCCCAGGTATGTGGTAGCAGCCTTGCTAGCTTTGCTTCTCCGAATGAGCTTCAGCTATGGACAGCTCCCAACCACCACAAGGATTTCACACATGATAGGTCTACATACTACATATTCTGGCATACCCCACCTGATATCATGACATGATTCCATGGAAACCTAACTAGGCAAAACAATGTTACAATAGTTAAGTTTTATAGGAAAAATGCTATAAACGGCAAAAAGCCAAGTGGAGTCACAGCAAGGTTTCATGGGAATATGATTATTACATATTAAAGATGTTAGGGCAAACCTATTCAGGATGTACATTATGTTTCAAGTACATAGAAGAGAGATGCTGAAAGAAAATAAATGCTTAAGACTTAAGTTTTGTAGAAAGAAAACTGCTATAATTTGCAGAAGGGCTTCTTTGACTGAATCTTTCAGAGTTAGTGCTGCAAGACTTCAGAAGCACCAGGAATTGTCTCAGTATACAACTATAATCACTGATTTACATTCTGATTATTTAGGTGACATTCTAATGATCTGAAGCTCTCATTAAAAGAGGGGAAGAAGAGTTGATACAAGAGAAAAAAAGGTTTTCACAATGTTCTAATGCTTGAGGGTGGTCTCCTACTGCCACATAACTTGTGTGTGTAGTTAGGGATCTGAGTTCCAGTGTTTCAACTCAGGGATGACCCTTCATTCCTAGGCCTGGGAATGCAAGAGCAGCTGCATGCTTAGCCACTAGAGGGAGAAAGTGTGCCTCCAGTGACCCCAGAGCCAATGAATCAAAATAATACAATGGACAGCCTTTGAAGGGAGCTAAATCAAACATGAGGTAGCCAGGGGCCAGGACCCCAGTAACATGGCAGCTTTGGGAAATTTTGGATGAATTCTTAAAGACTTCAAGATAGATCCAATCTTATCATGGAATTAATGGCTTAAACTAATCTTATATATGTATTGAATTATCTTGTCTGATCTCTCCTTTCTTCCCCATACATTTTACATATATTTCAGTATGGAAAGTTATGGAAAGTTGTGGAAGGGGATTATTTTGCAGAAAAAGAAAGGAGTTAGACTGCAGGGAAAAGTTACTGACTTTGAGAGTTCTAGAAACCTAGATTTTTTTTTAAACCAAAAGGATAATGTAGAACAGCCTTCTTTGCACATTTGCATATTATTCAGAGGAATTTCTTCCTGCTTTTCTGGAGTGTAGTTCAAGTTTGGTCCAAGGGAATAGATTAGATGGATTGCAAGGTCCTCATTCTACCTTTCACAATATGATTCTAAGATAACTTATTTTTATGTAGGTTATAGTAGAAAAGTGCTAAAATCTGTCTTACCACCATAAAACTGAGAGGAACTAGTTTCCTTAAAACCACAGTAATTTAAAATCATACACAAAGCTGCTGAACTCCTAAACTCAAATCATTTGCTTTTCCAATAGAAATCATTTTGTCTTTACTATGGTGTTTCCTTAATAAATACAGCATCTAATCTTCAGGAAGTGAAGTGAACTCCCCAAACTTGAAGAATTTCAGAATTTATATTCAGTACTGTATATAGCATGTTTGGGAACCCCTTTAAAAATCAACCCCAGTGGAAAACTATTAACATGAGGGGGAAAAGGAATTCAAGGGAAAGGACAACTACTAAAATTGCAATGCTACAAATAATTCACGTTTTTCTTTCAATTATATTGTCTCTTATTCCATAGCACAGAAAATTGAACTTTTCTGGAATTCTTGACACAGCCTGGTATTCCTACTCCCTCAACATTGATTTTCTTCACAATCTGTGATAAGGCTTCTCAGAAGTACTGCTTGGCAGGACTGATAATTTCTTCTGTTTTAAAATCTAAGACTACACTGTACAGTATTTTCCGTTCCTTTCAATTTCCTTCTTCCTTTAATTATACAATGATTACATCCCCTCTGTTTACAAATGTGGTCTGGAAAAAGACTAAATGCTACTATTTGTAGAAAGCACATTTTGCTCTTGTGATTCAAAGTTCTCACCAAGGAAACAGGCTTTTCCTTACATGTTCCTTGGAGAATATGGGGTTTGTAGTTGTCAATGAACAAAACTCTTCTGTCACAACTCTCTCTCTCTGATTTTGTTGTTGTTCACAACTGAAAAGCAAACAAACGCTATACTTGCAAGGTGAAAGAATGAAAAAGTAGTAACTAGGCTACATTTCAGACCAAACTCTTTTCTGCTCTCACTTCTGTTAGTGATAATAAACTTACTTGTGCGCCCCGGCTTGAATTTTTGTTTTCTGAAATTTGAAGGAACTTTATTTTCCAGATAACCTGAACAATACACACACATGTTAATACCTCTGAACATATACTACAACACACTACACATTTGGAGGCATCCTGACTTAGTGAATCGGAGGCTGGCCTTAGGGTCAGGAAGACCTGGACTGAAATCCTGCCTCTGACACAATACTGGCTACTTGACCATAGGCAAGACATTTAACCTCTCCGTGCCCCTAGGCAACTCTCTGAGACACTAAAGTTACAGATAAATTCCTATTATGCATCCGGTGGAGGGAGTTCCCACGATGAAAGTTCTCCAAGCTAATGATATCACGGGGGCAGGGGTGGTGTGGTGGAAGAGGGGGTGAAGGGACACACACAAAACGAGACATAAAAAGAAAAAATACAAAGTGTCTTATTTCGCACATACATACACAAAGATTTTTTAAAAAAAATCCTTGACTTGTAATAGCTAGTCCACCATGTTCCTATCAGTTCCTTAAAAGAAAAAAATAATTTTCAAAAATCCTTATATGTTAACTGATTCATAAATCTGAGGTGCAAAAGCAACTTCACAGGCGGCAGAAAGGAACCTCACATCCTTTTAATACTTCTCTTTCTCTGCTGGAGGAGGACTTGAGCTTCTGAGTTTGGGGGTGGGGTGTAGTGGGCGGAGTGACCATCCATACTTTAAGACCTGATCGGCCGTGTTCCCCCTCCCAAGCCAGGGTAGAAATCGGGGTGTTTGCGGGGGAGTAATGCGATGTGAGGGGGCAGGGACGGGGGAATGCTTCTGGTGGATGAAGTCCCGTTTGAGCTCCATCAATTAGAATGAGTGTGTGTGTGAGTGTGAGTGTGTGTATATGTGTTACAGAACAGCACAAGCAGCACTTGTCCTGTAATCGATTGCCGAGTGTGCTGAGCGGCCCCGAGCGCAAAGACACACACACACACACACACACACAGATACCCACTCACCGGGGGCGCGCGCGCACTCTCTCCTTCTCGCTCTCTTTTTCACATACACACAGACACACTCACGCACGCACGCACCCTCGCGCTCGCAGCTCCTGCCCGCCTGCCCTCCTCTTCTCTCCAGCACTCCCCTCCCCTCTCCTCCCCGTCCTTCCCCTCCTTCCCGGTGCCCGCCCGCTCGCCCGCCCCGCGCGTCCAGCCGGCGCTGGGGGAGATGGGCTCGGGCTTGGCAGCCGGATCGGTTTCTCGGGGTTTGACCAGCTGTCCCGGGCTCACCCTGCTCCTCGCTGAAGATGGAGGAAGTAAAAACAGGATTACCCTCCGCTCCAGAGCCACTGCCTTAGTTTCCACAGCCCACCGCAGTGCCCCAACACACACTGGCCACCCAGGGACAGCCCGAGAGAGACCCACACAGAGACACGAGAGACCCAGGCAGAGAGAGACACACAGAGAGAGGGAGGAGAGGACCCACTCACAGTAAACACAAACAAAAGGGGGATGGGATTGCCTCCCTGCGTGTCCTGCTGAGGTAAATCTCGCTCGGCGCTGGCTGGCATGGTGGAGAGAGCAAGGAGGAGGAGGAGGAGGAGGCGAAGAAGGAGGAGGAGGAGGAGGAGGAGGCGGCGGCGGCTCGGCTGGATCTGCCCTCACCCGGCCCCGACCGGGGGGCAATGAGCGGAGCCTAAGGCGCGCGGGGGCAGGAGGAGGAGGAGGAGGAGGAGGAGGAGGGTGGCAAAGTTAAGGGTAATTATGCAGCCTCTTCTGCACTCGCCGGCTGCGGGTCCGAGGACTTGTTGCTGTTGGCCAGCGATGAGGAGGAGGAGGAAGAAGAGGATGGGGGAAGGGGGGGATGAGGCAGGGGGAGGGGAGGAGAGGCTGATTAGAGATCATAATAACAACAATAATACTCCATTTGCTGGGAAGGAGGGAGGGATGCTGGTCGGGAGCCCGGCTGGGATGGCTCCCAGGGGCTCGCGGGGGATCGGATGGGAGATGCCTTCCTCTCGGTTTTAATTCCTCCCCTCGGATGGTCTGTTTCTGGGATGTTAATCGATTAATCAGTTCTCCTCTTCGACTGATGTCACGGATTGGTGGTGGTTGTTGGTTGGCGTCTGCTCGGTGTTCACTTGAATTTTGCAGCGTGTGTGTTTGTGTGTGTGTGTGTGTATGGGGGGGTTGCCTCGGATAAACTGCAGTCTTGCTAGAAGGGAAAAGCCTGTTGGAATTTATTTTAAAAAATACACACACATAACAACAACAGCCAACAACCACCTGGCATGACACATGTAAAATGCAGCAGCTAAATCACTTTGACAGGTTCTAGTGTCTGAGCGAGAGAAAGAGATGGAATTAAGATTTCTCTGTGTATGTATGTGTGTGTGTGAAAATTTTACCAAGGGCCAAAAAAACAGTCCTGTGAAGTTGGCCTAGGTCTCTTGCTAGGTTTTGCCTGACTGTCCCTCCCCCCTCCTCCGTCCCTCCCCCCCCCTTTTCTTTCAGTTTTCTTGTCTTAGCTTTTGGTCGATTCTTAAGGAACCGGTGGATCAAGTTTTTTCTCTTCTTGTTAATCGCATTGCTGTAGCACTGACTGACCTCTCTCCCTCCCTCCCTCCCTCTCTCTTTTTTTTTCCTCTTTCCTGAAAGTACATGGTGCCATTCCTGAGTGACTTTTCCTACTAGACCATCCCAAAGGGAGGGGGAGGGGTAGGAGGAGAAGGAGGAGGAGGAGGAGAAGGGGGGGTGTTCCTTCTCTCTCATTTCTTCATTTTGTTTATCAGACGATCTGTTTGCTTGATTTGGGCTCCGAATGACCCACCTGTAAAGTGCCTTCCCTTCTTCCTCGCCTTGAACTCTGCAGGGGGCTTGGCTTGGAGGGGGGTAAGGGGCAGTGGGGGGAGGGGGACAAGAAACTTCTTTCTTTCTCCGTTTATCTTTACTCCGACATTGTCATCTCTTCCTTAAGGAGTTAGAAGAAGCTGAGATCTCCCGACAGAGCTGGAAATGGTGATGAATCTTTTTTAGTCAAAGGACAATTTCTTTTGTATGTACATTTCGTTCCTGTGCCTTTCCTTTTCTTTTCTTTTCTTTCTTTCCCTGAGGGTTAACTATTTCACTGATGGGGGAGACTTTCCTGTTCCCCCTGACATTTCTAGCTTTTTAATATATGTGTGCCGGCTGTGTACTTTTTGAAAAGATAAACTTACGTATTTGTAAAAGATCTGAAGAACCTGCTCCTCCTTTAAACTTTATAGATCACTTTCTTTAAATGCCTTATGTAATCAGTTATTTCAAAGAATTTGATAACAGCACTGCAGGTTGAAATACGTACTGAGCTGAGAATTTGATCTGACTATACCATAAAGAAAGAAAAGTTTTTTTGGGGGGAGGAATTGAAGGGAGGGGGGGAGGGAAGTGGTTTTGGAGACAAGAAGTGAAGCTGCCTGTTTTCCAGTAAGTAATGGAGAAATTCCAGGAGCCAGGGCTAAATATACTTGGCGATCAATACAGAAATGGCTCATTGTGAATAATTTAGCTGCTGGTGCAGTGAGAGTTTTGAAACTAAAGGCAAAAAGGACCGGAGCCAAAAGGAGAAAAAAAAAGTAAAATTCTCCTATGGACATGTCAGTTCTTTAAACTTTTCCCATCAAAGAATACAGTTAGATTATTGACCTCTTGTTTTCTTTATGTGAAATAAAAGCTAGGGGGTGTCATCTCGCACAATTTTTTGTATTTCTGGAGCAGAAGACTTTGTTTTATGTTTGTAGCATATGAAAACAATCCCAAAACTTTTTTTTTAAATGACCAAAGGCCACAATATGTTATGAATACTAAAAATTTAAAATTTATTAGATATAGCATTCAAATCCACGATCTTTCAGGAAATTAATATTACAGCGCACAGGTGCTCGGACAGATCAAGGGGCGGGCTGGAATGTCAATGCAAGTGAGAGAGTTGGAAAAGTGCTGCACAAATCTGTGAGACAGACTTGAGCACCAAGGTTTTTGTTTTGTTTTGCTTTGTTTGTGTCTCACACCCCACTCCCCCTCTTGATTAGAACATGATGAACCAACTTGCAACAATTGTGAATGGAGCTATCTGTTAACTCGGTCGTCCTCAAACCATAATTTGATTGTGGGAACTAATAAATATTAATATACCTAAATCCTAGTAAAAACTGGCATGATTGAAGTGTGACTCTCCCAATTAAATTCATTAAACTAGGTGAAACATTCTGACTTAAGGAGGCATTCTTGCCTTGCTACAGCTCATCTAGATGCACACTTATCTTCTCTGCGCTATCTCTAGCAGGAATCAGATCATTTGCAGAAAGAGTTCAGTGACTTGCAAATGAGCACATACAGTACACAGTAGTATGTGTCTTGGGCACAGGTTGTTGCAGTAGACCCAGCAGCAGAACAGCAATATGGGCTAACTGCTTAGAGCTTCAAAAGTTCAGCATTTAATGGCAGATAGTGAAAGGAATCATTGTTTTAAGGGTTTACCCTTTTGTTTTGTAGCACTGCACTTTGACTATGGAAACAGAGGCTATTGATGGCTATATAACATGTAAGTACTCATTTTCATTAACTTATTAATTATTAATCACAATCACTGATTATCCTATAAATTTGTTTAATTCAGTTAGGTATCATTTATAGATCAGGGATCTTAATTTTATTTTCTATCTGTTCACAATTTCATATTGAAGAGAAGTCCAGGAAAGCAAAAAACAATCAAAAAAAACCGCTTAAACTTTAGGCAAGAGCAGAAAAGGGTAAAGATAGACATTTATTTGGTAGTATGGGGAACTCATTTAGATAACTAGTATGGTACACTCAACATCTTTATACTATAATTTTTTTCTTTTTATTTAAAGTTTAGGAGACAACAGATTATATGTGTTTACTAGAAATTTTCTGTGGACTGAAATCTTTTTTTCCCTAACTTTTTTCCAGTCATTTAATGTGGAAAGTATTTAATTCTCTTTTAGTGCTTTGACAAGTGGCGTCTTGGAATTGCTTATTGTAAACAGTGTGATATTTAGTGATTTAACCAGGGAGTCTTAGAGCTCTTCTTTGCTGATCCTTTAAGTTTATAGATGAGAAATTATATTGTGTGCCTTTTACTATGGCTTTTAGAAATTTATGGTATTTTCAATCCACCCCCTCCATGATGTCTCTTCTTGACTTTCTGTGAATCTAATTGTCTTCTTTTGGAAAAAAAAATACTGTGTTTAAATTTAGAAGCTATGATACTTCAGTATCCATGAGCAAAAGTTGCAAAATTGAAATGTTATAATTGGATTCTATATGTCAAGTGAACAGAGTCTGAAAGATTTTATTTTTGAAAGCAGGTGACAATGAGCTTTCACCTGAAAGGGAACACTCCAATATGGCAATTGACCTCACCTCAAGCACACCCAATGGACAGCATACCTCACCAAGTCACATGACAAGCAGTAAGTCTTCTTTTTTATGATTTTTTTTCCCCATTTCTCTAGTGGCAGATTTGGATTCGTTGGGTTTGTGGGGTACGTTTTCTGGCTGTGGTGCAGCTGCTGCTATAGATTTTGCTAACTGAAGAAAAGAGCAACACAGATTTATTCCTGTTCATACTAGTATCATATCTTAAACATGAGCTTGCTTACTAGTTTGAACTATCCCGAGGTGGCTTTTGGGAACTGGTGCTTACCTGTGTCAGGTAAGAAATACTAGGATTGACTCGTAATTGGTTGGCTTTACACACTTATAGGATTAGATGTTGTTGTTGTTGTTGCTGTTGTTAAGTAAAAGGAAAAATGAAACAAAATTTCCAAAATGTTTTTTTCTAGTTAAAATTAAGTGCATGTTATATTGCTTTGTCATAAATGTGTTATTAGTGGAGAGTGTTAGCCTGTTACCCCTGTGTGTGTACATGTGTGGGTATCCATATACCTATATATATATGGTACCTATGTGTATATACATATACATATATGTATGTGTGTATATGAGTGTGTGTGTATATATGTGTGTATATATGTGTGTGTGTGTGTGTGTGTGTGTATATATATATATATATATAAAATCTCCCTCTATCTAGCCATATCTTTTTGAAAGTTCTTTCTACAAAGCCTTGAAAGTGGATCATAAATGAAAATATATAGTGCTTACTTAACATTCATTTCTTTAATAAAGTGAAAGGGTTTTGTTTTAGATTGTCAAGAGAAGAGCTAGGGAAGTATAAGAGGATGTATTGGGGTAGCACTAATGGCCGGTTTTAGCTAATATTTTTGATAAAGGGTCATTCACACTCATACTGTCTTAAGTACTTTTGGAAACTGTGCAAAGATTAGTTTGCTTGCATTCATTTTCAAAGGACAACATGCTTTTATTTATTAAGAGCGTGGTTTGTTTCTTGATTCTGTTTTATCAATGTACTTATCAAGGGCAAGTGCTCTATTACTTAGATTCAAAGAATCTATTTTGTTTCCATATGCTTTCAGTATGTGTTGTCTCCTTTTCTAGGAAGGACACTTTTTTTGTAGATAGAAAAAGTTGTATACTTATGCAGAATTTGAAGGCATTGATTTCATAGAAAAATTTAACTTATTAATCTGCTGATGCATAAACATATTTGTACATTTCTTAATGTCAAAATGAGTGTAACTGTTCCACACTTTATTCTTCCAGTTTTCAAAAATAACTTAGATTATTGGAAGCCTCTAAGATCCATGAGGTTTTTTTTAACCCTCAGTAGTGTATATGTTGTGATAATATAAAGAATATACTGGATTGGATGCATGTTCTTGTCTCATGTATTTTGCTTTAAATATTTTAACTGCTGTTTTGTAATTTTTATGTATTTATTGTGAGCTTATAGCTTGAAATTAATTTTTTTTACTAATTAGAGAAACTTCATAGAAGAATCCAGTTATAAAGGGTATTTTAAATTCTCTGTCATATATCAACAAGCCAGTTCTAGTAAATGAATAGACAAGTTTGTGCTAACTTCAGTTGCAATACAAATAACACATTTTAGCAGGTTTTATTTGGTCTTGATCAATTATGAATTTGGGAAAATAAATTTATACTCGAAAGCCTTAGTTTTCTTATCTGTAAAATGTGAGGGCTTCTCTTCTACCTCTAATATTATTCTACGATAGCAAAGAATGCTTTACATTCTCATTATTATACTGTGGATGAGTCTTATAGGAGTAGATTTTGTCTTCATAACTTTTTTTAATCATATGCACATTTCCCTCAAGGAATAAAAGGTAAATATTTATGTCAAAATTGCCATAGTTAACTGTTTAGCCTCTTGGTTTCAAAAAGACTATAAATTTGGATAGATGTTAGCTGTTGGTTGGAGACTCTGGTCGAATTTGGGCCAGCTAGTGGTTGGGATCCACAACCACTGGCTGAATTTCAACTGTGAATTTGTTGTTTAATGCGATTGGTCCCTTCAGTTTTGAATTTCATTTCAGCCTGACATATGCCTAGTTCAAACAGGCATTTTACCTGTCTCTTTTAAGTAAACAGTGCAGAGACCAGACATGATGATTTGAACAAATGAGAGCTGTGCTATTGAAACATTCCAGGTCTTCTCACCCAACGACAGTAAAATTATGTGTTTGGTAAGGAGATTTTTATTTATTAGCCTGTGGCAATTCCATGTTAGTAGAGTTTTTGGCTAGGTCACTGATGTTTTGGGGTTTTATTCCAAAGGGTTGCAGGTTAAAAATGTTGGCTCTCACTTCAGAGATGTCTGTTGCATCCTTTATATAGCCTCTATTTACAGTATCTAGGTTACCCACTTAGGTGTTAGATGGAGGAGATACCCATTTTTTCCCTTGTGTTAGACTTAAGAGAATAATCAGCATTTTAAATTGTCAAGGCACATGGTAGCAGAGGGCTACAGTGTAGCCTTTCAACTAGAACGGAAAATTTAAAATTGGTAGTTCTAGTGGTTTTGATCATTTTTGCAGGTGATTCGATCCTTGACTTTATATGAAAGCACTTATATTTTGGATCTGGAGTTTCCCCAAATCTTTTCATAGTGTACATCTGGATTGCTAATTGTTATTGAATAACAATACCTTCTGATTTCTAAAATGCATTTTAGCTCTTCAGCATATTTCTTTATGGCCAACTACTTTCAAGGATTTAATTATAATTTTGTAAGAAAACAACAGAATAAGTAAAAGAATTATTTCATCCAAATTCTTATGGAATAAAACTTTCTCTAGAAGTGGCATAGCCAACAGAAAACTACAATTCAGAGTAAGAAAAAAAGAAATATTTAAAAATAGTCAAGAGGTAATTAAAGAATCCAATTCAGTAATTTTAATGAAATAACTATGAAGTTATTGTGTTAAAGTAGTCAAGGCACGATAGTATCACAGTTATATCTTAGTAAAAGTGGTCAGTGTTACCATAAGGTCACCAAGATTCATTTGTTTTTTGTGTCTACTCTTAAGATGAGGGGTGAATATAACTTGCTGCTAGCTATTGAATTTTTAAAAAAATAGTCCAACTCTCATTATTTGACAATGCTAGAAGAGAGAACAATTGAGTGGAGAGAAGTGGAAGTGCTCTAATTTCCCCACACCTTTTGTATTTAAAGTACAGCTTAGAAAAAATTCTAAAAATAATATTAGTGACTTTCACATTCAACAATTAACATTTTCTTGTTTCAACATTATTTTTCTTAGTATCAGGAAAATCTCTTCGAGAACAAAAAAAATTCTTTGATAGATAGATAGATAGGTACAGTTGCCCGAGATCATTAGTGTATACGTACTGAGTTTTCTGACACTCTTCAGTGTCATGGATGACAGTATATATTACTTTATGGCTACTGAAAATACATGAATATCATCTGGAAATTTGAATCTGAGACAGAAGTCAGCCAGAACCTTATAAAAATAATCCCTATTGTTTTTGCCCATTGGAAGTGTATTCCGTCTTGTTTCTGTGTAAAAGTCTTAAAATTCTGCATAGTAACTTCTGATTTAATATTAAGCTGTCCAGTTGGGTTACTTAGAAAGTTTTACAGATACTAAAGATTGTGGTTAATCTTCTTTCTCATCCTCCTCTATTTTTCAAGTCAACTGTATATAAGCCTTCTTTATTGATATTTAGATTTTATTAAAATAGATACAACATTTGGAAAGTTGCTTTATTTTCTCATTTTAAAACCTTTCTGTGGGTGAACAACTCCCACTATTATTCATCATATACCTTAATAGCCATATGATATCAGAAAAAGTCGTTCTCATTTCATAACTATTTACCAATAATCAGATCAGTGGATGGAGTTTTACTTTTACAAAATGCTTCACATTCATTTTTCTTAGCTAGTTCTTGTTAGAACCTAGGATTTTGTCTCTCTGTCTCTGTCTGTCTCTGCCCCCCCCCTCTCTCTCTCTCTCTCTGTCTCTCTGTGTGTTTTCTTTTTCACATATAGGGAAAGAGGCCTAAAGAAATTAAATGACCTAACCTATGACATCCAGTTGCTGAAGGAAATTGCCAAAATTAAAACTTAAAACTTCAGTTATTTTTTTGTTGCTTTTGACCATTGTCTCTCACAATTATTACCTCAAATTTCTTCCTGTGTCCAATACTTATACACTTTTAAATAATGGACATCTAATGAAGGTACTGTGATATTATTAGATTATCCTGTTACGTTTTTAATCTAATGTATTTGTTTTTTACATTGACAGTAGGTTTTGTTTATTCAACAATTTCCTTTTTTTCTAAAATTTTTTTAACATTTTAAAGTTTTAAGTTCCAAATTCTATCCCTCCCTCCTTCTCCTGCCTCTTCCCTTAGATGGTAAACAATCAGATATAGGTTATACATGTGCAATTATGTAAAACATTTCCATATTAGTCATTTTGTACAAGAAGACTTGCATAAAAGAAAAAAAATGAAAGGAAGAAAATGAAAAATAGTGTGCTTCAGTTTGCTTTCAGTCAGTATCAGTTCTTTCTCTGGAGGCAAATAGTATGCTTCATCATTAGTCCTTTGGGAGTGTCTTGGATCTTTGCATCGCTGAGGATAGCTAAGTCATTCACAGTTCATCAAATAATATTGCTGTTAATTGTGTATAGCCTTCTCCTGGTTCTGTTCACTTCACTATGCATCATGTAAGTCTTTCCAAGTTTTTCTGAAATCATCCTGCTTGTCATTTTTTATAGCACAATAATGTTCCATTACAATCATATACCACAACTTGTTTAACCATTCATCAATTAGTGGGTATCTCTTTGATTTCCATTTCTTAGCTGCTATAAATATTTTTGTACGAATAGGTCTTTTTTCCCTTCTTTCAGATGTCTTTGGGATATAGACCCAGCAGTTGTATTGCTGGATCAAAGGGTGTGCACAGTTTTATGGCCCTTTGGGATCTAATGTCCTTTTGTAAGACTAGTTTATATTATGAGACTCACCCAATTTTCTGAATCTCTTTCTGTACTCTAGTTTGTCTGGCATCCATGCTTAGACTTCAGTAGTAACCACCTTGATGTGACACCAAATATACTAAATATAAAAATTTTAATTTTAAAATAATTTAGTATTTTTGTTTATGTATGTGCAAAAATACATTTAAACAAAATTAAAAGGCTATTTGTCCCCTTAAAACTGTCACAAAAAGAATAACTTCTATTAGCCTTTTCAAATCGACAACAGTAACAAAAACACAGGTTTTTTTCAGGTTTGAGTAGAAACAAAAGCTCCTGAGACATTTTCTTTTCCAATTTTCTTGTCCACTTCTTTTTGGCAGACTTGAGTACAGAGATCTATATAACTACAATAAGAAAAAAAATATATATATATATACACACACACATATATATATGTATATAGATTATAGAAGACAGTTTGCTGTCTTCTGAAATTCTCTTTCAGTGATCTGTGATAAGTATATATCCAATTGTATATTCGAGGGGAGTAATATCGAACATGAAGCTATTGGCATATGGTAGTTGCCATATAAGTTAATATGTTTTACACATATTGTACATATCTATCTACTCTTTGTTTTTCTAGTTTTGAATAAATGGTTACATTGTCTGTTGGGTTAGGTTTTATGTTCCAAACCAATTCCACTTGTACATTTTCTGTCTTTCAAAGTTTTAAAAGTCTTAAAAGTTTTAAGAGTCCAAAGACATAATGAATTGAGTATTTCATATTTTTTCATTGCCAATTCCAGTATCAACACCGATACTGCTTATGATTTGTACCTAATGGAATCACTGACCTGGGAAGAAGTAGCATACATTTGATTTTTTGTTTTCTTTATAGAGAGATGCAGCAGTCAAATTTACTCATTGATTACTTTATTATGCCTTTACATCGATAGCTATATGTCATTGATTAATTTGAGAAAATTGTTAAAAGAAAAAATGGATATTTATTTCTTATTCCCTTATTTCCAGTATGTGGCAACCTCTGAAGTAGGAAAAAGTTCTCAAAAGGACCACTTAGTGATTCTCAGAAATTTAGGTTAAAGAATAAAGAAAAATACTATATTTTTAAAACCTCTTAAGGAAACTTTGGTTAAGTAGAATATAAACCAGAAATGAAAGTACCTTTTAAAGGATTTCAGAGACATCGACTTCAGTTATGTGTTTTTTGGACGTATGTGATAGCTATCTATTCTACCATCAGTGTTCTAAAAATACTGGGCAGTACGAATGGAAAAGGAAAAAATACCCTGGTAGAGTAACCTATCCCATGTTCAGAACCAGTTCTTTCTTAGATCTTTCCCATCTAAAATCTAACCTTGACTCTCCTTGTGATACCTGAAATTCTCTTTCAGTGATCTGTGATAAGTATACCTCTAACTGTATATTCGAGGAGAGTAATATCAAATGTGAAGCTGTTTTAAACCTGAAGAAATGTTAAAATATAAGTTACCTTGGCATGTGGTAGTCACATGATTTTTGTTGAAATTGAAATCATTGAATAACTTATATAGACAGTTTCAATTTTGCTGTCTGATATTTAGTTTTCCCTTGAGATTTCTTAAGCAGATGTACATTTTAAAATTTATGAAAATCAATGTTTAATTTAATTGAAATTTGTTTTTCTCCTTTATTACTCTTTTTTCTTTATTACTCTTGAAATAAACTAATTTGCTCTTAAAGTTTATGCTAAGTAATTAACACGTTACCTGATCAGTGATCTTATTTATACTGCTCTAACATTCTGTGTTTCCATAATTGCACCGTTAAAGCCAAATTCTATATTGAGATGTATGAGTGCAGACTTCATTGAACTCTGTTTGCTTGATGCAACCATTTATGCTATTCTTAAAATTCTGGGTAATTTATATGGTTGACGGAGTGGTTTTGAACAAAAACATAGTCTTGTTTTAATATAGTGGCATATTTAATATATTAACTAATATGGCAACATTAAGATAATTCATAAACTCATACGTGCCATACTGTTTAGCATGGCATCAATCATTATCTAAGTTATTTTTCTGTTATGTGTCTTTGCATGTGAATGTGTAATTTAAAACCAGTGTGGGAGGACTTCTTAGCTACATATCACTTTATTCCATATTCAGAGGCACAGAATATAATATTACACGATCTTCTTTGGAAAACCTGAATAAAATTCTTAAAGACATAAAATGTATTTTTTGGAATTGGTTTGGAATATACAGTATGCATTCTGAGGGTTTCTTTTTAATAATTTATTTATAGAATTTTGCCCCTGTGGAAGTGTGATATATAGATTTAAATCAAACTGCTTTAAGCAGAATAGCTGTGATTACTTACATAATCGTAAAATATCTATTATATAATTTTTTTTTTTGGTCAGGGCCTGTGATTTCTTTAGTATGGAACTCCTGGTGAGGAAATTCCCTTTAACAATGCATATCAGCAACTCTTCTGGAATTTAATAGTCTCTAAAGAGTTTCTCAGGGTACTGAGACATTAAGAGACCTGTCCAGAATTACACAGTCAGTATATGTTGGAGGTGTATAAACTCTAAGGCTAGCCTTCTTTCTACCAAAAAACACATATTGAAACACATTTCCTCATAATTAGATAGTGCCACTTTAAACAGGTGCTTAACCAGAGCTGATAGAAAATTCCACAGCTAAAGTGGAAAATGCTCCCTGTCTATACAATTTCAAAATAGTGACAATGGTCCGTTATGTGTTAGTGTTAAAGTGCTAAGTAATGAGAGGTGGGGGCTGTTTTCCTGTTAGGGAGTTTCAAAGAAATAAGGTATAGATGATACTAAACGAATAAGTCACAGCTTGGGATAGGGGAAGGGGCACTGGGTTTAGAGTCAGGAGATATGAGTTAGAATCTTGCTTCTTCTTTGTAACATTAGGCATGTCACTTCCACCCCTGTGGCTCAGTTTCCCCTTCAGTAAATGAAAGGGTGGCATCCAGTATCTGTGCCTTGAATTGCACTTGAAGCAGTTAAGTGGGCTGCAGTTTTAGAGCACTGGTGTGTGATGTGCTCTCCAGCGTTTGCACTAGTGAACAGCGGACCAAATTGAATTTTGTATGCTACACAACATCATCTGTAAAGGTGTCCCCAAATGTAGTAGTGATCTGGGTTTCAAGTCACAGAAACATCAGACAGAAATTAATTAAGGTCAGCACAGAGGAGAGGTCAATGTCAATTTCAGACAAAGGTGGAAGAAGTCACTTCTGATTGTAGCCTCTGTCAGAGATGAACCTAGGATTTCTTGAAAACTTCAGGTTGCAAGGTCTAGAGGTTAAATTAGATTTAGTTGCTTAAGTGATACTAGTTATGATAATAACATGATGAATTTATGTAGTAAAACCTTATTCTTTCAGTTCATTAAGTGTTTATTAATGCCTATGATGTGAAAGCCATTGTGGCGGGCGCTGAGAATACAAAGACAAAAATGGAAAAAAACAATCAAGGACTTCATGTTCTATTGGAGAATACAACATGCTAACTGTACAATGAACATTGGCTTTGGAGTCAGAAGCCTCGGATTCTAATGCCAGCTCTGCCACTTAAAACTTTTGTATCCGTGAGTAAGTCACCTAAGCTCTCCAGGTGTTGTTTTTTCATCTATATAACTTCTAAGGGCCCTTCCGTCTCAACTACTTCGTGTTTTTATGAGCCCCCTGAAATGAGTATATAAGAGAATTTGACAAGTAGAAAAAAGTAATAACTGTAGGGAGATGAGAAAAAGCTTCTTGTAGAAGATGACACCTGCAGTGATCCTTGGTGGATACCATGGAGTGTATTTCAGGCTTGTTGTGGAAGCAGGGGGCACAGCTTGTGCAGAAGCAGAGAGGAAGTACTTGGAAGGCTGAGATCAGAGAATAGCAATTAAGCTAATTTGACTTGAATATAGAGTACCTAAAGAAGAGCAAAGTGAAATAAATCTGGAAAGGTAGTCTAGAGCCAACCAGCTGGTCAGTCAATAAACATTTTATTAAGTACCAGCTATGTGTCAGGCACTGTACTGAGCAGTGGGGTTATAAATAAAGGGAAAAGCCAGACGTTAAACTCGAGTAACTCACAGTCTAGTATGGGAGAGAACATGCAAATAACCTTGTACAAATGAGCTATATGTAGAATAAAGGGGAAATAATCAACGACAGCAAGGCACTAGAATTAAGGGAGATTGAGCAGAAACTTGGAGGAAGCCAAGAGGCAGAGATGAGGAAGAAGATCGTTTCATGCATGGGGAACAGCCAGTGAAAATGCCCAGGCTTGGGAGGTGGGGTGTCCTTTTAGAGGAACAGCAAGGAAGCCAGTGTCATTAGATCAAAAAGTGGCAGGGTGGGGGTAGTGTGTGTGTGTGTGCGTGCACGCGTGTGTGTTTTAGGAACACTAGAATGGCTGTGAGGTAGGGCAGGTTATGAAGGCCTTTGGATTCCCAACAGAGGGTTCTCAATTTGATCCTGGAGGTAATAGGGAGCCATTGGCTATGAAGGGCTTTAAATGCCAAGCTGAGGGGGTTGTCTCTTATCCCAGAAGTCTTAGAAAACTGCTTAAGATTCTGATAATGCTTAGACATGTAGTTTTTAAATTGGTAATTGTATGGAGAATGGATTGAAAAGGAGAAAAAACTGAAAGCAGAGGCCAAGTAGGTGGCTGTTAACCTTGAGGTGAGAGATGCTACATTCTTGAACTAGGTTAGTGAATATGTGAATGGAAGGAATGGGAGGGATACACGTGAGATTTTGTGGAGTTAGAATTCATAGAACTTCATAACTGATTGGAAATTGGGGAGGGATGAGAAAGGGAAGAATCAACAGTGATTGAGGTTGTGAACCTGGGAGATTGAGGGATAGCAGACATATCAGCAGAAAAATGGAAGATAAGGATTATTTGTAATTAATTTTTCTTTTGTATCCAAATGACTTCTTCTGATCTGCTTGCCATATTTCTTATTGCCCCTTGCTGATATGGCATAAATTGTCTTTTTGTTCACATATAGGGTAGACTAGACAGGCTCGAAAGTCCTTTTCAATTCTTGATATTCTGTGATTCTGATAGAAGACTGATAGAAATATCTCAAAGATCCTTACCATCTATATTTATTTAGCAAATCCTGTAAGCTATTATTATAAACTTCAACCCAGAATCTATCCAATTTGTTGCAAACTTAAAGTGTTCTTAACTTATTACAAACTTGAGTGTAATAGCTCAGGCTATTTAGGCTCTGAAATTCTTTGATTCTATGAAATCCTGAATTGTTGTTATCATTTAGTTGTTTTTCAGTCATGTCTGACTCTTCATGACCGCTTTTGGGGTTTTCTTGGCAAAGATACTGAAGTGGTTTGCCATTTCCTTCTCCAGCTCATTTTACATATGAGGAAACTGAGGCAAACAGGGTTAAGTGAATTGCCCAGGATCACACAGCTAGTAAATGTCAGAGGCCAAATTTAAACTGAGGAAGTAGTCTTCCTGACTCCAGGCCAAGTACTCTATCCATTGCTCCACCTGACTGCTTGTGAAATTTGGAATTAGCAGATTGTAATTATAGTGACCAACTCTTAGTATTTATTCTTTATCTCATGTTTTTAAGGCCTGTTTTCTAGCATTCACTCAATTGAAGCTACTATCAAAAGCATATGAAGTTGACTTTAGTTAACTTTTCTTTACTACTCCCCATGTTGAGTAAAACAGAGAATTAATTACTATAACATAACATTTTAGTAAGTTGGCATTCTGTAGATCTTCATCATTGTCATTTTTCATCATTGCTTCCTTACATAAATGAAATCACATTTACCTTTGAACTTAATGACAACTTTACCTGATTCTCACCAAGTTACCAGTTTAAGGGATGTAATTTAATAATGTTTCAAAGAACTATGAAATTACATCTCTTTTGGGCTATGGAATATTTCTGGGAGGTCCATATACCAAAGGAATCACAAGTCCTAACTCCATTGTTATTCTTATCCCTATAATTTGTACTTTAGAAATGGTTTAGTGAGCCATGCATACCACTACATCATAGGATTCTGGTTTTTTAATGAGTACCATTTTTGCACATCAGTCATCAATGATCATGTATCAGGCACCTACTTTGTGCCAAGTACTGTCCTACAAATCTATTAAATGAAACAATTGTCTTTTCAGAAGAAGCGTAAGTTATAATAAGCAAGACAAATATGCATGTAATTAAATATAGAATAAATAGATAATAAGTATAAAATACTTAAGGAGGGAGGACATAAGCATTGGAGGACTATTTTGAAAACTATTGTATGTATTGAGTTTAACAGGTTACTGAAATATAAGACGATTTGTTACTATGGTGCAATTAGGCAAATTTTTCAAAAGCAATAATAAATTTTATTTGTGTATAACTAAGATCTAGGAAGATAATCATGAGACTAATTTCATCTGTCTTTAAACTCTCATAGTATAAATTACTGTCTATCTAAAGCATGACAAATTAGCCATCGAATGACAGACTTTAAGTTCACTTCTTTGAACGCAAGAGAACTTAACTTTCTTAAAAAATTCCTGTATTATAGTAAAACTGTAAGCTATAACTTTCTTATCATATCTATTACTAGTCTAACTGACTAGTAGGCCCAGAAGACAAAAATAAAAATTTTAAGAAATTTTGTGCAACAAGTCCTCCTATTTTTATGTTCGATTCAATGTAGTAAAACAACTGTATGATCTACAGGAAGGTGTGGGAATATTTGAAGAGGAGAGAAGTAATAGTGACATATTTCATACAAATGGAATCTTCAGTTTAATTAGTGTGATATTTTCATTGAAGTTAGATAAGTAAATATTTTCTTCTAGGCTAGTTTGTCATTCATATTAAATATTTAAAGACACTACTATTAGTAACATAACATTGCAACCACCAGTCTTTTCAGTTTCACTGTGTGCTTTTTAGCTTTGTCCATTAGTATTTTTAAACTATTATTATAAATTAGATATGGGCAACAAAACCAAACAACAAGATAAAAGTGCAAAAAAGAGCAATATCTTATCGCAAATCTTTTAGGCGGAACCAAAAGAATTAATAAATATCAGCAAGCAAAGAAATTCTCTTGTTCTGTGCCCCTTTCCAGGCTTGTCCAAAGTTCTGGCCACTTTTCCTTTAAAAACAGCAACACCAAAAATTTAGTTGTAGTTAGTGTATATTTTAAAGTTATGGTTCTGCTAATTTTACTTTATATCATTCGTGGACGTCTTTCCATATTTTCTTTGTGATTCATATTTGTCTTTTCTTGCAATATAGTATTCTAATACATTTACATATAAGTCATTTTCTTAATTGACCTGATACTCTGACCTTTCACTTAAAGGCATGCACTTTGAAAACATATGTAGATAGATAAATATGTAGAGGTATAAATTTAAATAATAAAAATAGAAGAGATTAAGGGTTGTCATCTAGAAGGAGTAGACTTGTTCTTCATGGCCCTTGATGTCAGTCCGAAGAGATTAATGGGTGTAAATTGTGAAAAGGGCAAATTTGAACTTAATTTAGCTAACCAAAAGTGGAATGAGCTGCCCTGGTAAGTAAATTAATTCTTTCTTATTAGTCATCTTGAAGCAAAGATTGCATGACTAACGATCAGGTATGTTATCGGGGAATTTTGTTGGACTAGATGGTCCCTGAGGTCTCTTAATTTTGACATTCCATGATTCTATGATGACTTTGAAGTACCCACGAGGAAGAATTGTTGCAGCTTATGATACCTACAAATCAATCTGGGAACAGTGTTGTTTGTATTTAACAGCCTGTGGGAATCAGAGATTTTATCAAAAGTTTGCATAAAATTTCTACTTTTCATATCCATCAATTTTAATCTTTAATGAATCATACCAGTTAAGTTTTAAGAGTGATTTTAAAGAGATTGTGAAGATTAATAAGATGATATGTAGTTAATTTGATTACCAAGCTTAATTAATTTCATAATGTCTTATTGGTAAACTGTTCTTTTGCTTAACTTTTCAGAGTATATGCATTGTAGGAACTGTAATTGTGAGGTAGATAAGATTTGTGTGCTGCATCTAAACAGTGTCAATATAAAAGTAATACTAAAGTTGCTTCTGTTATCTTTTTATTTTTAAATTTAAAGTGAGGAAAGGCTAATGATGAGGAATGTTATAGGATAGAGTCTCATTCTGGTTCGGTCTGATTGGAATAGAAGGCCCTTAAGGTCCATTTTAATTTTGTGATTCTGTAATGACTTTGAGGAACCTGTGGGGAGTATTTGTTGTAAACTGTAATATCTATAGATCAGTATGCAGTGGATTTGCTTGTATTGAATAACCAATGATAATCATAGGTTTTATAAAAAGTATACATACAACTTCTATATTCTTCATATTCATCAACTTAATAAATTTAATTTTGATTGGCATATCAGAACCAAATTTCTTTAATCTGTGTTTTTCAACATTTTTTCTCTTGTACCTCTCCACTACAAGTATCATGTATTATCTTGTGTTAAAGGTATACGTGTGTGGGTCTTACCCCTTTACTTGATTCATACCCCAAAATCCAGGGATTGTGTTTCATATGAAGTGTCTTCCTTTCTGATCTGATCACAGCAATGCTTTAAATAAGTCTTTGTTGACTTAAATTATTTGTAGAAAAACTACTGAAAATTATTATGAATTTCATAGTTAGCTGGGGCCAAAGGGATGTTCATGACCATCTTAATGCGAGGTCTTAATTATTTTAATAGCTTTCCAGTACGAGTCAGTGGGAGTTGCCTTTTAAATGTATTTTATGAATTCTAAAGCAAAGCTATAGGAGGTATAGTTAATAGCTAAATTAGAAAGAAGAGGATGGGACTTGTAGCTAGCTTGTGTGCCTGTGGCAGAACTGTAAACAGGTAAGGAAGTGTTTGTAGAGAGAATGGTGGGCAAGAGAGGGAAATAGAGCCCAGGATATTAGCCTGAGAAAGAATCTTAGAAGGAAAAAGTAGAGAAGAAGATCTCAGTGTCTGAACAAAGACAGAAAGAAAAAGAGAGGGAAGAAGGGAGGGAGAGAAAGAGGAAGAAAGGAAGGAAGAAGAGAAGGAAAGGAGAAAAAAAAAGCTGGAAGATGTAGTAAGAGGGATACAAAATGGCAGAGAACAAAGCCTGCTGCAGTAGGTAGAAGAAAGAGGAATAGAATATTTAGGATACTTTAATGAAGAGAACACTGTCTATGTCAAAGCTTGAGTGAGAATATAGAAAGAAAATATAAAGTACCATGGTAGAGTAGCCAGGAGGATATATTAAGTGAGACGAGCTGGCAGGTATTTTAAAGTCTATTCTTTCTTTAAGAGGCCAAATAGTATTTTTATACTGTACATAGGACTGGGTACTCTGATATACCTAAACAGGAAAGAACCTTACTCTTCTATATCCTAGAAGAGCAGTTGAAGAAGGTAAGTTGATCTGGGAATAAAGAATAGCCCTGGACAGCAGTCATCCAGAGGTTAAGGACTAAAAAAAAAAATTGATGCACTAAAGGGAGTGATACTTCGTCATACTTGGAAACATATATTTAGCCATTTCAACCTTGGCTGTCACCTATGGAAGAGATGACATGTTAATGTGGGGCAAAACTAATTATTAATGAAATGTAGATTTCTTTACTATTTGTACCCTGAAGTTTTCCCATACTGGAATAATAAAGTTTAGATCTATGTAGTAGGCTGCCATAGTCATTCAAAAAGCACAAGGAGTATGGTATGGTGGACAAACTTTTAAATTGATGAAGTAGTAGAAACATCAACATAGAAGAATTAAAGAGACCCTTCCATAATCTTGTAGTAACCTCATGCGTTTATAATCCCATGACTTTTTTTCAGTTATAATAGAACTTAGTCTGTCCAATCATAAGACAATGTTGAGAGGCATTGTGGCTTAGTGGACAGAGAGCTGTCAAGCTGACCTCAGAGTGAGGGATGATGATGATGACAATAATGATAACAACAAACATTTAAATAGCACTTTCAGGTGTGCCATGAAATTATAGACATTGTCTCTTTTAATCTTCACAAAAAACTTTCTTCAGTAGGTCCTATTATCATTCCCATTTTACAAATGAAGATGAGTTTCCTTTACCAATAAAATTATGGGTTTTGTCCAAAAACAAAAAACAAAACAAAAAACCAACAAAACGCCACTATTCTGTAAAATAAATGAGTAATAGTTCACATTTATAGAACATGTTAAGATTTACAAGGTACCTTCCTCACAAAAATCCCATGAAGTAAGTGGTAAGGATAGGGAAAGGAAGATTTCATAGGCATAAGTCTCTTTCTGAGGAGGAAACTCTTCACCAGTGAAAGTGATCACCTTTACTGCAACTTGTAGCCTTAGAGAGCTTCTTGAGGCACTGAGAAATTAAGTGACTTACGCGAGGTCATTCAGCCAGCAGGTATCCCAGGCAAGACTTGAAATCAGATTTTCTTGACCCTGCAGCTCTCTACCCACTGCATACCACTGCCTCAAGGTAGTATAAATGTTATCCTCACTTTACAGGTGAGATATTAAGGTGGAAAAGAGAGGATGACTTGTCCACGGTCACATAACTAGTGATGAGCTGAGGTTTGACATAGAATTGAGTAGTCTTTCCTCTCTATTCCATGGCTGCCCCTCTTTGCTTAATAAAAATACCTCATTCATTTAAAATCCACAGATAATGAATTTGTCATAATTTTATTAGGCCTGGATTGAAGTTTACTTTTGAGTTTGGGCTTGCTAATAATAAGGGAATGAATAATGGGAACAAGATTGATTGTGGGACTGTTTCTTTCATATATTTAAGATAAGCTACTTCTGAGCATTTAAATTAAGGGTTCTTAGCCTAGGGTCTCTAAACTTTATTTTTTAAAAGATTTTGACAAATATATTTCAATATAATGGGGTCCTTTTGTAATCCTACATACTTTATCTTATGTATTTAAAATATTATTCTGGGGAAGGGTCCATAATACAAAGAAAGGTTAAGAATCTCTGATTTGAATAATACCTTGTATTTTTTAAAAACTCTTCATACTTTTTGAAGCATAGTTTCACTTGTTATGCAGAGAGTGCTCTGAATTAAATTATGTCCTGTCCATTCATTAAAGCAGTCATAGAAGTACCACTTTTTAACAATAATTTGTTAGTATTTAGTTTGAGTTACTACAAAATGATACTTCATTTTCTTAAATCACAAACAGATTGACTAATAGATGATGAATTCTTTGGTGATGACTATTAATAAAATTTTATAAAAAGTCAAAATAGCTGTCAGTATGGGGGGCCCTTTCTTCCTTGGAAATGATGGTGTTAAGAGTGGGGGGAGAAAGAGTACGAGTGGTGCCCAAAATAACCGTTTTTAAAATGTCTCTGAACAGAAACTTAACTGTGTGTAAATGGAAATTTTTTTTCCATTGTCTAATACTTCACTAATGGAAGGAGTGAACCACATCCGTGTTGCTACAGAGTATTAAAAGAACTAAAGGAAGTCATCTAGTACATCTGACACATCCTTTAAGGAGCATTCATGGAAAGACATGAACAAAAATTGCTCAAAATAAGATAAAGATAAGTTCTAATTTGCAGTGGTAGAGAGAGTGCCCACACAGATTGATGCAGCAAAGAAATTTCACTAGTTGACCAGCTAAGTGTCTGTCCTGTCTTTCTTCCCTCTTCCTTTACAGGTAGAACAGGTGAGTTTTTGCCATCATTTGTTAAAAAAAAAATCCACTAGTGATTAAATGTATTTGTTGACTATTCTGTGACTAAACAGGAAAAAAAAATGTAAGTAACCAACCAGATGGTCTTGTTAAAGAGTCTTTAAATCTCAACTACAGATAAAAATAACACAAAACTGTTTAACCCTTAAAGCACTAGCATGTAGATAAATCATAGCATTCACAATTTTATACAGGCAGAATTCATGAGGGATATGTGTCTAGCTTCTTTTAGGTCATCAACAATAAGTGTTAGTCTAAAGCTGGCTATAGTTTGTATAATATCTAACATCTAGACGATTGATCTTTTTTTAAATCTTTTCATTCTATATCTTGGTGCTATCTAGACAGGACTTCAGAGTCCTGGTTTTGAATAGAAGTGCTTAGACATGACACAATTATTAATTCTGTTGTATTCAAATCATTACCAAAGAAATGAAACTAAAATTACCTAATTAAAGTGAATCACAAATAAACCTGCTTTGTTTGTGAGGGGAATAATTGAAATGGTAATTATGCAGTGATAATGCATTTCTTGTGAAGATGGCAATTTAAAAGCTTTGTTTGGTGGCTTTTGTTTGGTGGCAGGGCTTGGATGGGAGACTTCTGATTGGCTTCTTTATCTAAAGTTATTCAGAATACCTTTTTAGAGTGAGTGCCTTAACCAGGACTGTCTGAAGGGGTACTAACAATATTCTAGTACTGTTTTGGGATTTCTTCAGTTTCAGATTTAAGTGACACGTTTCTTATATCATAACTAATTTTCCTTTGACCTACCTGAAATTCTCAGAACTACAAAATAGATTAGAGGTATAACCCTGTTTTCTGGTGCCTTACACATGGTCTGAGAACTGGATATTATCCCATGAAGTCTTTGCAGTAAAATGTGTTGTGTGTAAGCATACTAGGATTAGGATGCTTGGTAAAAAGATAAAATTAGATGCACATTAATGTCTGAAGTTTAAGTTTTATTGATATTGCTAAAGATAGTTTAAAAACAATGCCATGGTTTTAATATAGTTGAAAAAGTAAAGTCTAAAATCAAGTGAAACTTATTATATGATACCTCAATTATTTAGGGACTGGTTAACCTATAGTAACCTTATTTGGCTTTAACTCTCCAGTTACTCCAGACACTTTCAGAGCGGATCAAAATTGTCAGGGGGTCTGGAATCATCTTGTCTTCCCCAGATTCTTCATTGGGATAGTCCTATCTCTGTAATTTATAATCTTAAAAGAAGTTTTAGATAAGGGTCTCACATCAACATGTACCACATGAAAGACTCAGGTTACTGGCAAACCACCAAGTCTTATTGACATTCTGAAGGGCCTCAGAAACTTCTCATAGTTTAAATATAAGTTGAATAAGTATAAATATCATTTCTCAAACCTGATGTTAACATTGGTATATGGCAGCTAAAACATGTATGTGCCTGCAAATGCTCCAATGAAAGAAAAGCATATACTACTGAACCAATAAAAAGAAATTAATTCCACATCATTTTGTTATTTGTTAGAAATGGTACTAAGAAATTTGGTTGGGGAATGTGCTTCAAATTATGCTCTGGTTTTGGTGTAACCACAGAATTCTAATATTCATTGTCTTCACTGTTGTAGATCAGGAAATGGCTATAACAAATAAACCTTGAAAAGGTATGTAATGTTTATCTGCTTAGAGAGTGCTATGTATTTGGTTCATAACTTGTTGACTGAGTGGGGCAGTGGGGTTAAGTGACTTGCCCAGCGTCACACAGCTAGTAAATGTCAAGTGTCTGAAGCTGGATTTGAACTCAGGTCCTCCTAACTCCAAGGCCAGAGCTCTATCCACTGCACCACCTAGTTGTCCTGGTTAATTCTAAAAAAATATTAGTTTTAAAGAATTTTGCAAAAAATTTTGAAAGTGAACGAAAGGAAAGAAAAATAACTAGATAAACTATAACATGAGTAAGAAACTGCCATTCTTGGACACAGTTTTGCTTGATCTGCTTTGTACTCCAAAGCTCACGTTTCTAAAAGCAAGAGTTTGAAAATTACTTAAAAGTTAATTTAAAAAATATATTTGTTGGGGCAGCTAGATGGCGCAGTAGATAAAGCTCTGGCATTGGAGTCAGAAGGACCTGAGTTCAAATGCAGTTGCAGATGCATGACACTTACTAGCTGTGTGACTCTGGGCAAGTCACTTAACCCCGATTGCATCACAAAAAAAAAAATATATATATATATATGTGTGTGTGTATATGTATATATATATATATGTGTGTGTATATATATATATATATATGTATATATTTGTTTCAGTGGTGCCAGTAAGATATCCTCTCTCAAATGTTTTACTGTTGAAGACATTTGTGCAAGAGCTTGGCAGATGTTTTTTGTTAGTCAGTGGACAGTTTTTATAAGTTAACTTAATATGTTGATAGGCCCAGTGATATGGGATCACTTTTTTGCTTTTGTAACATGTGAGAGCATTTTATTATTATGTCTTTAAGGTAACGTTAAGATTAGGGCAGTGTTAATGGGGGGGGTAAGAGAGAGAAAGAGAGGAAGAGAGAGGGGGAGAGTGAGAGAAAGAAAGAGCAGTTTGGTATAATGGACAAGGAACAGACTAAAATCTAGAAATTCCTGGATTCAAGATCTTCCGGTGACACGCTGGCTTTGTGACCCTGGGAAAATCATTTAACCTGTCCGTGTTTTGAGCAACTCTCTAATCAGTGAATCAACAAGTATTTATAGAGTGCCTACTATGTGTCAGCCCCTGTACAAAGCACTAGAACAACAGGTAGAAAGAAGGAAGCAATCCCTATTCATTTAATAGGAAAGACAATTATGCATATAAATATATGCAGCATATATATACATACCTATAATACACATTTTCTCTCTATACATATATACAAAGTTAATAAATGCATACACACAGATAGATGTACACAAAGTGGTGAGATATGAAATCAAAGTTGGAACGGAAGCAGTAGAAGTTGGAAGGGAGAATCAGTAGAAGCTTCATTCAAATGTGAGCTGTGGTATTAAGGAAGAGAAGGGCGTACAATACAGGTAGGTAGGATGGCCAGTGCAGAACCACAGAGATGATGAAGTATTGTGTGTGAAGAACAGAGAGAAAGGTGCTTTTCAGAGTTTAGAAGAGTTACAGAGAAGGTGCCAGTCTGACCTGGTAGAGGGACATTTCCTCATCTGGAAGATCCCTATCCAAATAAAATAACAGGGCCAGACCCTATCCCCTATCTTAAAAAACAAAACAAAACAAAACAACTCTTTTTTTCATTGCTTAGTTTCTTCCCATTCTTCTAAAATTGCTTTTCTCTCAAAGCATAATTATATGTTCTATGAAATCTTTTGAAATTTAACTTGGTTGGTTCAAGGTTATTTGGATCAAATCTATGCCATATAACTTTGACCCTTAGGAGAAGGAAATTCACCTCCTACAAGGTATAGTTGAAATGAAAATGCTTGTATCTGTATAGTCATGCTAGAAAATTTATGTAGGAGTTATACTTTAATGACAATATTTCCTATTAATTTTGATGCAGAAAGAATACCCTTTTAAATAACCATTCTATAATTTTCTATTTGTTATTGTTTTTGGAGTCTTCTCAGTTCTGTCTGACTCTTTGTGACCCCATTTGGGGTTTTCTTGGCAAAGATACTGGGGTAGTTTGCCATTTCTTTCAGCTTATTTTACATATGAGGAAACTGAGACAGAGTTAAGTAACTTGCCCAGGGTCACATAGCTAGTAAATATCTGAAGCTGGATTTGAACCCTGATCATTCTAACTCCAGGCCTGGCACTCTATCCACTGCAGCACGTAGAATATTATTTTATAATTTTCTATTTCCATTTCTCTTTATTATGCAAATGGGTAGAATTGAGTTACTGTAAAAGACTTTCAACTGCCAACAAGGTTGTTTGTAATAACAAGCAAAATACCTTTAAATGTAAGAATGTTATAGGTCAGGAGTACTAAATTTCCCTTCTGGAGCCTTGCAGACCCTATTTTTAGTTTTTACTCCTTGTCATACCATCTACATGAATGCTCATAGCAGACTCTGTTCTTTTAACAGAAGAATATTAAATATATTATTTTATGCTTCCTCATCCCCTATAAAAAATAGAATGGAATATTGTAGCGAATCACAAAATATTCCCTGTACTTTTTCTGTCTGCATCCTTCTTAAACTTGAGTATTGTCCATCACGAGTCCTTGAAACTCTTTTCCCCACAAAGCAAGGTGGTACCAGAAACAAAACTTAGAACAATACAATACAATACAATAATACAATTCAGTGCAATACGATTTAATTCAACAAGAATATATTAAGGACTTAACTGTGCTAGGTGTAGTGGGTTAGATACAAAATAGTAATAGTTCATCATTCTATGACATTTAGTCAGTTGGCCGGTAATTATTAAGTGCCCCATATTAAGATTGTTCAGGTATGGTAGCAAACACTTATAATTCCAGCTGCCAGGATGTTGAGACTGGTGGATTACATGAGCTTAGGAGTTCTGAGCTACAGTGGTCTAAAATCAATTGAGTGTCCACATTAAGTTTGGCACCAATATAATGATCCCTGGGTAGTGGGGAACCACCAGACTGCCTGAGGAGGGACAAAATGGCCTAGGTTAAAAATAGCATTGGCTTGGGAGTGGCCGTTAAACTCCCAACATGGGCAAGATGGAGAGACACAGTTTCAAAATAAAACCAAACAAAAATAAAACAAAGCCAAAAATATAAGTACAGAAAATGAAACAATCCCTTCTCTCAAGGATTTTACATTCATATGGGGATGGAGAGTAAAACTGGTTCTTGTATAAGTGTTTCCAGAATAAATATTCGTAAGGGAGTTAAATACAACCTGTTGACATAAGAAAAGGCTTGATGGTAAAAGTAGTACTTGAGTGTGTCTTCAAGAAAATGAGGAGGGGCAGCTAGGTGGCGCAGTGGATACAGCACGGGCCCTGGATTCAGGAGGACTTGAGTTCAAATCCAGCCTCAGACACGTAATACTAACTGTGTGACCCTTGGCAAGTCACTTAACCCCATTGCCTAATAACCCCCCCCCCAAATGAGGGATGTCAAGTAATAAAGGTGAAAATTTTCATTTGTGGGGAACAGAGAGACCAGTTTGCTGTGATAATAGATTACAGCAGGGTGAGTACTGAAGCTGGACAAATAGGTTGAGTCTAGGTTGTCAACTAAATAAATGAGATTCCATTTTATCTGACAGGCAGTAGAGTTCCATTGCAGTTTTCTGAGCAGGGCAATGGTCAGATCTATGCTTAAGGAAAATCGTTTGAAGCTATGTGGAAGATGGTTTAGACTCTAGACTCTAGATTAGACTGTAGAGTAAAGAGTGATTGGAGGCTGGGAGACCAACTAGAAGGTGGTTGCAGTTACTTAGGTTCTAGGTCAGGATCATTAAATTAGAACTGGAAGGTACCTTAGAAGTCACCTAGTTCAAATCATTCATTTCTCAAATGAACTGAATCCTAGAGAAGGTAAATGACTTGCCCGAGGTCACACAGGTAGTGAGTGGTAGACCTGGGATGTGAACTAGCTCTGTTCTCTGGTTCCACAACAGCATTCTTATCACTGAGTCACACTGCCTCTTATTTGTTGGGTTGAATTTGAGAGAAGTTGTGGGCAGTAGTAAGGGCAAGATTTTGGCAACTGATTGAATATATGGGTTGGGGGGAAGAAAGAATGGGAGTCTCCACTGTCCCTGTGTAAGAGGAGAAAGAAAGGAATTAGTGGTAATATCAGAAGAACTATGAAACAGTATCCATTATTCAGTTACACACACACACACACACACACACACACACACACACACTCACTCATGCTCAAGTATCTCTTTTATTACCTCTGATAAAGCTTATTCTCAGTGTTCTGTTTCTTCTAGGGATTTCCAATTTTCTTTAATCCTCCTGTGCCATTTCTTTTCTTTCTTTGCCTTCTCCCTCTGATATTCTAGCATCCTAAAATACCTTTCCTCCCTTGACCTTATACCTGCTATGCCAATCACCAAGCCCAGCTAACCCCTTCCCCACCCATATTCCTTCTTAATTCTCAGGATACCAAACATTGCTGGAGAAATTAATGATACTCTCCTGATAGAGTTGACTTAGAATTCATGATATATAAACCCCACCCAACCCTCAGTGCTGCCTTTTCAGTCTTTTAATTCATAAGGATTCCCTGATGTGGTCACCACAGAAACTTTTTCAAACTTGTATTTGTTTCAAATCTTCAACCCCTATTCCAAATCCCTTCTGGAAGACAATGTCCTGCCCTAATTTATTGAGAAGACCATAGTCATCTCATGTGAGCTCCCTCATTTCCCTTCTTCCATCCCCTAAAAACCTTTCTGTCCCTTCACTTACCTTTACCACCTTCCCTCCTTTTCTCAAAGAAAAAGAGCTCTTCTCCTTGTCAGATCAGTCCCTTAATTGTGCCTTTTCCCCTCTCTCCTAACCACGTTGTCTAGGGTTTTTATTCTGTTTGTCATTTCTGCTTTCAGTCATCTAACAGAGGTTTATTAAATATTTATCGAGTGCTGCTGTGCTAAGCAGTGGTGACACAAAGAAAAAGAGTTCTTCGTCCTAAGGAGAGAAGCTTACATTCAGATGGAAGGAGATAACATACAAGACTCGTACAGAATAGCTTTTTCGTGTTTTTTTTTTCTTTTTCCAATTGTGTCCAACTCTTTGTGACCCCGTTTGGGTTTTTTTTCTTTTTTTTTTTTTTGGTAAAAATAATGGAATGGTTTGCCATTTCCTTCTCTAACTCATTTTACAGATGAGGAAACTGAGACAAGTAGGGTTAAGTGACTTGCCCAGGATCACATAGATTGTGCCTGAGGCCGGATTTGAACTCAAGAACATGAGTCTTCCTAACCTTAGGTCCAGCACTCTATCCATTGTGCTGCCTAGATGCCCTACAGAATAGCTAGATGTTCGTCTTAGAGGAGAAGACACTGGTAGCTTGGGGGACCAAGAAAGAACTCCCCTAGAAGATGGCAAGGTAATCTGAGACGTGAAGGAAGCTAGTGTTTTTACCCACACAATGTTCTCACCCCATCCTATCCTGTACCCTAATTCCAGAATAACTCTCCTAATGCATGGGTATATTCATATCACTGTCCTTCCCCAAAACATTAATTGGTTCCCCATTGTAATAGACAGTTTGGAGTAATAGATTCTGAACTCCTTTGACATTCAAGGCATTTCACAATCTGTCTCTAACTTAACTGTGAAGCTTTATTTGGATTCCACTTTTCCCCTTTTCACATCCAATGCTTTACCAAGCTAGGTTACTTGCTATTCCTTGAAAATATTCCATACTGTCCTTATAATAGTATCCTGAAACACTCCCATTTAAAATCCTACACAAACCTTGTCTTCCGTGTGGCTTCCTCTGGTCTTCTTAGCCAGAAACCATCTCTCTCTTTTCAACTCCTATGGTACTTAGTCCCATTCTCACCCACATTTACAGTCTAATGTGTACTAGATTTATTTGTGAATGTCTCCTCTTCCCTAGTAAGCCTCTTAGAGGGAAGGGACCTAACCTTCCTTATTAATCTTTGTTCCTTCATTAGCATTACAATGCCTTGCCCACAAACATGCAATAAATGTTTATTAAATTAAGTATAAATACATAAACAAATTTAGAAACAACTTGGATAAAAATTATATTTGCCCAAACATCATGTTGTATCATATGTGTTTCTGCACAGTGATCTTAATCTGTCAAAATGTAACCTACTTTAGAAAATACCGCGTTATTACTTCACCTGTATAATAAACATTGTATATAATTTAGACAATAATTATTTGATCCCCACACAACCTCTATGAGGCAAGTGCTATTCATTATTCCTATTTTAGAAGGGGAAAACTGAGAATAGGCTCACATAGCTAGCAAGTATCTGAGGAATGGTTGGAACTCAGGTCTTTCTGACTCCACATCTAACACTCTGACTACTATGCCCAGTTACTGCCTTCATGGAACACCTGTGAAATTGCAGGTCTAGACTAAGAGTATTTCAAGTCCTTCCTTTTCCATTTTGCTGTTATTTTTCTGTAAATTTTTCTTGTTTCATAAATGAATGTATTTTGTTATAAGTATTAGGGACTGAACCTGTGAGATCACTGGTTTAGAGGACTCCCAGATGAAGAAACTCTTCCTATTAATGCAGGTTGGCACGATCTCTGTAACTTATAGTCTTACAAGTTTTCTGGCTCCGAGAGGTTAAGTGACTTGCTCTGGCCTAGGTTATATAATCAATATGTATCAGATAAAGGACTTGAACTCAGGACTTTCTAACCCTAAGGCCTGATCTCTATCCACTAAACCTTCTTGTCTTTATTTTCTAATGATTAGTTTAATTTGCATTTTAAAATATTTGATATCATATATGATGGTATTTCAATTATTAGTTTATTACTATGATACTTTAATAGTCCCATGGTAATTTAATAAGGAGAACGAATGCTTTATAAGTAAAATCAGCTGCAAAGACAGATGGCTTTTTAAAAAGAAGTTATTTCATTAAGCAGGAAAACCACACGTACAAATTCTTAGAAAACAAAAATGACTTTCATTCAGTAGAATTTACTGATGGACTGAGATCCAAAAACACAATGAAAATTGATGTCTTACAGCATGCAAATTATAGTTCTTGACTTCCTATTTGTTCATCTTTGTTATATAAATGTGCATACATATTTTTTAAAATTGCATGCATATGTACACCTGAAAAATGTTTCTCAGAGTTAGAATACTCAAATGAGCGAGAAGTATGTAGAAGAATACAATGTTGTTTAAAGTTATAGTTTGAGAACATGAAAACTTGGAGTTTAAATATTATAGACTTCAGTTGAATAGCTGGTTTATAATTACTTCAATATATTGTTTTTATTAATTTTATTATTTATTAATAAGCTTTTTAAAAGTTTATTAATTGGAGTTTAAATAGTATAGCACTCCAGTTCTAGAACCTAGCACAATGTTTGGCACAGAGTAGACACTTAATAAATTGTTGTTATTGATTGATTGAATGAGATAGATAGTGCTATAATCTAATTCCCTTTCCTATACAATGGTCAGATCACTGGATAAAAACCACTTTGTGGTATAATTTGCTTTTGTGGAAAGAACAGTTGTTAGAATAATAAAATTATATCCCCCAAGAAGAATTTAATGACCCAAGGAAAGGTTATGACCTTTCCCCCCATTTTGCTTTTCTGTTAATGATACAGTACAGATAGAGCTCTTCAAACAGAGTTGAGAAAGGGCTCTAAAATGTGGTGGAATAACAAAGCAACATGTCTTCAGATGTTTTCCTTTATCCCTTCTTACAAACCTTCCAGTGATAATGGGCCTGTGAGGAGTATAACTGCCCATTTTGCTATTTTCTTCTTCAATGATTAAGAAAAAGTACATAAGGACCTAATTGTTTACATCTCTAATTACAATTTATAGTGCATGCTGTGGCTGATACAAACCATGTCTCGTAATTTTGTTTTAAGTAGTTGCTCACTATTCTATATTGTGGTTGGTGCCTGAGAAACAGAACATTGGCCATTTCCCGGCAGATAGCCGTAAGTTTCAATTCAGTCAGAATGCTGTATGTACTGTGATAGGCTTATGATTATTATCCAAAGATTGATGCTTTTTCAGGGAGTGTAAATTTGTGCAGCAGTAATCCATTAAGAAATCAATAATCATTCCATCTTGATGTGTAGTTCCTATTTAGTGTTATAAATGTACACCCAGACCTAAAACCACTTCTTTCCCCCCCCGAAATCATAGTTGACCGTTGAAAATGAGAGGAGGAGAATTTCTCTTTCTGCAGGATTTGTTTCTCCTTGCATTAGTCCTTTTTTGTATAGTTTATCAGGTTAGTTTGAGTATTGAAGGCTGGCATATTTCCACATATATGTGTGTTTTTCGTGTATATATAATGTGTGTATGTTATGTATGTATATGTACATACATAGAGCTAGGGAAGGTTGATGGAAAGATATATACTAAGATATAAAAGTCCTGTGCTCTTTTTAAACTTGTGCACTTTGTTATTTGACCTTGGTCAGTCATTTATGATTTAATACCTCAGTTTGTCTTTCCTATAAAATACGATGAATCCAGCACTTCATGGACATGATGGGTATACTGTTACTTCATTGTCTCGTGCCCACATTATTCTAATAGCACCCCATCTTTTTCTGCTTTCTTTCTTTCCCTTCTGGCTACGTTGCTCCCATTCTTAACCCTCAATTGCTTATAGCCTACAAATATCTTAGCCAACTATGTAAGGCCCTTCATTCCTCCAACCTACCTTTCCAGCCTTATTTCAAACTCCTTCCTTCATGTACCATACATTCCATCCAGAATGAATTACTGGTTGGTTTTTTGATCTTATTCTTTAATTGCACCTACCTCCATGTGTTCATGCAAACTGTCCCTTGTGCCTGGAATGTACTCCTACCTCATCTCTGTCTTCATGTACAAACTCTTAATGAAAGCCTTCCTGAGCTTTCTTTCATATTTCTTACACCCTTTGATTAGAATTCCTCCTTGCTCATCTCACAGTCTACCTTCAATCATAATTCTTCATGTATGTGTCTTACCCCTTTCCTTCAGTAGATGGAAGGATGGTGATAGTAGGTTACCATGCTGTGCTCTAAGGCCCACAGGGCTTATCTATCCAATTCACAGGTAATGACGCCCATCTGGGTTGTCTTCCCCTGTTAGACTGTGAGTACTTTAAAACAGGAGCTGCTTAATTTTCCATTTCCCTTGTACTTAGCAGAGTTCTTTGCACTTAGTAAATGCTTATCAAGTGCTTTTTCATTCATTCAGTCCTTTCATTCTCGATGCCTTTCATTCAGTAATGCTTAATAAATGTTTGTTAAATTTAGTTTCAATAGCTGATTAGTACTTTGCATAGAATATAATATATATGATAGCTATTAGTACTTTAAGGTTTTGCTAAATACTTTACAAAATATATCACCTCTTTTGATCCTGGAAGCAGCCTTGTGAGCCATTATACAATGATAATATTATGCCTTTTTACAAATGAGGACAGTGAGGCTTTTAGAGAGGTGAAGTGATTACCTATGGTCATATAACTAATAAATATGAGATCTGGATTAAACTCCGTGTCTTTTTTGATTCCACATTGAATAATGTTTCCATTTGCCACCCTGTCTCTCACAGAAGAATATTGTAAAATTACCAGATCTTATTTTCCATGATACTAATTTCTTTCCTGAAGGGTATTTAGTGTACAGTTGTAATATTTCAGAGGGAAAATAGTTTTTAGCTATTTATCACAATTAGCCATCTTTCATTCCCTCCAGAAGACACGGGCATGGAGGCAGATAAGTAAGTAGAAACAAAGCAGTTCTCCTTTGGAGATAATGGTGAGGGAGAATGCAAGGCTTTACTTTAAAATTTCTGTCAGTCTGGTAAGGTTTGAGGACAGGGAACTGCTTATGCCTAACTGTATTTCTCCCCCTCCACTCCTGTAGCATTTTCTAGGGTAGGACCAGAAAGCCTTCTTCCCTCTTAATTTAAGGTAGTGAGGAGCCCTTGGGCCTGTCAACTGATAAGCTCATCTGTTGGAGCTAGAAGTTTGTTGGCTATTCTGTTGTCAGGAAAAAAAACAAAGTTTGGTATGAGTTTGTTTGTTGCTGAACCTTGGAAACCGCCAGATTTGGTCTCTCCCTGTGCTGTTCTTCAGATGTGAAACTGGCACGCACTGGAGGCTGGAGGAAGGTGAATACAGTGACCTGACTTGAAACCATAAATTTAGAGCCTTGTGTAAGGGAGTGTACGTGTAGCAAGTATGGTGCACAATAGTGTGGCCATCACTAAGAATACTATCAGAAAATGGGGATAGTGTTGTGGCCCCACTGCTATGGCATCTGATCCTAGGAGCCTGTCTAGACACTTGTCTGCTTCTAGAAACTTTTTAGTGCTACTCTCCTCCCCTTTTAAATATAGAGTAATCCTGGGGTGGACCAAATCAGAATCTCCACTCTTTCCGGATTGGATTAGAACCTCCTCCTAGGGTTGGAAGAAGTCTTTTAGAGAGTCCCCAAGTGCTTTTGACTGTTTATCTCGGCAAGAATGTGGTAAGCTGCCACCCCACCCCCAGTTTGCTTTTTTTGTCAACAGTTTTAATTCATTTTACCACTGAAAATAATGCCCCTGATTGTTTATTTTTCTTTTTCTACTTTTTTTTAAATTAAGAATTAAACACCAAGTATCTGAATGAAGTTTGAAATGAATAGATTAGATTTTTGTATTTCCTTTTGTAAAGCAGGGTTTTGCAGTGTCATCCTTAATGAATTTTGAAGACTAGCATAATTATTTCTTCGGAATGTTGTTACTGATGGAATGCTTAGCCCATTCCTCCAGTCTCCCTCAGATCTCCTGCTCCAACAACAAACTTAAGCAAACAGTGTAGGTGTGACAAACCATTAACCCATTTTGAACTGAGTAGTTGGGTTACTTTCAGGTACTTTATCCATACTTTATCTTGAGAATATTTCCTTTTAAAATTCAGATGAAATTATGAGCCAAACCTGGAATCCATGCATGTATGGAAAAAGAAACTTAAGCTATTATTTTTTTTCCATTTTCTAATAAAATACCACAGAAAATAAAGCTGATAGAATTCCCTAGAGGAAAAGTTTTTGCTCTAGGTAAAGCAGTTGGTTTGACCATTTGAAATTCCCAAGCCAGTTATTTATGTTTTAAGGCTGAAAAGATTTGTTGATAGATATCTTAAAAAACTCATAAAAGAAATAGAATCATCAGATATGCAGCTGACACATCTAGAAGACCTTTGGAAATAGGCTTTCACGTTGAAATTCTCTAGCTGTGATCAGTAGGGTTCAAAAAAAAAACAAATTAATTTAAAGAGATCCCTGCAAAGAGGTTCATTCAGAAGCTTCTGAATTTGCACTCTCAAGGTGCAAGCAACATCAGAATTTGCTTACAACTTCCTATTTCTGCTTTGTATGAGTGTAAGTTTTACTGCCCTCTCGTTAGTTTTGCTATTGTAATTGGGTTTGGAAATGTACCTGGAGGCATTATTTCAATATGTTCACCTAAGGAAGCCAGAAGACTGTGATGATTCACTCATACTTAGAGGGAAAAGTGGTTAGCTTGGTCTTTGTGTTTGGGGTGTTGACATTGGCTGTAGAGACATCATGGATGTCCTGGATCAGCTTTAACAGAATGTAGGCATGTGCACTTTAGAAGTACTTATTAGTCAAGTGTGGCTAGCCTCTGTCAGTCAGTGGCTGTTCCTTGGAATATGACTTTTGGCAGATAAAAATTTTCCAGTGAGAAAATCTGCTGTATTTCCAAGGTTTGGTCGTAAATTTAAGAACGCCTTTTCAGCACATTTAATCATTTTACTGCAGAAATGATGAGAAGGCAGCACAGTGTAGTGGAAAGGGAAGAGTGCTTAGAATTTGACCTCTTAGGATCATAAATTTACAATCAAAAGGGACCTTAGAAGCCATCATCTCATGTCTTCATTTTATAGTTGAGAAAACTGAGGCTCAGAGAGTTTAGATGTTAGGGGTAGAACTAGAATTCAAACAAAAGTCCTCTGAATCCAAGTCTATCACATTTCTACTGTGATAGGAGTTTAGGTTATAGCTCTACCATAATTCACTCATGTATTGTTGTTCAGTCATGTGTGACTCTTTGTGACCTCATTTGGGGTTTTCTTGGAAAAGATATTGGAGTGGTTTGCCATTTCCTCCTCCAGCTCATTTTACAGATGGGGAAATGGAGGCAAACAGAGTTAAGTGACTTGTCCAGGGTCGCATAGCTAGTATCTGAAGCCAAATTTGAACTCAGGTCTTCCTGACTCCAGGCCCTGCACTCCATCCGCTGTGCCACCAGGTGCCCTTTAATGTATGTATGTAACCGTGGCCAGATAGCTTAATATCCTAGGCCCCAGCTTCAGTAAGAAGGCTAGATGAGTAATTTTTGCTCTGAATCCTGGGTTCCTAGGATCCTTCCACAGTGAATAAAATAGCAGCTTATTTTTCAGTCCTGCTGTTTTTCTTTAAGCCCCTATGACATAATCAAGAAGTAGGGGTGCCTTCCAAGCATCCCTTTTTTTGTCAAGAAAGAAACATGTTCTCTAGTTAACTTACAGTGTCATGATTCCCAGCTCGGTTTTATGATACCTCATGGTAGCCCTAGTTATTTCAAGAGATATCGTGAAATTATGAGAGAGAAAAAAATCTTCACAACATTGATTGGGTATCTGTAATAAATATGACAATTTTTTTTTTTAAAGAAAAGAAAGTAGAATCATGAATGAAAATCATGGGTCAAAGAAATGTTCGTCTTTTGAAATCCTCAGTAGGTTATAAATTGCCGGGTATTAGTAAAGGAAAAGTGAGTATCCTGCTGGCTTTACTTCCCCACCTTTAAACAACAAATTTCCCCATTGAGTACTGAATCTTTATGGTGATAGTGAACACAGTAGGATTGTTAGCGATGCTAATGACAAACTGAAAACTGTGAACTTGGCATTTATGTTGGTCTCCATGACAGTGAATAGAGGAACTAACATAAGTTTCTGTTCTGCTAAGTAATAGGAAAGTTGAATGATAAAGTTTGTTGGGGAGGATGTTTGGAAGGGAAGGATAAATGAAAGACCACATTTACTTTCTTTTGTGCTTTTAAAAAAAGGGCTTGTAGGTTTATATTTTTCCTTCCCATGTCTAATTTTTCTTTACCATCCCCTTTATGGTCATTTAAAATTTCTTCTGCCTTATTTTATAATACACGTATAACATTTTTACACTGTCTACCGAAGGTACCTATTTTCTCTCTCTCTCTTCAGCTCCACTTTTTTTTTTCAAGTGTTCCCTTGGTTTGTTTACACAAAATAGACACATGTCCCTGTTTCAGTCTGTGAGGTTGTGCATCTTGTTGACACTTCAGGAATAATCAGTTTAGATTTCAGCAGCCGATTAGGGCAGCCAAACTGAGAAGCAACTATTAGGGATGGCAGCAGATGTCACGCTGTGGAATTCTCTGCATAAAAGGAATATAATTGAGATCATTTTATTCAGAGTATAGGCTCAAAAAGGCCCTGTTCTCTGGTTTTGATAGCATTTAACTTTCTTTATTTTTCCCCTTTTTGGTATCCTGAAGTACTTCACTGAACAATTAATTACTTCCCTGCAGACAAACATTAGGCATCTGTCAGTGTTGCATACAGCCATGACATTTTCATGAAGGGCCAGTTAATGTCTATCTGATCATGAAGTTGAGATAAGGAATGCTGGGGAGAAATTCAGGACTATTTTCTGTGACTTGTCAGATCATTTCGCCGTAACTTCAGCTGCTCCTTGAACCACCCCTGGAAGTAAGAAATGTGACTAGTGATACCATGTGGCACCCAAATACCGATTTGCTCCAGATAAGAAGCTGTATCCCTCTGATCTGGAACTGAAAGGAAATAGGAGATGCACATTTCAAATGTAGATACTTATACGGTTGACCCTACGCTTTACCAGTAGTCAGGGAAACATGGAATCAACCATTAAAAAACAGATTTATCGATGGATTTATAACAACTTTGCATATATAAATCAAACATTTGATTAATACCTATTAAGACACTTGTCTAGGCATTGTGGATACACAAAAGTTAAACTAGATTACCTCTTAAAGTCCTGGACAGTTCACATATGTTTAACTTAAACCATAAGGCTTTTTTCGGCCTCAGTTTGCTTATGATTTATTTGGACAGAGAAGTTATAAATATTTGAAAGTTAAATCACTTTCTAAAATTTAAAATCCAGATAGCTGTACAAGGAATAGTTTCAATAAATCAGCTTCTCAAGTATAAGATGCTGGTGGAGGTGGGGTTTGGGAGGGGTGACTTGGTTAGATAGTAGTTCGTCCAAAAAATTCTGATGTATTAGTGAACCATAAGTTCAATATGAATCAGTAGAATGATGTGGCAGCCAAGAAAACTGATCTTAAGCTTGAGATACATAGGTTACAGGTGTATGGAGGTAATAATTGTCTCTCTGAGCTCTGCTCAGTCATATCACATTTGAAGTATTGTGTTCGGTTCTGAACAATATGACTTTTAGGAATGCCATTGATAAGTTGGACAGTGTCCAGAAGGCACCCAGGATGGGGAATGGTTTCAAGTTAATTCAGTATTAGCTTCATTTGAAGAAACTGGGAATGTTTAGCCTGAAGAAGGGAACACTTTGGTGGAGGCAAGGGGGAATATGATTTCTGTTTTTTTCAATATTTGAGGGGCTCTCTTAGGAAAGGGCATTAAGTTTATTCTACTTGGCCCCAGGGGGCAGAAATGTGGGCTTTGAGAAGGATGGAAGTTGAAAAGAGGCTAATTTGAGCTTGATGTAAATAAGAAAAAATCCTAATAACTGGAGCCATGCAAGAATGAAATAGGTTCCCTTGGGAGGTCCTCCTCTAGGTCTTCAAGTAAAGGCAAGAGAATGACTTATCAAGAGGTATGTCTATGTCTACAAACATATATTTATTATTATTTTTAAAAAGTTATTTGTTATATAGTATGGCTCTCTGAGAGGGGGAGGGATAGCAGGAGAAATTTTGGCATGTAAAAATAGCTATAAAATTTATAAATATTCATACACACATATGTACACACATGTATAACATGTGTATATGTTTATAAAATTTTATTACTATATTTTTATAATGCCAAAATTTCTTCTAGTTTCTCTCCCCTCTCAGAGAACCATCCTATATAACAAATACTTTTTTTTTTTTTTGCTTTTTGGTGAGGCAGTTGGGGTTAAGAGACTTGCCCAGGGTCACACAGCTAGTTAGTGTCAAGTGTCTGAGGCTGGATTTGAACTCATGTCCTCCTAACTCCAGGGCTGGAGCTCTATCTACTGTACCACCTAGCTGCCCCATAACAAATACTTTTTAAGATATATTAATAAAAGAAAAGTATAAATTGGCAAAAACCAGTCAGTACACAAAAAAAGTGTGAAAATATATGCAATATACCATGCCCATGGACCTCTCACTTCTGCAAAGAAGTGGGGTGGAAGGTGTCTTCTCATGTCTCTTCTTTGGGGCCATACTTATTCTTTGTTACTTTTCAGTCTTCATTTTTTTTTTGTTTTTCGTGGTTCTTTCCATGTAAATTGTTGTAGTTCATTGTTTAGATTGTTTTCTTGGCTCTGTTTACTTCACTGTGTATCACGTCACATGAATCTTTCCAAGCTTTGTGTTCATCATATTTATTATTTCTTACAGCACAGCAATATTTCATTGCATTCATGTATCACGATTTATATAGCCATTCTCCAGTGGAAGGGCATCTACTTGGTTTCTAATTCTTTGCTGCTACAAAAAAGTGCTAACATAAATATTTTTATGTATATGAGGGCTTTCTTATTATCAGTAACATCCTTAATATGCACTAAGAGGATATAAGCCTCTGAGTGGAATGACTGTTTCAAAGGACATGGGACTTTTAAGTCACTCCTTTGTGTAATTCCAAATTGCTTTCCAAAATGAAAACTGTACTGAACCACGACTCTACTGACAGTGTACTAGTGTGCCTGTTTTGCCACAACCCCTCCAACATTGACTGTTCTCATATTTTGACATATTTGTCAAATATATTTTATAAAGGACCTTTTTGTAGGTATGGGTTAGCCTCTGAGATCCCTTTCAAAGCTGAAATGATATAGTTCTGTGTTGTCTGAGTGAGTGCTGGTCTAATCATGTCATTATCTGGCTCAGAAAGCTTTAGGGAAGCTCTACAATAAAATACTGTCCTGTTTGACATCCAAAGACCTTTACAATCAGGTTGCAGCCTACCTTTCCAAATTATTGCGTATTACACATCTTAATGAGCTCTGTCTAAGAGCAAACTGGTCTACTTGTTCTTCAGTGTAGACCACATTCCATTTCCTGGTTTTGAGCCTTTGTACAGGCTGTCTCAAATGCCTGGAATGTACTTCCTTTCCCTAGCTTCCTTCAAACCTCAACTCATGTGCTATATGTGGTCTTTCTTCTATTCCCTCCGCCACAATGTCACACCCATTACTTTGTGTTTACAGTGTGCATTTTGTGTTGATGTTTGTTTCATGACTCCCTCTCCCTTTTCCTTGATAAAATATAAACTCCATGAGGACAGGATCAGTTTTGTGTTTTGTTTTGTTTTAATTTGGATCCATGATGCCTATCATGACGCCTGGCGTTTAATAAGCACTTTTTTTGTTGGAGATACCCAAAACAATATACACACCATTAACTGCAAAGTTTTATAAACCTATTTGGTAGAATCAGCTTTCTTATAAGGAATTACTTATATCAATGTAATTAAAGATTTGATTCCAGAATCCCCAAATGCTTTATAGACAGTAATGCTTCTTATGAATAAAGGTAAACTTTTCAGTGTATTTCACCACATGTTCTAGTTACTAATTAACGGACTAGCACCACTTCCTATGATTTAAGTTTAAATTATAATTCATTGAAAAATTATTATAGCTTTTACAACTAGCATATGCTCATTTCAGATATGTGATGCCTTTAATTTCTCAATGACAGGAGAAGCTTTCCTTTTTGCCTCAAAAAGTAATCAGTTTTGCTTCAATCTAGTTGTTCAGGCAGAGACTGAGTAAATAAATTATGTGTCATTTTTCTTCTTTGTATTCCCAGAGCCTTGTATCATGCTCTGCACACAGCCATTTAATAAATGTTTATTGAGTTGAATAACCATTTGTCCAGGATGTAGTAGGTGGGTAAATTCTTCAGATACGGTTGGTGTAGGTTACTTTTAAGTTTTCTTCTGTCTCCAGATTTCTTTGATTCTATAGCTCCATGGATTTAATTCCTATTCTGTTTTAATACTCAAATCTTTACTGATTGTTATTGCTATTTTAACTAAAGGAAAATGAGATATGATTCTGGATAAATCATTTAACAACTCTGGGAGTCAATTTCCTCATCTGTAAAATGAGGATAATGACATTTGCTCTATTTACCTCAGGGGGTTGTTATGAGGCAAGTTCTTTATAAATTGTAAAGTGCTATATACATGTAAGCTATATTTAGTAATACTAGATTTCATATTGCAAGGCAGCAGGGAAATGTAGCTCAAATTCTAACTGGCATTTTCTGGTGAGGTGACCCTGGGCAAGAAACTTAGCTACTCTGTGCCTCAGTTTCTTTATGAAATGGAGGTATTTCACTGTATCCCTCAGGAGCTTGTGATGAAAGTGCTTTTTGTACCCTAAAATGCTATTTCACTGTGTTGTTGTTATTACCCTGTAGTTAATATGTGTACCCCTTTTGGGGGCTCATAGATGTAGATGTGGAGGAGACTTCACAGTCCATCTAGTGGCTAACCCCCTCAGTTTTACAAATAAGAAAACTGAAATTTAGGGAAATTAAGTGACCTTCTCAAGTCACACAGGTAGTGTCAGAAGGGCTTTTTAGTGATTACTGAGGAATTATTATATTCCTGGACATTATACATAAGTGACTAGTTTTCCAATGGCTTGGTTTTAGAGATAGGGGAGGGGGACTGTTAGGATTCCCCTCATCTCTAAGACTATTGTACTTGGGGGAAAAGTAAAATTAAGCATAGAAGTGTGGTGTAGATAGACAACTGACTTGGAAGTCTTGAAGACCTAGGTTCAAGTCTTACCTTTGACACATACTGGCTGTATGACTCTGGACAAGTCATTTAACCTCTGAGTGCTGTGAGTAACTCTTTAAAACTGTAAGGTGCAGAGAAGGTGCCAACTAGAATTGGTGAGTTCCTTATACTAGTGAAATCACAGGTTGAGTCTCTCTCTCCCTCTTTCTAGCCACTTATGTTCTTCTTGACTTTCCTATAAACCTTTCAGATGTAGACACTATTTTTTCACCAGATCATTCTTATTGTTTGGTCTTTGGGAGAGTGGGGACCCAAGAGTCCTTTGCTTCGGGAACTTCTGCTTGGCAGCCTAGTGACTCAGGGAAACAACCCTTGGGATTTCCCACACCCATTGAACTCTCACCCCTCCACAACCAGGGTAGGTTGGACTAGCCAAGTCTAGCCAAGATTGAGTAGGTTGGAGTAGACTCAAGGCCATCTGCATAACCCGTGGATATTAAATGCTACCTTTTTGTGACATCTCCCCTTCCAGCTGTTTCTTCTTGTTCCTTTTAATCTCATTCACCTGTAGGAAGATAGAGGTGGGGATAAGCGGTATGTTACCAGTCAGGCCATATCTTCCTAATTCACTGAAGTGAACTTTTATGTGCAGAGCTCTCTGCTAGATACTGTGGTCCTGACCCTAGACTATGAGTACTTCTGTGGTCAAGGCTTGAACCCCAGGATTCAGGGCAAGAAAAGGTTGACAATTTTAGTAGCCATAAAGAGCAGCCCAGTAGGCTGCTTTACAGGGAAGCTCTATGCACTTCCTGACCTTCTATCTAGTCTACAAAAGAAAGACGTGTACCCCATCCTACGTTTTCTGTGCTTGATTTTCTTTGTTCTCCTCTGATTCCATTTTTTTTTCTCAACTCTGTTTCCTTTGGTTCATAGTTTCAGTTTCTCAAAACTTATTCTGGCTAAAACGTAATGAGATTTACTACAACTGAGTAATTTACCCTTCATTATACTGGCTTTTTTGCATATGAAATGAGGTGGCAGTGGGGCCAGTGTTTATAATGCAGGAAGTAGACTACCATCAGTGTACAGAGGTCAACCTTCAGAAAAAAAGAGGTAGCTAGCATTATTTCGTCCAGCCTCACTTTTCAGGATCTCCTTTTCTCTTTTGGCATTCCCCCTCCTGATGCTTAATTTATTTTTTATGCCCCACCCAGGCTTGCATTTCCTGGAATGCTCCAGATCTAGCTCCAAGCTCTAGATTTACTTACCTATTCTACTTACATTTCTTCTCTCCCCCTTTTCAAAATTTCTCAGCTTTGAGCCTTAGATCTCAGGACCACTATTTCAGATAGGAAAAGGTACCAGACCGGGATTTTGTCAAAGTGCTGCATTTGAGGACCTAGAGGGCCACATGTGGCCTCAGGCCACAAGTTCCCCACCCCAGGACTAGACCTTTCATTGGTATAGGGAATTCCTGGGGAAGAAAATTCCTCATTACCTGTATCTGCAACTGATTTGTCTTTGGTCACACCTGCTGTTTGTGTCAGAGACAGGACCTGAAAGCTGGTGTATCTGACTTTCAAGGCCAGCTCTATCTTACCATTCCAAGATGTCTCACTTGGGTTCAGTATTTCTGGGCCCAAGTCACAAAATCAACAGAAGTTGAGAGAGAGGAGGGACCTCAGTGGTCACCTAGTTCAGCCCCTTCACAAAGGGTGTTCCCCCACTGCAATATACCTGCCAAGCGGTTGTCCAGCCTCTGCTTGAAGACCTCTCTGGGAAGGGGAACCTACCACCTTTTGGTGCAGCCTTTTCCAGTTTTGTGCAGCTCTAATTCTTAGGAAGATTTTTTTCCTGACATCGCAGCTTTCAAATTGAAGTGTGTGAATCACATGCTTTACTAGCTCTCCCCATGAATTTTATTTTTTAAAAAAAGTTTATTTTATTTTATTTTCCATTAGCTAGCATTTATTTTCTCTCTTACCCACAACTTAAAAAGAAAAACAAAACAAAACTTATAACAAATATGCATAGTCAGTCAAAACAAGTTCCCACATTGCCATGGACCCTCTTGGAATTGCAATATAGATTAAGGTTGCTCAAGGTGAGCAAAATACTAACTTGGAGAAAGCAGAAAAAGGATCAGGGAGGTAGCAATGGCTTTTGAGTTGTTATGGGGTTATTATTAATAAAAAGTATGCTAGGGTCAGAACTCTCATCTTTTTTCAAAATGGTTAGTATGAGGAAGCCTCAGTAGGACTTCTTGTGCTTTTTTAGTGAATCATCTTCAGTAGGCCAAGATTTTTACCTATTTAGATACATAAAGCAGTAATGTTTACTGGTTCTTCATCAGTTGCTAGACTATATGTGCTATGTGGTCATTCAACATTTTCAGCTGTGTCTAGCTCTTTGTTGACCCCATTTGGGGTTTTCTTGGCAGAGATACTAGAGTGGTTTGCCCTTTCCTTCTCTAGCTTATTTTACAGATGAAGAGTCTGAGGGAAATAGGGTTAAGTGACTTGCCCCAGGGTCAGACAGCTGTTAAGTGTCTGAGGTAAGATTTTTGACTTCAGGCCTAGCACTCTATCCACTGTGCCACGTAGGTGCCTAGATATATACTCTACTGATGCAGCAAATTGTCAAATTGTGCTGATACACCTTACTTTGAAGAAAATTCAATCTAAAAGCATAACCCAGTGCAATGTAGAAATTAAAGAATGTTTTTTCCATTACAAAAAGTTTTACTGTTAATTTCCTTAAAAACTTCTCTTTTTGGAAGGATCCCCAATGTTGATGCCTGTAATAGTGTACTTAAATGCAATTTGATTTACAAAATTTTGACTTACTTTTCTGTGCATATCTATTACATCCTATTGGGTATATCTAGATTTAACTAAAAATTGATTGTAACTTTAAAAATGTAGTTGATACTGTGAATGTATTTGATTAGTAAGATTATGTTCTCTCGTAGCCAGTTTTGTTTGTTTAACCCTGTTATTTCATCAGTATAAGTATAGGGAACTCCTGGTGAAGAAACTTTCTATTCCAATACAGATCCAGTAACTATTCTACAACTTGAAATCTAAGAGAATATCTGGGGACCCTGAGAGATTAAATGACTTGTACAAAATTACACAGCCACTATGGGTCAGAAGCAGAACTTGATTCCACGTAGTTCTGATTCTGAGATTATCCATCTGTATTATACCATACTGTTTCCAGAAAAGAGTGACATAATAAGAACTTAAATTACTACTATTAAAAAATTCCCAAGATGTATGTGAAACAGCTGAAATAAAATCAAGAAATAGCTTTTAGCAAAAATTAAACCAGATATCTTTATTTAATCAATAAACATTTTTTGATCAATAAACCTTTATTAAGGGTCTACTATGTGCCAGATAGCATGCTCAGTGCTGGATTACACTTATTGTACAGTTGTAATATGAAGAATTCAGGCATTTTCAGGTGATTATAGTTAAAGCAAATTCTTCATTTTGAAATCACTTTGAATAGTGCCTTACACATAGTAAGTGTTTTATAAATATCAAAGTTAATGTTATTTATTCAATTCTATAGCAAGGGGGTACCCTGCACTATCAATTAGCTGAATGAAAATGGATGTGTATTTTCTGCTTAAGAAGAGGCTACATTTCCAGTTGTTGTAATATTGCTGAAGCCCCTAGGGAATTAGTTTTAAGAAACCAAAATTTTAAAAAATAATCTTGCTTTCAAGAGATACTGGGAGAGGGTGATTCATACATCAGTTAGGGAGGGAAACAGGAGAGGCAATCAAAAGAAAAGATCAGTTAAGAGACTAGATATATGTGGGTATGGAATTTGAGTATTATAATATGGGAAGCCAGCCTGGTCAGTGACAGTAACTGTGTCCCTAACTAAACAAACAGGTTGTGTTTCAGAAGTTCATTTGTAAGTCAGTTGTTCCCAGAGGAGCAATGCTTTATCTCATAGTTAGACTCTGAGGCTAACCTAGAAAAACCTCTTTAAACCCCTTAATTTAACTGAACTCAAAATTCCAACATGCGAAAACATTGATTCTGTGGGAAAATGTGTTCCACATTTCAGCTGGAGATTCTAGGAACACACCTTTTCTCCTATTTCATATGGTGGCAGCTTTAGCTTTAGGATTTAGGATACCTGTGTCAGCTGTGGAATTGAGGACTCCAGAGAGTGAGGAAGATGGCTCCTAAGTTATACAGGAAGTGACAGTAGTGACTTTGGCGCTTGGTGTTGACTATTATGTTCCATTATGTGATTCCTATTTATAATAATAGCTGTCATTTACATAGTTTTTTAAGGTTTAAAAACATTTTATATGCATTATATTTTTTTGGAAACAACTTTATGAGTCCTGCAGGTATTGTTCCCATTTTAGTGATGGGAAATTTGAGGCTTGACCAGGGTCACATAGCTCAGGTGGGATTTGAACCTAGAACTTTCTGACTTTAGGTCTAACACTGTCCATTATGACATGTTCTCTTTCAATAATTTCCTTATTTTGCTGCAGTGTTGCTCAACACTTAAAATACCTATCAGCTTCTCCTGATAGTTGTCCTTTCCACATTGCTTTATTGATTATATATGTGTAAAATGAATAAAAGTATTTGGGTAGTGAAGTAAACAATTGAAGGAAAACTGTTATTTATTATGTTAACTTTTCTTGAATTTGGTTTTCTAGATCTATGACAGTAGCTCTAGTAGAGAGGATGTAGAATACATTTTTTTTTATATTTAGAATGCTAATGAAATACAAATAATTTTAATTTTCCAGTAGAGCAAAATATAATGCTATATTATGTCCAAGAGTTTTATTATTTTGGATCTGTATTCTCTTGCAAAATAATGATGCTATCTTCATTTTTAAGAAAAACTTTAAATAAAGTTGACCATTCTTGTGGTTCTTCTTCCCATCACTGCACTTTGTCTTATGCCCACCCCCATGGTGAGAATGCTCTTCTGTTTTCCCCTGTCTCTGCCCATTGAAATTACTCCTTTCCCTAAAGGCCCAAATCATTTTGCAACTCCTCTATGAAACCTTCCTTAATCCCCTCAGATTAACATGTTTTCTCCCGCTTTAGATTTCACATACTAATTTATTTGTATTATTACTTAAAACAGCCCTGACCACTGGTGTGGGGAGTTGCGACCCATTTACAATTTTTACACAGTCTTTGAGAGTTGCTTTGACCAAAAAGATTCTTTGGACTCTAAATTTAGCTAGGCTGATCTCTCGTGAAGGACGTACAGTTTGTCACTAAGCCCATACTTAAAGCTTTTCCATCTTGATAAGACTTGCCAACACATACATTCTGATATCATAGCCTTAAAAAAACCCGAGATTACCTTTGCCCCATGAGGTGTATCAGAGTGTGACCAAACATGCATAAATGCATCCGTATTTTATATGTGTCACATGTATAGATAGTTATACATACACATAGGGGAAAAAAAGGAGCTAGTTGGCATGGTAGAGTGGATTGAAAATCATGGTACCGAGGAATCAGGAACATCCAAGTCCTGTCTCTGACATACGAGTGGTTCTGCGCATCTTGTATGATAGTCTAGTCATTTCTATACATATCCTCCCATTAGATTGAAAGCTCTTTGAAAGCAGGGCCTAAAGTATCCTACTTCATTGATTTCCCACTCTGGAGCAGTGACATATACATAGTGTGTATCTGTTTAATAAATGTTTGTGGAATTGGATTGAATAACTTAGAGACTTCTTAAGTAGCACTTTAAAACTGGCTGCTTTGTGAAATTTTTGACAAGTCTGGTACACATGTGTCTGTAAGATTTCTCCCCTCCCCTCCTTCCCATTCTTCCTCTTTCTTTCCCTCCCTTCTCTTTCCTTTTCTTCTGTCTCCTTTCCAGAGTCCAAAGTCATAGTGCATTTAGATAGATATCCCTGTTGGGTTTTCTGTTGTTTGTTTTTTTAGGCAAGAGATCATTCTGATTGATGGGTTTCAGGGTGTGAACAGCAGGCTCTTATTATAATTCTGGAGATATGGGTATCTAAAGTTGCCTGACTTGCTGTAGGGCTGGTTAGCCAGGCAAACATCTATTATCTTGAGAACTTGTACCAATTAATCTGCTATCCATTTTAAGAAACCTAACTGTAAAGTCATTCATTTTCCCAAGGTGGCAGAGATGTAGATTAAATTCCCATGTGAGGTCTAGATCTGAAAATGTCCTAAGTTAGTACAGTGGCACCTGATTGCTAGCAAAACTTTTTGTTTAAGTATAGGCTAAGAGAGGACTAGGAATATCCCAAAATAAGAGAAAAAAGAGAGAGAAGGGTACTGTGACTATCAAAATGTCACATCAGAAGTTTTAGGTTTATAATGTTAGGTACTAGATTACATCCTAAAGGCAACATGAAATATGAATAGTTATAATTTATATTATTCATTATTATGACTTATTAATTATTCAGCCTCAGCCTGTTGATGCATTTATTGAGAGCCAGAGTTAGGGTAACTATTCTGCAAATCTTTAGTGTTACCATACATGTCCTTTAACTTTAGAAACTTCATGTTGGTTTCAAAAGAATTCTTTTGGAGAGAATGCTAGATATGAATGCATATGTTGTCATTTTGCAGTAGAAATATTTTTGCTTCTGGAAGATAGAAATATTAGATACATACTCTCTTTTTGTTATTTTTCGAAAGAGGCATTTGCCTCATATAAATAACACTACAGACTTTAAGAGTTATATTTTTACTGCTGAAGTAACACCATAGAATGATACTTAAAATGCATATGAATGATGTTATTTTCATGAACTCCTATCATATAATGAATTCCTATTTAGAACTAGACAGGTCCAGAAAATAATTTTGTTTCCAAAAGTGTTGATCGTGAGACAAATGATTTTTTGTGTAGTGGATAAATCACTTTAGTATCATAGAATTACAGATGGATAATTATAGGATATCTACAAGCCATAATAGCTTTACTTGGAAATTATAAGGCAGGATATACCTTCCAGAAGAGGAAAGACTAACTTTTTGATAAAACCATGAGGAACATACAGTTTGGTCTAGTGCTGATACCATTTAGGCCGTGTTAATCTGTAAACTCTGAAAGTCAGTGAGTTTGCCTTTTATTATATCTAACTGAAGGTTTTTCACTAGAAAATGTGAAATCGTAGTTGGTAAATGGATGGGATTGGGCAGCAGGCAGTTTACTTGAATGGCAATATTGCTATTTATCCTAATATAAACTCAAGATATTACATTGTTGTAGTACTTCAAGTTAGATAGTAGAAAAAAAGCACTGGATTGGAAGTTAGGAGACCTGAATGCTATTAACAAGCAATGATACCTTATAAAAGTCACTTGACGTGTTTGGCTCTCAATTTTCCTGTCTGCAAAATGAAAGAACTAGATGACGCCCCCCACCCTCCCAGATTTCTTCATACTCCAAGATAATAAAACTAATATTGGTCTTTTTGTGATTTGGACTAATGAGGATAATGGGACCCTTGTTCCAAATTCCCCTTTCTCTTTTCATTCCCAATGTGCGTCTTGATTATTGCACCAAGATATCAGACTTAGCAGGATGAAGTTAGCCTCATGGAGGCAGGGGACAAAACTGTGCTCGCAAGTCCCTGTTACCAGTCCTAGTGCCAGTGTGCCAATTAAGAGTTGATATTCTTCAAGAATGCTCCTATCTGATGTTGGACAGGTATTTTTGGGCAGATCACTCTAAGAAGTCACAGTTTGGGTGACAGTAGTTCTCATCAAACCCCCCTCTACCACTCTTTCCCTACCTACCCTATTTGGGATAACAATTCTCAAGGTTCTTCTGTTCTGTGTGATAGCACATGGTTTCCTTAAAAGGCAGAATCTTTCTTAGTAGTGAGTCAGGGTGTTAATAAATTCAGTTCAATTCAACCATCATTGGTTACACCTGCCATACAGTGCAAGGCATTGTTCTAAGTGCTGGGAGTACAAAGATCAAATTTACAAAAAGTCGTTGCCCAGGAGGATAAATACTTCTTTGGGATGCTATGTCCTCAGATCAGCTGGGTAATAGAGCCCTGGACATAGAGTCAGGAAGACCCAGAGTTCAAATTTGACTCCACACACTTACTCCCTGTATGACCATGGACCAGATACTTCTGTTTGTTTCAGTTTCCTTATGTGTAAAATGGGTTTAATAATAGCACCTACCTCCCAGGATTGTTGTGAAAATAAAATGAAATCATGTATGTAAACTGCTTTGCAAACCTTAAGCTCTCCATAAATGTTGTTATGATCATATTATTATTATTTTCTAAAAGCCAGAATTGCAAAGGTGTCCTTCTTGTTAAGTCATAGCCTAGACATTAACAGATTCTCACACTTCTTTAAACATTTCCTTAAGAAAACTTGCTCACTAGAGATCATATGGTTCACTCCATATCAAGAAGTGCCAGGCAATAATTATTCTCTTCTTCTCTTATCTCTTCACCTGAGCACCAGCTACTGCTAAATACTACACAATGATCCCTGAGATACCTGTTGAGAATATAATGATGTTTTATTACCCTTTACCCTTATGGGTCCAAAGTCTGTACAAATATGAACTATTATTATTATTGTTGTTGTCTCTTGAGGAGACTTGGTTATACAGTTAGTTTTGCTTTTTTCTTTAGTTCTAAAATATGGAATTACCATAAACATCATACCTGGCACACAGACTCTTAGGGTAACAAAAGTTAACAATAGCATTTCACATTAGAGTTTCAAGCAAGAATTTCCTTCTTGCTACACAAATGCTTTAGCAAAACCCCAAGGATCTTCTGAGCAAAACCATAGTATATAGTTTATAACTGAATAATAAAATTATCAAAAGCATCTTTTGCTTTAACTTTTAATAATTTCTGATTTGTGGCACAATATGAAAATCACCACTAGTCTCTTTTAACTCCTTTTACCTATTCAACCACTGTAGACTTTTCTGTCCCAAGTCATCTCTTCCCTCTAGTCATTTTAGTGAAGGATATTTCTATAAATATGACCCTTGCCGTTTTATAAGAATGCTAACATCATCCATATTGATAAATCAGTTGGTATCCTCATGTATTATTTCATCTACTTGAATTCCCAGGTCCTGTTCTCCCACTTCCAAACAGAGCCATCTTGGAGACTTCCTGTTTTCTTAAAGTATTTCAGTGTGATTGTGTCACTTGTTATTGGCAGATCAATAGAAAAATCCCCATTCCCAAATCAGAGCTCAGCATGTCTCAACAACTACATTGTTTGGAGGTATGAGGAAACAGGTGTTTGGAGAAATGTATATAAATTTCAATATTCAGCATATTGGCAGTAGTAAGGAAAAGCAGTTTTGTATTGCCTATGGGAGGCAGACATCCCATTAGCATATTCAAGGAAAGGTATCTGGTCACTTTAATTAATACACAAGACTTTCACACCTTTATTCTTGTTGAACATATGTGCCCTTTACTCTCCCTGCTGAATAAAGGCCAGTTTTTTTAAAGTATTTTCAGTAAGATTTAGTTATCCCCCCCAAAACAAAACAAAACAAAACAAAACAAAAACAACAGAAGTAGCAGCAGCAACAAACATTCTAAGCAATCTGGTCTGCTTCGATACAAAATCTTTATTCTCACTATAACCTCTAGTTCCTCCAACTCTCAGTGGGGATTGGAAGGACCCTTTCTATGACTGTATTTTCTTCCCTTCCTAATCTAAACTTTACATGTAACAAGTATTATATACTTCCGCCTACAATGAACTCCTTTGCCCCGTGGTCCTATTGCCGTTCTTAACTTGCCAGAGCCTAATCTTGTGCCTTGGTACCATTCCTTTTTGTATTTTCTACAAGACTGCCCTCACTAATCCTCTTCTAATTTTTAATCTCTGTTTATCTTATGCCTCTTTTTCTGATGCTTACAAGTATGCCCAAGACTCTTCTAGCCTATATATTCTACCTTATAAAAAATGCACTTGATCCTATCATATCCTCAGCCCATAATCTTATGTTTCTTAACTCTCTCATCCAAATCCATGGCAAAAGCCGTCTCTACTCATTGTCTTCATTTCTGCTTTCACTCACTTCTTGACCCCCAGGAGTCTCATTTCTGACCTTATTACTTGATTGAAAATACTCTTTCCAGAATTGTCAGTGATCTCTTAATTGCCTAATCTGATGGCTTTCTCTCAGTCTTCATCCTTTTTGACTTTACTGCAGCATTTACTGCAGCATTTGACACTGTTGATCACCCCTTTCTTGTTACTTTATCCTTACTAGGTTTTCCTGACACTTCTCTCTTTTGGTTATCATCCTATCTGTCTGGTGACCTCTCAGGTTTCTTTGCTGGATCATAACCCATGACTTCCCCCCAACAGTGGATACCCTCCAAGGCTTTATCCCTTCTCTCTCTGTACTCTTTCTTGGTGATTTTATCAGTATCTATAAATTAAATTATCCCCTCTATGCATGTGACTCCCTAATCTGCATATACATATCCAAACCTAGTCTCTCTCCTGAGCTCCAGTCCTAGAGCTAATTTAATCAATCAGCAAATATTCATTAAAGATCTCCTATGTTCTAGGTACTGTGCTAGGTATTGGGGATACAAAGACAGGAATGAAACAGTCCCTGCCTTAAGGAGGTTGCATGCCACGTGGTAAGACAGACTTCACATGTATTAGTTTATTAAAAATAGATGGACAATAAAAGATAATTTGAGAGGCACTAATAGCTAGGGGGTTCAGGAAAGACCCTGTAGAAGGTTGTAATTGAGCTGAGCTTTGAGGTGTAGATCAATCAGTTCATATTTATTATGCACCTAGTATGTGCTAAATATTGTCAGTGAGGAGGAAGGGCATTCCAGGCATGGGAAAGTCATATTCAAAAGTATGGATAGAAAGATGGAATGAATGTTTGGTATAAGTCTTAAACTTAAAACTCTCTGGTCTTAAACTTAGTTGTTGAGATGTGTTGGTCTCTAGCTTGGGAATGGGGATTTTTCTATTCTTCTGCCAATGACAGGTGATACAGTCAGACTGAAATACTTTAAGAAAACAGGAAGTCTCCAAAATGGCTCAATTTGGGAATGGGAGCAAAGAACCTGAGCAAATGGTTTGAATTAAGGAGGGCAGAACCTGGGAATTGAAGTACATGAAGTAATACCTGGGGTAAATACCACTTTGCTTTCATACACTTCAAAGTGTGTGGAAGCAAATAATGTTCTAACAAGACTAGGAAGTTAGTTTGGAGTATTAGTATTAGATATTTTTTAATGGATTGTCTTGTAAGCATGACAAACTCAGCATGACCAGAGCAGAATTAGTCATTCTCCCCAGAAATCCTTCCCTCTTATTCCCTTTCCTATTTCTGTTGAGAACATTACCATTGTTATGCGCACAGAAGTTGCAACTTTGGTTTTATCCTTCCCTCTTCCCTCTCTTTTACCCCATGTAGACAAAGAGATGCCAAGTATTGTCAGTTCTACTTCCATGGAATCTCTCATATCCATCTCTTGCTCTCTACTTACAAGGCCATCTCCCAATTTTAATAATATGAATGATAATGATGATGATGGTGGTGATGACAATGATGATATTTTGATAATGGTTATGCTGGTAATAACTTATTATTAATACAATATTAATTATGACCAATAACAGGTAATATCCATATACTGGTTTAATTTACATATCTTACCTCATTTGCTCCTCACAGCAACTTGGTTATTATTATCTCTATTTTACAGATGAGGAAACTGAGGCTGACAGAAGTTAAGTGAGTTGATCAGGGTAACATAGCTAGTAAGTGTCTAAAGTAAGGATTAGAACTCAGGCCTTCCTGACTCCAGGCCCAATCCTCTATCCACTGGCACCACTTAGTTTGTTCATGTGTTTAGACTCTAATTGCTTCTTTCCTGGACTTTTGCAGTAGCATTCTAACTGGTCTCCTTGTCTGTAGTCTCTTACCCTCTCTAAGAAATCCATTATTTATGCAGCTGACAAATTAATGATTCTTAAGAAGTCTAACTAAATTACTCTTTGGTTCAAGAAGCTCCAGTAATTCTTCTTTTCCTTTAAAATAAAATGTAAACTCCCAGTGGTTAGCATTTAAGCCCGTGTACTGTCTGGCTTCAATTCATCTTTGCGGATTTGTTGTATGTTTCTCTCTTTTATGTATTCTGTGATCCAGCCAAGATGGCATACTGCTGTTCCCCCATACATGACACTCGATCTTCTGTCTCCATGTCTTTGCACAAAACTGTCACCCATGCCTGAATGCTCTCCCTCCTCATTTCTGGTTCCTGTTGTCCCTAGTTTACTTCCAGACTCAACTCAAGTGTCACCTCCTGCTGGAGGCGTATTTGAATTTATTTTTCATTTAATTATCTATGTGTTTGTTGTCTTCTCCCAGTGCAGTGCTCCTTAAGATCAGGGATTGTTTTGTTGTTGTTTTTAACTTCGTATCTTCAGCACCTAGCTCAGTGCTATGAATGTTGGGGGTTAATTATTAATTATAATACTAGTAATTAATAAATGCTTGTTGAATCCAAAGAGATAAAAAAGAAGGAAAGAATATTTATGGAGCATTATTTGTTGTAGCAAAGAACTGGAAATAGGAAGTACCTATCAATTGGGGAATGGTTATATAAATTATGATATATGAACATAATGGAATATTATTGCAGCCCCTAAGAACTGATGAAAGCGACAGATCCAGAGAAACCTGGGAAGACCAATATTGAATGTGCGTATAAGTTTTCTGTACAACTTTCAGAGTGAAGTAAGAAAAACCAAAAAAAGTAATTTATACAATAGCTTCAACAATGTAACGGAAGACATCCTTGAAAGACTTTGATCAATGTAATGAAAATCCCCAGTTCCAGGAGATTCATCATAAATCACCCTTATGATGTGACCAAAGAATAGATCTCTTTTGTTTGACTACAATTATTTGTTAAGAGGGATATTTAGTTGTTTGCTAGTTTTATTGAGGAGGAAAGTAGTTAATAAGGAAATGAGTGATGCCAAGAAAAGAAAACAGCATTAATGAAATGTACCAGAAATACACAGAAGATAACAGAGGGAAGTTGAGAAAGATACAGAAAACCAAGACAACATTGGAATTACCATTTTCAATTCATTATATATGTGTGTATATGTAAAAACAAGTTGTTGATGATTGAGATTTATGATATCAAGTACAATTCTCTTTTTTCTGTTCTTTGTATCTGGAATTGATGTTTATTGATGGTTGTACACATTTATTCTGAGTGCTGGACTTGGACTTGGACTTGAGTTTGAATCCTGCTGCCTAAGATACTTACTAATCACCCTGAGCAAGTCACTTAACTTGTTTCAGCCTTAGTTTCCTCATAGGTAAAATGGAGATAATAATATCCACTACTTCACAGTTTTGTTATGAAGATAAAATGAAATAACATGTATGGAACTTTGCAAACATTAGAAGCATTATATAAATGCTAGCTAGTATTATTATTTATTTATAACAAAATGTTAAAAAAATAAAGGATCCAGGAGACAAGAAAATGCTTGTTGAATTGAACTGAATCACATGGCATCCATATTGTTCATGTTACATCTATGCTTATGGCAGTAGCAAAATGAACTTAATAGAAAAAATCCTTTGCATTCATTGTGAACACTTCCATGCCTCCCCCTGACTTCTCAGTCCTTCCACACAATCTACTGTTTCCATTGCTAGCATCTATAACTGCTGAATACCATGGCTTTTTTTCCCATCTCCCCAGGCTACTTGATATCTCTGTAGATTTTGACCCTATTACCTATCCCATCCTCCTGGATGTGCTCTCCTGGTTTTTGTCTTTTTTTGGGGGTCTGATCCCTCTTTTCTTCTGTCTTCTGTTCACTAAACCTGGATATCTCTCTGGTCTGTTATGTACCTTCTTCTTTCTCCATACCATCTTAGTGATCTCATTGTTGGCTTCAATTTATTATCTCTATGGAGATGACTTCTAAATCTTTATATCCATCCCTAATCTCTCCTCAGTTCCACTGTGGCATTACCATCTACATGCTGAAAAACTTGACCTGCATCCCATTGGCATTTGAAAGTCGGTAGGCAAAAAATAGAACTTATTTACCTCCATAAACCTGCTTCTCTTCTAAACTCCATTATTCATGTTGAGGACATGCATTCTCTTTTTTGAGATTGTATCTATTTTATTTTGTAATTAAATTTGAATTTTTTAATGTATAAAAATCAAATTTTCTCTCTCCTCTCCTTCCTCCATTGGAAAAAAAGAAAAACAAAACCCTTGTAACAAATATGTATAGTCAAACAAAACAAATTCCTACATTGGCCATGTCCTGAAAATCTATCTCATACTGCACCTCGAGTCACCTTTCTGTCAGGAGCTAGAATCTAGCCTTTTTTTTTAAAGGTATTTGTTTTTTGAAGTTTGGATTCAGTCAAAGGGCCATACTTGAGGATCCAGAGGGGCACATGTGGCCTCGAGGCCATAGGCTCCACTCCCCTCCCACCCCGAGCTAGATCGTGCTTCGTTGTTAGGAAGACATCATGATTATTATTTTTTGTAAAGGTTCAAACCTTGGAGTTATCCTGAAATCTTCTTTATCTCCGTACCTGCATTTTTGGTCAGTTATTCTACTTCATTCACATCCTACTTCTGCTTTTCAAACTGAGATTCTCAGCTCCTCTTTGCACCATTGCCATAGCACCTTTGGAAGTCTGCTTCCTTCCAGCATTTTGCCTCTTTATTCCATCCTGCACATAGCTGTCAAAGTATTCTTGAAGGCAGAATTCCTACCTTGTCACTTCCTCTGCTCATCAGGCTTCATTAGCCCCCTGTTGTCTCTAGAATGAATTGCCTTAGCCTGGAGGTACCTGGTTCCACAGTCTGACACCCACATCTGACTAGTTTTCTAGACTCATTTCGTATTGTTCCCCTTCATGTAGTATATGTTCCAACTAAACTGAGCTGCTAGCAGTTCTATACCTCTTCTGCCGTATTCCCCCTTAGTGGCTCTGTCTAGCCTTTGTACAGGCTGACCCTCATGCCTTGAATATATTTCCTCTTCTGTATCGTGGACTCATTAACATCCTTCAAGATTCAGCTCAGTTGTTGCTTCCTTTGTGAAGCCTCTCCTTATTTTCCTAGCTCCTATAGTTCCCTCTTCCCTTGGATTTATCTTATATTTATTAAATCGTGCTGTATGTTGTTTTATGGATTGGATTGCCATGGCCAGTGAGGTTATTACTAAGTGGCCAGCTTTGTGATTGAGCTAACTCTTTATACTTGGTCTGTTGCCAGTATACTGGTAATATTATGTCTGCTCGTCTCTTCCAGTGCCTACACAATGTAACATGACAAATGTGTGTCATAGTAGTATTTTGAATTAATTGGTAAGTGTGACAAGCATCCTTATTTCTCTTTGGGTTTTACTAGATCACTCCAACCTGCTTTCACACTAACAGTTTTATGTTCTCAGGGAAAGACCACCACTACGTAGTTATATTCAGACTATTTCAGGGCAAAATTGCTCTAGCCGTATTCCCCCGTAGTAATTGAGCTGCCATCCAATGTGTTTTTTATCTACACAATCAGCCGTTCACAACAATGACACTTTGGCACCTTAAATATAATGAATCACTTAGTGATAAGGAAAAAGAAATAATAATAATATAATGTATCAAAGCACATATGAAGAAATAAAACACAATACACATACATAAACCCAGATCACACTCTCCATCCAGTATACTCAATAGTTAATAGTGAAGTGTGGACAAACTCATTCACTGGCAGGGAAGCACATGAGGGAGGAAAACGCACGTGTTAAGTGTAACTCAGAACTCTGCTCTGCAGGCTTCAATATTATTAGCCCATTCAGGAACATTTGCTCTACATGAAACTACATCTCTGCAAACTGCCTGACTACTGATCCTCATCATGCTTCATCTGGGGAAATCCTCTTCTCCGCCTAGCCCATGCAAGTGCCTTCAATTCAATTAATCATTACCCTTAAAAGGGCATTTAGCAACTGTTAGATTTTAGGTGAATAGCAGTTCTCTTAAAGCCATACAGCTGCCAAGTTCATCAGTCTGGCTTTCTGTGGGCTCAGCTGGTTATTCATCCAGATGTCACACTGTTCAATTAAAATCGAGGTCATAACAAAACTCTTTAAGCTAGTCACCAGGAGACCAGATCTGTTAGTTCCCTCTGCTTTTCCTTCTCAAATCAGAGGTGGCAGTAGAGAGCAACATGCTCTTAATGAAAAGATTCACCTTTTCCCAACTCTAGGTAGTGCTGAAGGGTATTATAATAGGTGTCTCTGGACTTCTTGGCCGATGACATCGGCTTTCTCTCACCAGTCAAGAATCACTCACCTTAAACTTACTGCTTTGGACTGCCATAGGTCTGAGCTACTTTTTCCAGCCTTTCTGTTTCATCTTTAACTCATCTCCTCAGGTTCCTCTTCCTCTCCTTCTGTTTTGTGATGCCCTTGTATTAACAGAGGTTTAAATCCTGGCTCTCGAGGACTTTTTGTAACTCGAAGTAAACTTCAAATCTTCAGTGACTCTTAGGATAAAATCATCTTTTACTTAAAAATCCATAATTCTCCAAATTTCCCATACCAAATTAATGAGCCCTTTGAGGGCAGCTAGGTTGCTCAGTGGATAGAGTGCCTGGCATGCAGTTGGGAAGACTCACCTTTGTGAGTTCTAATCTAGCCTTAGACACTTACTAGCTATGTGACTCTGGGCAAGTCACTTAACTCTGTTTCAGTTTCCTCATCTGTAAAATGAGCTAGAGAAGTAAATGGCAAACCCCAGTATCTTTGCTAAGAAGACCCCATGTGGAGTCATAAAAGAGTTGGACACAACTGAACAATACCATCACTCTCTTTAGTTATTAAACATGTATATGCAAATTATTTTTAATTAATTTATTATTTTTAAATTAATTAATCCAACCATGCCTTAATTTTGAAATCTGCAGTTAGGTACCCTTCAAACCACTTCTTTACAGTTATATTTTTCTAGTTTTAAATAAATTAAGACATCTTTCTTTGCCCTGTCACAACACTAAATTGTTCCTACGCAAGTGAGACATTCTACATTGTTAGCAAAGAGACCTAAGACAATACTTTGACACTACAGATCATTTTCTCTCCTGTCTAAATCCTGTCTGAAAGCTTGTGTTGCTTCAAACACAGTAAAATGTTAGCAACTTATATATTAAAGCAAAGTTATTTTTCTACTTGTATTTAGTACCAAAAAGTTCATCCATAATGGCAGCAATTTCTAACACTCTTTGACAATTAACATGCACTTCTTCCTTTACATAAAAACATTTTACATCCCTAATTGTTTCTTATGAAAAGGGCCTTAGAGAAATAAATGTATATCAGTACCATGCTCCAAACCATTCCATTATGGTAGACCCTAAGAAAACTTGAGCTCTGTATAGTATTGTATTGAAATTCTAGGGTCCACCTCCTTATAAAAATAAATTATACTATTATAAGAGGAGGTCACCTAGGTGGCAGAGTGGATAGAGTGCCAGGCCCTGAAGTCAGGAGGACCTGAGTTCAAATCTGGCCTCAAACACTCACTAGCTGTCTGACCTTGGGCAAGTCACTTCACCCTGTTTGCCTCAGTTTCCTCATCTGTAAAATGAGCTGGAGAAGGAAATGACAAACCACTCCAGTATTTTTGCCAAGAAAGCCCCAAGTGGGGTCATGCAGAGTCAGACACAATTGAAACAACTCAACAACAATGACATCATAACAGGAAAAGTAAAAGATGAGACGGTGATGTGTTGTAGTGAACACAAGGGACAACCAGTGGACAGTTTTGTGCTCCATTGGTTTCCATGTGATTTCAGTGTAGCAACCTTTGCGGGACTACTTTACTAGCTCACGCTTGGATTGGTAGTCCTGGGCCACAGAGAGTGATTAACTACTCAAAGTGTTCTAGGGGTAACCCTGAGTGTGGGTTTGTAGTACCCTCAGTCATGAGTCCCCACTTCTGTGCTTGCCATTTACAGTCAGCCAGGCTTAACTGGGTTTTTACCAAAGATATTTGCTAAGATGGTAGAGCAATAACAGGATATTTTTTAAAAAATCCCATCCAAAATGTCTAGGGTTCATTCTTTCAGAAACAGACACAGGACCTGTTGGGAGAGTGTGCCTAATCAAAGTACAAAAGTATTGAGATATGTGTAGAAATACATATAGTAAAAGGGTAACTCACAATTCCTTTTTGTAGGACTAGAAACTCCTTTCTCCCTTTGCAGAGTTTTCACGAAGTTCCCTTTAGGTATAATTCTTAGATTGACTCTGGGGATCAGTGGCTTTGTGAGTCCATAACTGTCATTTTTCCCTGCTGTGAAGGGTCATGCTCCCTAAAGTTGTTTTTCCTCAGGTGGACTCTCCCACCTGAAGGTCTTGTCTCCTGTAAGTACAATCTCTAAAGATATAGTCAGTGGTGTGAGGAGAGAGAGAGGGAGACAGACAGACAGACAGAGACAGAGACCGAGAAACAGAAACAGAGAAAACCCTACCCCTTTCTTCTTCCAGGAGTACTTCCATCTTAGGAGATTCAGCTACAGTTCTTTAACTGATATCCTCTGAAGCAAATAGAACCCTTCCACCATTACACTGGTTCATCAGTTGAACGTTCCATTGCTGAAATTCCTCTTAAGAACCCAGGAAGCATAGTTTGCCCCATGAACTAGATATTCCTTTCTAGATCCAATTAGAGAAAGTCATACCTCATAAAGAGATCACAGCTTGTAGCTTACATTGTTCTAATGCTGAAATTTCATTGTGTCCTTGCATTGATAAATTGGGGTATGGGTATGGAACCTTTCTTACCTTAGAAGGCAAAGAAAGGATTTTTACAGGTTGACTGGACCCCCACTGGTGAAGACATGGGCAATAATAACTTGGGATTTCTGTGTCTGGATGAGATACAGGCAGCATCAGTGGAGGGAATACCCACATAGATGACATCATAGGTCCATTGGAATATCTTTTGATTGACCTTATAGAATGGAGGCTTCTGTAGGGCGTGGGTGGTTTCATTTTTATAACTGTAGCACCTGCCTCATAACTGGTAGTTTAATGCATGTTCTCGAAATGAATTTCAGGTAAGGGAAAGGGATAGGGGAAGGGAAAAAAACATTTATTGAGTGCCTACTCTGTGCCAAACACTGTGCTAAGCACTTTGCAAGTATTATCTTAAAAGGTGAGTGTTATTATTATCATCCCCATATTACAGTTGAAGAAACTGAGGCAGACACAGGACCACACAGCTAATAAGTATATGAGTCTGCATGAGAGTATAGGTCTTTTGGTCTCCAGGCCCAGTTGGTCTATCCATTGGGCCACCTGTTGTTTTCTCCTTTATTGATTTTATAAAAATGAAATTTTGTGTGAAGAAATTACCTATGTTGAAATTGGTTTGTCTGCTTTGGGTGGGGGGCAATATTCAGGAAGTTATCTCTTCCAAGAGCCCAGGTTTTCATAAAACCTTTTAAAGAAGCTTAAATATATAATCTGAGAAATGAACAGTTAAGTTTTTCTCTTCGGCATAATTAGGACTTTTACTATCTTTAACTTCTTAGGAGCATAGGTTTCAAGTACTCACATCATTAGCATATCAGTGTACACATGTCTGGTCCTTAGTGATAATTGTTTTTGATGAATAGACATGAAGTGTGTTGATTATTGTTTGCAAAACAAAAGATCCCCACGTTCTCTAGGTTTTGGAGATTTTTATTTTAGTAGCTGCAAGTTCAAGAAAAACATTTTATCCAGTTTTTATTGATATGCCCAGCCAAATAAACCAATTAATATACTCCGTTTCCTGCAAATGCACTTATACTAAGTACTTTCTATTAATGTTCATTTTTATATAAACTGTGAATTACAAAAAAGTTTCTTTTAAAATAAATCTATAGTCCTATGACCCTAACATATAGCATTTATATTATTAACCATTTCATTTTGTTGTTGGTATTGTTAAATAAAATCCAGAATAGTGTTAAGATATTTATGCTAAGAGATGCTTCTGGAATGCATGTCTCTCTGAGGAGTAATGGGACTGAAAATGTCAGTGTATTCCCCACAGGACCTTGCCCATAAGATTGTAAGAGAATGAATAGTCTCAGTAATCCCCCTACATGAATTATACTACCCTGCCTCATTTTCACTGTTCTTATTTGTTCTTGTTTTTATTACCAGTGCTTATTGCTAATTGTATCTCTCCTTGTTAAGTTTGAATATTATCAGTTTAGACACAAATATGTATAAAGGCATAGGAATAATTATTAATTTTCAGTAAACTTAAAAATCAAGATTATAATTTCTTAAAATATTGACGATTTGTTTAAAAAATGAACTTGAAAAAGGACAGTGCCATTAATTCTTATTTTGAAACATTGTTCTCATTGCTTAGTCTTTGAAGTAAAACAGCTTAAAGTTGGAAATATATAGTGAGAAGCAAATTAGAGTTATACCAACTATGTCATGAAACTATGCATACCCTTTGATCTAGTTATCCTACTAAGCATAAACATATCAAAGACAGAAGGAAAGGACCCATATATACAAACATATTTGTAATTTGCTTATAGCAAAGAATTGGAAGCAAAGTGTGTATGCCTGTCATTTGGGGAATGGTTGAATAAATCATGCTATATAAATTTAATAGAATACACTGCACCATTAAAAAAGACAATAAAATTTGGGTTCAGAGAAACTCAAGATTTGTATGAATCGATCCAGGTGACACGAGGAGAACTGGAACAATTTGCAAAATACAGTGTTATAAAGGAAAATAACTTTGAAAGACTTAATAACTGATAAATTCAGTGCTAATGAAGCATACTTCCCACCTATTGGCAAAAAAGTAGTGAACTGTATGTTATTCCGTCACTCGTAAGCATTTATTAAGTACCTACTTAGTGCCAAGGCACTATGCTAAGAGCTGGAAATGAAAAAAAAAAAGGTAAAAAACAGTCATGCCCTTGTTGAGTGCATAATCTAATATGTAGACGACATACATTTTCAGACACAACTGATGTATTTTATTTGGCTACACTTATCTGTTACTTTTGGAAGGGAAAGGTGGGGAGTGGGAGGGTAGTAATACAATTTTTTTTTTTAAGGAGAGAAAGGAAAAGGCATTTCAAAACACATAGAGCAAAGTTCAGAAGGGAACACAGGAAAGCGGCGTTGCTACTCCTAACTCAGACATACGTGTAAAAACACATCAGTGTGGTGGATGACAGTCTTGTGATTTTATGAAGTTTGTTCTGTTTAACATGCTGGCTAGTAGCAGGTCATTCTTAGAAACGCAGCATTAATACCAGCAGCAAGGATGCGTTTGTATGTGCACGTAGATCTACATTTTGTTCACAACGGAATGAGGTACAGCGTTTAAATGTTTAGATATTGGAGCGAAAGGCAAGGCAACGTGTGAAACCTGTTAACTAAACACCTGTAATGTGGTTTGTGAAGATATCCCTTCATTTATATAGGGCAGCTGTTTTTAAAGGTATGTTAGCCTTACAGAAATTCCCGGGGGAAGACTGACTGGAAAAGATTCAGTGCTATGAATTTAAGTGTCACTTGGAGTTTATACCTGTTGATAGCTTGATAGGAACAACTGTTTAAAATCGTCAACAAAATAATCTCCCGAAGCAAAATATTTCATTCAGAGAATTTATTGTTGACCAAAACCTTTTTAAAAGTCCAAGAAATAGTCTGGTTGTGGGAAGGTTCTGTTTAGAGGCACAAGCAAACTGTATGGATACGTCTGTCCTTTTTCAAAAAGAGTAATTTAAGGCTGTAGAAACCTTGCTGGGGACTCTTATTTGAGGGAAGGCAGAGTTGGCACTTTGTGAGCAACCTTGGCACACTGTGGTATTGAGGAGAGCTTCTTTTAGGTAAGATAACCCTACCACTGTAGATTGATGGCTGCTGCAGTGGAATCAGATCTCAGGTCACATCAGTCCAATAGCTCAGTGTGTAGCCCTGCCGACTGGATTTGTGGGACATGTCTAAGTGCATTTCAGCCCGTTAAGACCTGAGTAGTCCTCGGCCAATCCTTGTAAATGTGCTAAATACAGCCCTTGATATGACAGTGAGGTAAATGCTAGGTAAGTTATTTAAAGTGGGACTCATTTCCTGAACAGTAAAAACAAGATATTTAAGAATGTGTGAACAGTTCTAAGATGGTTTTTTTAAAAATCCTTCAGATATGAAAACAAGCCTACTTTACAGTGAGAACACTTCTAAAAATCCTACCTATTTGTCACAGTTTAGAAACTTTAGAACTGTCATCCTAGTTAACCTATAGAGTATCATTTTCAAAGTATATATAGCTTTCTGCTATCATAATTTTTAGTGCTGCACTGAGTAAATCCTTAAAAAACTTTTCTGTGTCGTAAAATATTTCCATGTCCCTTCCCATCCCCCATCTCTCTGATATTATTATCATACTGTTTTACTCTGCGAGCTCTTCCCCCCCTGCTGATTTTTTGTGAATTTTAGGCCTAAATTCTCAAATCCTTTCATGGATAGTTTTATCTTTTTTTTTCTCTAAGAGTGCTTCTTGGCCTTATTCCTGACTTCTTTAGCCAACGAATCCAAAATTGACTTTCTTGACTGTATGTTAAATACCCCAAGATGCTTAGAGTATTTATAGATTTGCATACATGTATGTATACACTCCATTCAATTTGACAGACATTTATTAAAGGTCTGATATGTGCTAAGTCCTGTATTAGGTTCTGGGAATTCAAAGACAAAAATGAAATAGAAAAACCTGCACCCAATAAGTAAAGACAAAATTATATACACTACATGCATATATGTGATTTTATAAATATATGTAACTTACTCAGTGTATGTACAAAGATAGATGTATAAATGTGAATTTTTATGTATGTGTGTATGTATATGTGTATATATGTGTATGTGTGTGTGTGTGTGTGTGTGTGTGTGTGTGTGTGTATATATATATATATATATATATATATATATATATATATATATATATATATGAAATCTACCTATCTACCTATTCTTATATACTCAGTTTATCCAAGTAAGTATTCTCCTAACATCTGAGAGATGGATATGTTAAATGGCACTGGGTCCAGTTTGTTAGTAGGGGAACTAAATTTAAGATCTTAGTGATATTAAATGATTTAGAGGCAAGTAATGCTTCACTGGAAAGAAGAATATTGTATTTAGAAATAGGAGTGAGTTCAAATGATGTCTCTCTTATTTACTGCCTAGAGGATCTTACTAGTTACTAAACCTCTTGTCCTCAGTTTCCCCGTGTGCAAAATGAGAGGGTCAGGGTAGAGATTTTCAGTAGTGTCTTTCAGCTCTAAATCTTTAATCCTCTGAGCCTGTGATTTGGACTGTGACCAGACTTCAGATGGATTAATGATAGTTGTACTAGCTACCTGCCTTATATAGGATTCATTCATTTATTCTCCTAACAATTGTTGATCCTTAGAAGCATGTAGTCCAGTGTGCCAAGAGTGTGACTTGGAATCAGGACATATGAATTATGCAGTTGATAGAGTGCTGGGCCTTGCACAAGTTAGAAAGACGAAAGACCTGAGTTCAAATCCAACATCAGATACTTACTAGCTGTATCACTTTGGGCAAGTTGTGTCACTTCTGTCTGCCTCAGTGTCCTTGACTGTAAAATGGGAATAATTATAGTACCTACCTCCGAGGGTTTGGTGAAGATCAAATATTTATAAAGGTAATATTTATAATATTTAGTACAGTGCCTGGCACAGAGTAAGTTCTATATAAATGCTAGGTATTAATACTATTATTATAGCCCCTTTATTTTACAGATGAGGAAAACCCAGCCCAGGAAACTTAAATAATTTGTCCAAGTTCGCACAGGTTGGTGTCAGAGGAAGGCTTTGAACCAAGGTTCTTAGAGTCCACAGTAAGCATCAGTCCCCTCGACTGTGTGAACGTACTGCCTCCTACAGAATGCATACTTAATAAAGGCTTATTGAATTGAGTGACTCATTTTACCATTCATAGAAAAATAAGCGTATCCATATATTTCCTCTATTAAATTCCCTCCCCAATTTTCTTTCCATTAAGTTATACAAATAATACAGATTTTTATATAATAAAACCTGCTTCTTCATCTGTTATGAAACTATTGTAATACTTTTGAAGGCATATTTACCTCATTTCTTTTCCTCTTTCCTAGGTCTAAATCATTTGAAACTAACTCTCATTCATTAAATAAGTATATATCAAGTACCTATTATATACTAAGCATTATGCTTGACATTGAGGATAAAAACACAAAATAAGACAATCCTTGCTCTCAAGGAGTTTTCAGGGCCCCTTGCTCTCAAGGGGGAGGGTAGGGAACAGCATCTATGTAAATAAGTAAATATGAAATATATGCCAAGTAGATCAAAATAATTTCCAGGGATGGACACTAAAAGCCAAGGGGTTAAGAATAGGTGGCGGGACTTGAGGTGGGTTTAGAAGATTGCCGGGGGTTCTGCAAGATGAAGGCGAGACAGTACATTTAAGCTGTGGGGGCAGTTTGTACAAAGACGTGCAGGCAGAAATGCAGTGTTGCATAAAAGGGAACAGCAGGTGGGCCAATTTGGCTGGAAGGTAGAGTATGTGAAGAAGAGTAATGTGCAATAAGGCTGGGAAGGCAAGCTGGAGCCAGATGATGAAGGACTCTGTATTTTACCCTAGAGGAAAGAGGTGCCCCCCTGGAGCTTTATGAGGAGATAGAGAAGTGGGGTGACATTGTCAAACCTGTGCTTCTGTAATATGATTTTGGCAGCTATGTGGATAAGAATAGGCTGCAACATGGAACCGATGAGGAATTCTGAAAAACAGGAGTGAAGGGTGTTTTCAAAGAATGGTATCAAAGAGAACATGAACTGCCCTTGTGGTACAGAGCTAGTCAAGGGTGACCAGGTGGGTGACAGGTGTGTGGCCAGAGTGTTCCACCGGTACTCGCCAGATACCAGAACAGTGTGAAGGACTCCCAACTAGTTGGGATAGAGCTCCTGTGGCAAACTTCTGTCAGGCCATGGATGATGGTGGCTACACATGATGTGGGCAAGCATGAATGTGTCATGATCAGTGGAGGGAGCTTCTACATTGATGAAATAATATCCGTGTGATTATTTGAGAATAGAGGATGTGTTGGAAAGAAGAAAAACTGGAGGCAAGAAGAATAGTAAGGAGGCTAGTGCAGTAATTTAGCCAAGACGCAACGAGGACTTGAATTGAGGCAGTCGTCTTGTGACTAGAATAGATGCAAGAATTATTGCATTGGTAGGATGAACAAGACTCTTGGAAAGAATTATTTTCTTAAGGAATCTTTAGTAGCATAGAGGTACTAGGATGCTTTGAGATGCTTTGCTTTTAAAACTGACTTTTCTGCAAAAGACTTTAAGATATTTAAGTACCAGAAATGGAATACAAAATTCCCTCCCTCCAAAAAATGATCAGCCATGTTGCCTCTTAAATTACATGCATTCCCTCCATTTTTCAAGGAATTATTTTATTTAGCTTCTTAAAGTATTCTGTTTTTGAATAACTCTATTAGGAAGACCAAAGAAGAAACAAAGAAAAAAGGTGCTTTGACATTATTTAGAGTTCAGATATTTTATGGGAATTTGAATATACCCTCTTTCCCAAATGCTTAATGGATAAAATAGGGATGAGGAAATATAATTTTTGCTGATTTTATTATACAGAAATTTATACTTTAACGAACACTTTCCCGTAGGGTGTTTATACATTCATTTTCTGCCTTAGATACTCTTTTTAAAAATTCTCTGAAAGACATTAAAAAATTTAATCACTACAAAAACCCGTTTCAAAACTCTCAAATCTTAGTGCAGATGTAATAAAATGACAGACTTTTCCTAATCCATTTTATTTAAAGTGAGCTAAAGCATGCTTCATTTTTTTCAAGGATCTGATTTCCATTGGTTTAGGTACCCCTTTACTAAAACAGGTTCCCAGCCTTTTGCCCAAGGAATTTTAAGTATTTTGAACATTATTAAAATTATTAAAGAATTGCTATAGCTAGAAAACACAGGTAACAGTCTTCTGTGAATTAAATTAGCTAGGCTACTCTTCAGATAACAAATGTACAGGTTGTCCTACCTGTGCTGGAAAACCTTTCTAGATTTCTAGTAACTGACAGTATTTGCACTCTGTTCTTTAGCTTTCAAGAATGTAAGATCACTTCCACACCATGGATAAGGCATCAGAGGAAGGTTTTGTGGATAGTGGAGCCATACACAGAATTTTTAGAGTTTTTGAACTAAATACCAGCAAATCAATAATAGTTTTGCCTGAGATAGCATTTTTGTAAAGTGATTGAAAGTAAATTGTGTTTTACAGCCCCACCCAATAAAACAAGAATCTCTGTTCCTCATGTGTGTATTTTATGTAAAGCACACTGTCACATTTTGATCAGTTTATTAAAGTTTTATTGTTTGTATGATGAAAAAGAATGAAGTATTTCTATTATAGTACAAAAATCTTATATCAGCTTACTAAATAGATTGTTTAAGCATGTAAGAGTTATAGTATTTTTAAAAAAATCTTGTACAATTTTTCTGCCCTGGTATTATTCCCTCCCACCCCGCCCTCAAAGTGTATTTTTACTGACAGTGATGTCAGGTTCTTTGGGGAACAGTTGGAAAGGAAAACAGCTAGGGAGAAGAGGACTGGATCTTTGGGGACTGTGGGGAGGGAAAGCAATAGAGGGAATTGGTTTCTATGGATAGCTCTTGGAAGAGAGAGTTGTAGGAGAGGAATTAGATCCTTTGTGGGAGATTTAGGGAACGCAGAGGGGATTAGACTGAAATCTGGGAGTCACTGGGAATGAAAGTGGCAATCTGAGAGGGATGAAAAAAACTCTTTTGGGTCTCTTTAAAGATGACAGTATGGCTTTGGGAATCGACTCCTTTGAGAGAATATTAAGATGAAAGTAGGAGTAAAAATCAGTTTTACTTTTTGCCTCTGCTTGAGTGGAAGTCCTTGATGTGAGGAGGGCTTTTAGTAGCTGTGATTGCATTACAAATGGTCTGGCAGAGTAAAAGTAGCTGGTGATGTGAATGTAGCAAATTCTGATTTCCTTTTTTTAATGGCCTTATCAGAGTATGGGAATAGTTGGCAGCTTTATTGCTATCTCTGTGTTGCATAGTACTCCTGATCTTTTAAGGTGTGCCCTTATCAAAGTTGGAATCTAAATGCACAGTAAAATGCAGGGCAAGCTTGTTCTAGTTAAGGTTCCTGTCACCAGACCACAGCAATGTGAAACAGTGGAGACATTACCTGACTTCATTGGATGCAAGCAGTGCCCTTGCTTCTATGGATGACCTTATCATGATTTTAATGAGCCTCAGTAGCACAGTGTACTATCTATAAAGTAAACTCCTCCCACCACCAGTTTTCACATACTTGTGGATATTATTTTAGTAAGACTTAGGAAGAACTAGAAAATGCACAGATCATCGAGTCAGGATTTCTTCCTTCACCAATAGATAAAAGACCCCTTTGGCTCAAAGCCTGTGAAGATTAGGGGAGTTAGGATGATGTAGACAGGACTAGCAGCAACTTTATTAAGGAGTGGGCTAGTAAGTGTAACTTTGCCTTCAGCCCTATGGCTTTCAGTTCTATTTACACTTAATTCTTAGTTTCATTCAGGTCAGAAACAACATTTGCATCAGACTTAAAAGTAGGATATTTTACTTTTTTATTTATTTATTTTTTGTTTGTTTTTAGATTTGTAGTCTTGCCAAAGGGGTTATCATGACAAGTCTGGTAACCTTTTTTCTATGAGAGTGAGCAGTGCATCCATTTTTGGCGTAGGCAGCATATAGCATTCCCTGTAATTTCCTTTTCTTCATGGATTCAGAATTCGGACTCAGGTTAAACACTAGTCTTATCATTGACCACTTATATGTTGGCAATATGTAGGGCTTATAACTTCAGAAAATGGAAAATTTCTGAGCATGCCATATGACATAATTAATATCACTTTAACACAATAGTTTCCCAAGTGAAATTGCTTGTTACTTTTTATATATGTTTCCTTTTTTTTTTTAATCAGCTCAGGGTGATTTTATAGTTTCTCTTTTTAAAAAGCCAGAGTTGAATTTTAACTGTTAAACCACCATAAAACTAGACTATTTAAAGTGCTATGTCTTAAATTTTGTTGTGGTAAAATGTGTTTTAGTTACTATGCCATAGCTTTTCCAATCGAAGTTCATATACACATATATACATATACACGCACATACATAAATATATGTGTGTATTTGTCCCTGTGCTATGTTTTATATTTTCCACTGTGGTCAATAGGAAAACTTTAAATTTCAAATTATGTTGTTGTTTTTAATATTCTTAAAATCAATATTTGCTGCAAGAAATTTTTGACTTTTCAAGAGGAAGAGATGGTAATAGAACAATGTTTAAAAGTATTTTTTCTCTAGCACTTTTTCCTCTAAAATATTATAAGAATTCATTTTTATTTAGTAATTTTAAAACTCTTTGAAGATCATGTCTTATATTCTGTTAATCAGATATCTTTTTGTGTCCAGAATTATAATCAGCAGGGCATTAATAAAGCCTTCATAGTGATTGGACTTTTGTGATTAGGCTTCACCCTGTTCTCTGTAAGCAAGGATTTGTTGAATGCTAGGGTTCCTACTGTTCATCCCCATAAACTTCAGTCCTTTCCCCCTCACTTTTTAGAGGTAACTAATTTGCAAAATTAATTCTGAACTTAAACACACACACATACTTCTTAATTTCTTATTGCAGTGACAGGCTCTTCTCTAAGAAAGTCCATTGGCCAATGATTTTCTGTGAATGACTTGCTTCCCCCTCTATCTCCTTGCATGTTCTCGCTGTCATAAAACCCTAGAAATCTTTCCTCAGTCTAGACAAACTAAAGGGCATATTGGCCAGTCATAATTCACATTACTTTTGTCTGTGTTATAGATTGTCGGTAGATGTCCTTTTGGGCGAGTATTTTATGAGTTTCAAAAATATTTTTTCTCCTCATTCTGTTTCCTTTGTCTTCATTATTTCCATTGTACCTTATGTACATTGGGAGCAGAAAAAAAAAACAATCGATCTTGCCATTTTTACCTCTACAGCATCTCTTGTCATTTATTTTTGCATGAACTCCAGAATTGGTCACGTACCATAATGTACATGTCAGCCAAATAGTGAACGTTTAATTTGAGGAACCCATCTTTTTAAAACTGCCTTTTCCCACTGTCTTATCCTTTGTGAGCTCATTACCTTTGCTCCAGCTGGATAAAAGTTGGGCAAACAGACACCTTGACAACTGGCAACACTACCACACCTTGGCCTTCTTAGCTACAGAAAGGAGCCAGTTATTTCTGGGATATCCTATCTTTCCCATCTGTACGATGCTATTCACAAAGATCAACTCAATTCTATAGCAGTTGAAATTTGAAAATCAGTGCAACTTTAAAAAAAAAAGCCATTTTCCGTATTTTCCAGTTTCATTAAAAAACAACAACAACAGCTAGAGAGCTAACCATCTGGGTGAGGCAGATCCATGACTACAACATGAAAATTGCTTCCTGTTGGCTTTTATGATTACTGTTCTTTTGAGTGCCTCACAAGGGCCAGATTTTAATGTTGGCTCTTTAGTAACCGGGCTGTGCATCAGCTGTCTGAAACTGACAAGTTTACTTTGTAAACCTAAAGTCAGCTTTCTTTCATTTTGTTCCTGATGCAGGGATTTGAATGAGAGCAGGGTGGTCCATAATCAGGTGAAAAATGTCTTTACACTGAAGGTGTAAATTGCTGCTAATCACAGTACTGGTTTTGATTACCATACCTCTCCCCAGTAATGTCTTGGACCAATGATGCCCCCTCCCCCAGCTAGAATTAGTAGATGTTTCCCCAGGGTGATTGAATGTGGGCTCTAACTAAAATCTTTTTTCTGTTGGGTGCTAGAACCTTTCCCTAATTAATAGCTGTCCCTTTCTTTTTCAGTTTCTGGTTTAAATTCTACTTAAATTTGTTGAAAAAAAGATGTTTCTGTGGGAGAAGACACCTTCCTCTGCTTTTTATTAGTAAATAGGTCAACAAGTATTTATTGAGTATTTACTAAGTGCAAGGCACTTTGCTAAGTACTGAGCTAAAACATTCCTGTCCTCAAAGAGCTCATGTTCTCATGAGGGAGATGGCATAGAAATAACTAAGTACAAAAAAACTATACGCTTTTTGCAGAGAGTGAGAGTCTGTGGGTGTGGAACGAGACATAATATCAGACTTTTTCAGTTTCTTGATGAATTTTATTGAACAGTTTTATTTTCCTCTTTTTAATTTTTTGTTACACTCTGTAGCTCCCTTGGGTGGGGCAGGAATGGACACCTTGGGAAATGTAGGTCATGTTAAAAAAAATCAATACAGTTATTTAAAAACAACAAAAAAAAGATGTTTCTGTGCAGTGGCAATTTGTCAACCATATTTGATTCAGTTTGGGTCTGGGGGCGGGTTTCAGACCTTGTGCTGTTATGTGTATCTCAGAAACATTCCAATAATTGACAGCTTCATCAGAAAAGCCTCAAAATGAAATGAATTATCCTCCAATCCCCATGCTCCCCACCCCTAGGCTTAAGGTAAAATAGGGTTAAAGGAAAGATGTTATATTATTTATAGCTACATAGTACATCATTTGGGTAGGAGATGCTTTAGGTTTGACTTTAACTCTTTTAGCAATTAGAATTTTAAGATTCCCTAAAGTCAGGAAGTACTGGGAAACATGGGAATGAAACACACACACACACACACACACACACACACACGCTCACTCTTTATTTACATGATTGTTAGTCTTTTTTTTTTGAGAGGAAGTTTTGTTAATAGACTTAAGTAAGAAGTGACTTATTAGCTGATGAGTTAGACTTCATTCAAACATGTTTTCTTTTTCTTCTTTCCTCCCCGCCCCGTGTTGTTGCTCTGTGGTTGTTCTCTTCTCCTGGGGATAGGGAATATAGAAGGCTTTGTTTTCACCTCTGTGGAATGGAGGAATATGCCTCTACTGCTGTCATAGCTCCTACATGATTTAGCTGAGCAGTGGAATTTGGAACATTTTACATGAATACCAGACTGTAAAATCTGATGTGGAAATCACGGCAAAGATGGTGAAGGGGAAAGTAAAACTGGAAATACTCGTTGGTATATTTTTTGTAAGACAAATTAAATGATAGTTTTATAGGAGAACTAATGTTTTTAAAAGAATTTATCAGATTTCAGTTAAGAATGTTTTGTGGAATATTAAGTTTCCTTGGACACTTTCTTTGTGACCTTCTACCAAAGCCTTGCTGAAGCAGCACCTACCAGATTTCCTGTTGCAACACTACCTAGCGAAGCCATCAGTTTTCTTTGAGTTGCCAGTTATGCCAGATTGACTATCATTGCTTACTGAGATACTTCATATAGTACCCTAAGTGTAAATCTGTTAAGTTACCATGATTGGCCTGTGTGGTTCACAGTCCAGTGAATAACTGGGAAGTTACTATGTCAGTGGCCATTAAGTTAAAATCAGCTTTTCACAGAAGATGGAATTTTGAATCATCATCTATTATGAAAATATGGGATATGAGTTTTTAAGAAAAGTTTCACTTCTCATCAGAGTAAAAATTTAAATTTGTATGCAAATTAAATATGTATACACATATAAATTTTTGTGTCTATCCACATGCACAACAGTATGTGTTTATTGTTCAGTTGTTTCAGTCACGTCTGACTCTTTGTGATCCCATTTGGGGTTTTCTTGGCAAAGATACTAGAGTGGTTTACCATTTCCTTCTGTAGCTCATTTTATAGATCAAGAAACTGAGGTCAACAGGATTAAGTGACTTGCCCACACAACTAGTAAGGTCTGAGGTCACATTTGAACTCGGGTCTTCTTGACTCCAGGCCCAGTGCTCTATCTACCAAATCACCTAGCTTCCCACCAATGTGTTTAATATGGTTTAAAATTATAGTAATTTGTCACTCAGTGTATATTAATTATATCATTCATATTCTGACAGACATGGTGTCACATGCCTGTAATCCCATCTATTTGGGAGGCTAAGGCTACTGGATCTCTTGAGATCAGAGTTCTGATCTATAATAATAATAATAATAATAATAATGATAATAATAATAATGGCTAACATTTGTATAGTGCCTACTATGTGCTAGGCACTGTGATAAGAACTTTAAATAACATCTTATTTCATTTGATCTTCACAACAACTCTGGGATGGAAGTACTATTATCCTCGTATTATAGATGAGGAAACTGAGACAAACAGAAGTTAAGTGATTTGCCCACAGTCACATAGCCCATTAGTATCTGAGTCTGATAGGCTGAATTTGCAGTCTTATTGACTCCAAGGCCAGTGTTCTATATCTGCCTTGCCCACCTAGATGCCCCATTGCTATAGTGAGCTGTGTAGTTGGGTGTTCACTCTAAGTCCTGCATTAATATGATAATTCCCCAGGAGGGAGGAGTGCCAAAAATGTACCAAAGAGGAGTGAACTGACCTAAATCAGAAACAGAGCTGGTCAAAGCTCCTATACTGGTGGGCTTGGGCCTGGAAGTAGCACCTGCACTTCCAGCCTAGGTGAGATGAAGAGATGAAGCTGAGGGGGATTGGGGGGGAGAGAGAGAGAGAGACGGAGACAGAGTAGTGGGGGTGGGGATGGGGGGGTGTTGGGGTATGTATGTAGCCAGGTTGTAGCTCCTGAACTTTCAGCCTGGACGAGTTGGGGAGACTCAGACATACATGGATGTAAATATGCACAAATATGCATATACATGCCTGGTGTATACACACACATATAGAATTGATACACATATAGCCATTTCTATATCTTCCATATTATTAAGTTACATTTAAACATATTTTCTAACACTGGTGTGTATGTTATTTGAATGTGCATCATATTCCAGCACACTAAATCTAGAATACTTTTATTCTTTGGTAACACACAATTCTATATCATCAAGTACAGTTATGCCATATAGAATATTATAGAATTTCTAAAAATATTAAATAAAAACTTAAAATATATACATGATTGTTAGTCTTTTTTTTGAATTAAGCCTAGATTGCATAATATTTAATTTTTAATTATTTTTTAAAGGGGAATATAATATGAATGACAATCTATGTCATTAGTTATTGTCAGGAAAGCTTTTTTTAATTTAAAAATGGAATCTCTCTCTTTTTTTTATTTTGGTTTCACAAATATGCATGTGATATATTTTTAACTCCAGTGATCTCCAAGTGTGATTATGTTATATGATTATCTCACATATAATTTAAGCTATGAGATAATTAAGTTATTCTCGTGAGTGATTCATAAGTTCAGTTAAATTCAGCATATAAATGCTATGTGGCACTAATTTTTTTCAAAAGTGAAATTAAGTTTTTATAGTAGAAATAACTTACTTAAAATCAACATAGAAATATGCCATTACACCTTGTTCTTTAACCTCATTTGTGATACTTAGTAATATAGCTTTTCATACTGTCTTTAAGAATGATTAGATAGATCCTTTGGAAATTTTATAAAAGTTTTCTATTTTTTTAAACAAGTATCGTTTTTATCCTTTGGTTTATGTAAATTTTATATTTCATATTAGGAAATACTATCACCAAATTCATGCCTCTGACTTTAGTACTTTTGTTTTTAGTCAGATAAAAGAGTACTAAAGAGGAAGAAAGAGATCCTGCGATGTATTAGTACTTTTTAGATAGCAATATCTGTCATTTCTTCTCTATCTATTATCTATGTAATTTTGATTTCTAATGAAGTACTATTGAAAGCCTTCTTTTCCCTCACTCCTCCTCCACCAACTCTATCATACCTTTAATACCCTCCCCAGCCCTTGAAGAAAAATAAAGGGAAAAGAGAAAAGGACCTGAGAAGTAATGAAGACTTGGTGTTCAACTTTTTCCTCATTTACCTCCTTAATCAAATGAGCGGTCCACATCACCATATAAGATGTGTTCTTTCAGACTGAAGTACTGACTGTGTCTGTCTCGCTTTCACTCTGAGCTCTGAAACTCTGTTGTCTTTGCAAATCACATCATTTCTCTGAGCCTCAGTTTCTTCTGTGTGACCAAGCAAATGATCTTTAAGCTCCTGCATGTTTGTTTTCTTTTTTTTGTGTTCTGTGGTTCTAGGATTCAAAATAATAGCTATAGATTTTTTTTTTGTTAACAGTAGAAAACTGCTTAGATATTCATCTAGATTTAATGCAATTGATGAATCCCAGCTCTCAGATTCAGATGGTACTGCTCCAGACCCTCTCACTACCGTCTGATAACTTCTTTGGCTATTTATCAAGGATTAAGTGAAAAACATCAAGGATAGAACAACTGGAACAGACATCAGATTCCTTGTTTCTCTGTTGCCCTTGAAGGTGCTGGATAATAAAGGGACAAGTGCTTACATGTGTTGGATTTTGTTGGCTGGATCCAGCTCTAACATAGAGGCGACAGAGGTCACGTCAGTACCCTGGAAGGCTGGGAAAGCTGGAACTGGAGCAACTGAGCCAATCCCAGACAAACTGGTTTTAACCAGGACAAAATCAGAAAATGCTTTGCTTATGAGAATTCTTGTATATTGCCTGAGGCAATGGAGTATTCGATTTCCTATTCACATTTTTCCCCCTGCTATCAGTTCATGTTTTCTATTGAACAGATTAGTGATGATTTATTTCTCTTGATGAAGCAGAACTATGGACTGTAGCTTGTTACATAAGGCTATTGGAATTTCCTCCCTTCAAGTTAACAGAAAAGACAAGAATGGGAAATTGAGGCAAATTTTCAAGAGTCTGTAGATTTGAGTAGCTTGGCTGTTGAGTCACTCACTACTACAGGTACATGGTTAAAATTTATTGAGTAGCATGTAAACCCCAGTTAGGAACAGTAGCTGCCCCAAAATTATATAAAACTTTTCCATTTTCACAACAGTCATAATGAAAGTTGGCATTTATGTAGCACTTTAAGGTTTACTTTACATGCGTTTTCTCATTTGATCCTCACAACAACCCTGTGGTCCATCTGGAGTTATATTTTCTGATATTATAAAGATCACTTGGTATCAAGAGACATGAGCTGTAATCTCAGATACTTTGCCTGATTTCTTGTGTAACCCTTTGCAGATTACTTTACTTTTATGTATCTGTTCATCTTGAGAGATAAAAACACGTAATGTAGCTTTTCCAAGTTGCAGGATTTTTCAGTCCAGTAACTGAGTTCAGCAAACATTCATTGAACATTCTCACCTATTATCTGTAAGGGAGTATACTAGGAATTGTATAAGGAGTGCAGTTCGTATAGAGACCAAGAGTTGACATAAAAAAAATTATAATCAACTAAAAGGAGATAATATTTGTTCCCAATTAACTGCACTATAAAAAGTAGGAAGATTAAAAGTGTCATTAGAAGGATAACTAGGACTGAGACAGAGAAAGGAGTATTAACTTTTCAGGGGAGAGCATGGAAAGCTTCATGGTGAAGGTGGCATTTCATTGGACGTATGAAATGATTTGTGCTCATGTGCTGTGAGAAAGCATATTGCCTTTATTAATTGCTATGGTTCTTTTATTCGTTAGGACCCATGTTGTATCATTTCTAAAATGCATTTTCATGGACTTACAATATGCAGAGCATTATGCTGTATGCTAGGAATACATATACAAAAACAAGCAATTCCTTCCTTCCCCTCAAGCAGCATACATTTTAATGAGAGAGATAGCACATACAGGGCAGTACTGGCTGGAGAGTAGTATATTGATTCAGAAATTAATAGGGTTGATGAATGGAGCCATCAGGGAATAGATTAGCATACCCTTGTCAGTAACTCATCCAATATTGATTTAATTTTGGAAAACTGGAAAGAGTATGGAAGAGGGAATAGCTGACCAGATGTCAGGAAAAAAAGTGAAGAATGGCTAGAGAGTCTAGATATAGTAAAACACAGTGAGGCACATAGCTGTGGCTCCTCCCACCCCCAGATAGTCAGAGTTCAAAAAGTTTAGTTTTCCAGAGCATTGTCTCTGGTCCAAAGATACAATAACAGGATAACTGTCAGGAAGGGGTGTCTAAGGAGGGAAAAAGGGAAGTTTTCTAATAGAAATAAGTAATAGAAAGTAAATATTCAAATCGTAATTATATAAATAAAAAGAGATATGTGTGGTCCAGATTTTAAATGCTGAAGATCACCAAATACATTGCATTTAAAAAGATAAGTGTTTTAAAGATATATAAATGTAATTTAATAGCTTAACTTTAAATTGCTATTGGTTCAGTATTTAATTTTTATATTTCAGCATAAGGAATGCTTTCATTAGGCTAACTGAGATAAGTGTGTAATGTATATATTCAGAGGAGGGCTACGAGGGAAGGAGATTAATTTGTAGTGTTCTTGAATATTTGAGATAGAACTTTAGGTTTTATACATTGCCTGGAACATAGCAGACATTTCATAAGTGTTTATTGATTGATAATCTTTTGCTAAGTTCAGTGAAATGCAATTCAATAAAAATTTACTAAGTGATTGCTTTATGGTAAGCACTGAGGGAAATACAGACATGAAGACATGGGCCCTACCCTCAAGGAATTTACAATCTACTAAGAGAAATAAAGCAGCAGGTATTTATAAACTCCTCTGTGCCAGGCACTGTCTCAGAGGCTGGATATACAAAGACAGAAATGATGCTCAAAGAGATTGCAAATATCTGCATATAAGTAAAAAGTACAAGACCTGGGCGGGGGGTGGGGGTGGGGAGAACTTGTAGCTGGAGGGATTAGGAAAGGATCCATGTAGAAGGTGGTACTTTGGTTGAGCTTTGAAGAAAATTAGGGATTCCAAGAGTTAGAGGTGAGAAAGGAATGCATTCCAGGCATGAGTGACAGTCTGCAAAGACTTATCAAAGGGAGATGAAGTGCTCTAGGTAAGGAACATTGAGAAGGCCAATATGGCTTAAGTATAGAGTGCATGAAGAGGAGTCATGCAGAATGAAGCTAGAAAAGTACTCTGAAGCCCATTTGTGAAGGACATTAACATAAAAAGACAATACTCTCTTCCTTCTTTGAAGACTGGCATCAAAAGTGGTTGCCCCAGAAAAAAAATTATCCTTCAATGGCCAACCTTCCAATGATGAACCTCGGTGCACTTAATCAAGCTAATCTTTGTGTCACAAATATACACATGGCCTGTTGTTTGGCCTATATTCGCAGCCTTTCCAACTTGATGGGACCTGCCAATGTTTTGCGTTCTGTTGATGTAGCCTTTGAGAACTCAAGGTTTCCTCAACATCATGACAAGGCATCAGAGTAACCTAAGTGGACAATGTAGTGAATTGTATTATAATTTAAAACATAAACGGTATAAAGAAAGGTCTGTCAAGTTTCGGGAGTGGCAGAAAACTCTTTTGGTTGGGGTAATTAGAAAAGGCTTCATCAAGGAGGAGTAATAAAGGTAGAGCTAAAGTGATTCCATAATTGAAGATGGTGAGCCGTTCTAGGGTTTGGGTATTATATCAACAAGGACTTGAAGATGAGAAAATCTAGTTCAATCCTCTTACTTTACGTATATGAAACAGCCCCCCAAAAAGGTAAGTGACATGCCCATGGTCATGTAGGGAATGAACCCTGTAGAACGAGGGTTTGAACCTAAATCTTCTTAGACTCAGTCTAGCTTTCTTTCCACTACATCATGCTGCTTTCCAGGAAAAGGAGGTTGGAGGCAGAGCATGGAACTTTTGGAATACTAATCAAGAGTTTGGACTTCATTGTGAAGTGGGAGTCATTCCAAACCTTTAAATAGTGAAATGCTATAATCAGCATTGCATAGGGAAATGAAATGGTAGATTCTTGGCTTCTTTGGCTACTTAATAAAATTTAACCCTATTACATAATAATGATTCTCAAGATTTGAAGTTTTTCATATTCAGAAGAGTTGTTACATTAAAAGTTTTCTAAAATTATTTGGCATAGTAGTATTGTAGCTTGTAGCTATTTTTTCCAACTGTCTGTGCTAATCTGGTAATTATAAAAAAAATTCATTGAGTTTCATTGATGACAAGAAACTCATTGAAAAGAAATTCATTAAAAACTCATAATTTATTACACTGACCTACATATAAAATATGGTGTATATAAGGTGGTTATAAATTTGGTTATTTACAGTTGCTACATGATATATTTCTTTAGCCCCCAGGTAGTTAATTTGAAAATTTTAAATGCACTTCCCAGGTGTGTTAATTAGCGCAGTTAATTAGTAATTAATGATGCGTCAGAATGAACATTGGATTTGTAGTTTGAAGTGTCCTGGGTTCAAATTTTAGCTCTGCTCATTTTTTAGCTATTATGACCTTGGGCAAGTTACTTAACTTTTCTAGGAGTCAATTTTCTCATCTGCCAAATGAAGAAATTAGACTAAAGGATTCCTAATGTTCCTTTTCACTTTGGATAGAAAATTCTTAACCTCTTTTCTGTCATGGACTCCTTTAGCAATCTGATGAAGCCCATGAATACCCAGAATGTGTTAAATTGTATAAAACAAAATATGTGGCATTACAAAGGAAACCAATCATATGGAAACATAAGCAGTTTTTTTTTTTCACATCCAAGTTCATGGACCCACTGAAGCCTGTCCACAAATTCTTTGGTACAAAATCTGTTGTCCTGAGGCAAAGAACTCCTACTCTATCTACATCTATGGTTCTAATTGTGTTCCAGGGGAATCCTGTTATAAAAACATACCAGCAGCCATGGTTGTCCTCTAAATTGTGTGTATTGTGTCTAGGCTTTCAATTTGAAGGCAAACACAGTTTCCTCTTTGTTATCAATGAAGAGATAGTATTTTAAGAGATTATTTCTTCAACCAAGGAGTTAACACCAAAACCTAACTACCTCTGGCAGTTAGTATTTGTAATGCTTTAAAAAACATGAAGCAAAAGTTAGTGCATCATCTCCATCAGCAGTTCCTTCCTCTTAGGCCAGATAGCTTTCTCAAGGCCTTGGGCATATTTTCTGAATGTCAGACTAATGGGTGGAGTTTTTGGCCCTGGGACTTTTGGGGATCTAGGCCTCAAAATGATCTTTTCCATCATGTAAAATTTAGATCTTCTTTGGAGCAAGATATCCTTCTGTAGCTGACATGTCCTTGGCAAATGATTGTTTACTTTTGAAGGTTTCAGTTACTCTTCCTACTCCAGCATCTCTACACACTCCCTTTATGTACTTCTTCCCAGATTATTTCTCTTCAATACCGCTTCATAATTAGTGGTTGTTGTAACACTAATAGAATGATCTTTGATGCTACTTTAGACAGTCTCTTTTAGTAGGATACATAAATCTGTATGGAACTTTGTAAGCTATTAAAAAAAAGCCAGATGAAATTTTCCCCTCATTCTGTAATATTTGCATTTTATATCAAATTTCTAGAATCTCCTCAGTAAGCAGAACTCAAATTCCCAAATGTATGAGAAGTAGAAATTAATAACTTACCCTGAGTTTGGCTTTTTACTGGGACACATATATGATTTATTATTAGCTTAACCCTAATAAAATATCAAAGTTTATTTTTTAAACATGAAATACCCCAGTGTATTTCTATCAGTTTTTAATTCAACAAAACATTTGACAGATGCTATTTTAGGCAGAATTTTTTTACCATGTATAACCTGTGTAAAAAATGATAAAAGAAATCCTTTGTAAACTGCATAGTGCTATGCAGTGCCAAATATTATTATGATAGTTGGAACTAGTATTATAACTAACAATAAAAAAATAGTTGTTACAGGAAGCAGATCATTGGAGGTATTGTATAATTTCTCAGAGGCAGTCCACCCTGCTATCCTCCTTCTTATCAATGCTGGGCCCAGTTCATTATCCATTTGCACTGCCTGTTCTCAGTGAACTGCCCATTCAAGTGTATAGCATAATCTGGGCAATAGGCATGTGTTATCTACTTGATGGATCAGGGAACCACCTGCATAGAGATAATAATTGAAACCATGGGAGCTGATGTGAAGATAAAAAAGGACTAGGACTGAGTCTTGGGGGACATCTATTATGGGTGTGAAATGGATGAAGATTCCATAAAGGAAACTGAGGAATAGTCAGATGAGTAGGAGAATAAACATTGGGCTTTTAAACCTCATCACTCAAATGCAACTGCCATCTCAAAGTCATCAGTGATTTCGTAACTGTCAGTCTGATGGTAGATGGTCTTTTACTGGTCTTCATCTTTCTCTGCCTCATTTGGTACTCTTTTTCTGGATAATTCTTTCCTCTCTGGATTTCCAAAACACTAGTTTCTTGGTCTACATCCTACCTGTCTGACCTTTGTTTTTAACTACCTTTGCTGGCTCAT